>NC_141328.1:4746180-5346180 GCF_037954235.1 Aulostomus chinensis
ATGGCCATTGTTGAGAAAACAGCCATTGTCTCGTGATAACAAGTTAGTTGTCCGGTTATGTCCACAATATGAGTTAATCGTCTGGTTGTAATGAATTATGATTATTATGACGTATAATGTCATGTTATCAATGGTTAATTTATCTTGCTGTCATGTGACTGGCACAAAAAATGAATTCCTAGCTTGTGTAAAATACTTGAGTTATCAGCTGTACTATGAGGTCTAATAAAGACATATTTCAGCCTTAAGCATCCAACATTTTATCATCATAGTGGTTAAAAAACCTGTACAGGAATTTTATTGGGAAGTGATGATGTCAGAGCAGATGATTTCAATGTTAGCAGGTTAGCGTCCTCCTGCGTGTGTCATGACACACAGCAGACGATGGTGTCGATGGAAAATAAAGGTTCTGGCTTTGTCAGGAGGAAAAAAAACATAGCGAGGTATTACACTTGTTCTCCAAATATTGGAGCACTTTTTTCATCTCACTCATGCTGCGACGGATGTTTGGAAGATGTTCTAACAGTCGACAGGCTGCAGATAAACAGCCCATAGCCTCTGAAGCAATGATATTCAATTTGAATAATGGAGCAGTGCATGGCTGGGCGGCAGAATTCATTTTGACAAGTAGATATAAAACACAGAGGACTCTGAGGTCTCTTTGAAAATGCCCGCCCCTCTGTCATTCACCGCAGTTCAAAGACGCAAAGAAAGGGAATGAAGCTTGAAAGTGACTTGTGATCATTCGTTTCTACTGCATCATCTGCTCATCATTTACCACCTGTGGCGAGCGCTGCTGCCCGACCGGTCTCATCACCGTCCTCTGAAGACGGCCTGAGAACCGCGAGCACTGTGTTTTTGTAAGGCGAGTGAGAATCATTCGAGTCGTCTGTACACGCACACACGAAACATGACCACATTAGTATTCTAACAGGCCTCCGTATATCAGACAACCCTTGGACACAACTGTCTGCTTCACTCTGTTGCATGCAGACCTCACGTCCCACAGCTGAGCCTCGCTACAGTCTGTGGATGATATTTGCGTCTGTGTACCACCGCCACCCCCTCCAGCTTCAACTACCTCCCCTGTGCCTGCTAACCACCTCCCCGCCCCTTAATAATGAGAAATAATGGGTAGTGGTCTTGTGCGAGTGTGTGGATGAAGTGAGGTGGCTTCTAAACACTGTTTTGACAGATCAGCTGGCCTGAATACAGCACACAAAGGCAGAGAGCACGGGAGCAAAGCAGACTACTGTACTCACTCAGCCATTATTACAGCGCCGACAGTCCTCTTTGACATTTCATATAATCACTTCACCCCCGAGAATACACGCTGTCCCTCTGTGGGCCACAGCTTAATCAACACCATGTAAACGTGATTTTGGTGTGTAGCGCCCCCCCCCCCCCCCGCTCTTTACCCGTCTATCAGTGTTGCTTTCACGGTCATCATGGAAGAATTTTTCAGGGATGCATGGCCAGTATGATGGAGCAGCTGAAGCACCGTTTTGAGTGCCTGTAGCTGCGATTGTGACACAGGTGAAATGGGATAGAAAGGCGGGAAACAACGCTGGAGGGAATTTTTAATTTCTTAATTTTTGGGGGAGCAGGTTTGAGTTGGCTAATGGCAAAGAAGCACAGATGCAACATTTGCATATGCAGCTAAGGTTTACTGCTGGGTGCATATCAAGTAATTATTGGTTGGTACATACTTCTATATGTCGTATTTTATTTTACAGAACAAACACGTGCGTTGGAATATTCTTTGGTTTGCAAATATTTTCTTGAATAGTCGAACAATGTGACCAGGTATATTAACTACGGGCATGTTTTATTTCAGCTGGACTTTAATTGTGACAAAGAACAAAATTGCGAGGAATGTGACAAAGTAAAGATTTTGGTCGCGATTTTATGGCACATTTTTTGGGGGGTTCGGTTCCTTTTTATCATTTAATACTCCCAAAAAAAATACCGTGCATTTACAGATATAGCCTGATGATTGATATTTACACAACCATAGTTTACATAACATGAAGTCTTTTGACAGTCGTATTCTCAAAGACATTTTAGCGCGTGTGTGTGTCTGTGTGTGCGTGTGTGCATGCACACTGTAGATGCACACAATCTTATAATTAAATCGAATAATACTAATATACAGTCCTGTAAAAACCTGCAGTTCACGTGTGTATTGAACCTCAGCTTGTATGAAACACACCGTTGACATCCCTGCGTAGAACATGTTACACAGGCTTTGATTCCTGATGAATCTCGTGTTTTACGCCTTCACGCTTATATTTCTGCAATTATCAAACAAAAACAGTCTGACACTCGTCCAGTGTGTGTTATGTTAATCATACTTGTCGCGATTGCCCCCCCCCCCCCCCCTTTAGATTGGTCACGTTCATCTACCAGTTGCAACACAATTATGCAAATGACAAGCTCATGACACATTGTGAGCGCTGTAAGAGTGCGTGTGTGTGTGTGTGTGGGGGGGGGTGTATCTATTCCTCCCTAATGAGATTGATGTACCCCATCTATCAGTGTGGGAACTGCCCCTAGAAACAGCCCAGTGTGCAGAGACACAGCACATAACTCTCAGTCTCACAGGCTCACACCGTAGGGAACCTGCTGGCATTTAGTTGGAATTTCCCTCTCTGTCGAAGAGAACTATTTCTCTGCACCTATTTCTGTCTCATCACTCTTATCGCACTCTTTTTTCCTCTTTCTTTTTCTGTCTTTCTCTCGCACAAGCACACATACACACACACACACACACATATGCAACCTAATATAATTTATTTCCTATCTTCGAGAAAGTTGTCCCATTTACACCTCCTCCAGGTTCCACAAAGGAAATTTGCTATGAAAAGTTTACCTAGAGAATGTCAGTCGCATCTCAGTTTTATTGCAGCAGTGAGAGCGAGAATTGTTTGTGTGGGGGAGACTCAGGTAAATTATAGGCAATTCACAGTAACTGGATGTTTATTATGTTTGCAAACAGAGCAGGAGTCTTGTAACGTGGGTCTGCGTGTGTGTGTGTGTGTGTGTGTGTGTGTGTGTGTGTGTGTAATTACTCACGGTGAGTGACGCGCTGTCATTGCGATGCCACTCTGCTAATGTTGATCAAGCCAGAGACAGATGGCAATTTTTGAGCAAGCCTTTCTGTTCCTCTTCAAATCACAGACTCATTTTTCACATGTAAGTACATTCATATGTACCTCACAGACACTCATGGCTTGCTTTGCAAATTGTGAACCTGGATATGATTTAACTCTAATATGAATTCTGAAGTCAGTGGGTTTTTGGGTTTTGTTTTTTTTTTGTTCGCCTACAGTTGTTTTATGTGACATCTCTGGCTGGTACACCTATTTACTATCTTTCCCAGAGTCAGACAAGCAGATGCAGTTTTCCTCTTAATACATGCGTTAGGGAGCTGAGACCAGCAGGGACCAGCTTACTGTCACCATCGGTAGCTTAGCACAGTGAATAGTAATGGATGGGAAGGTTAGCATGCCTCTGTCTTTGTTCCTCTCCTGTGTATTCCGGTTGAAATGGATAAGGTTCAGGAAGTAATGATCCTCTCTCACAGTCGGTCATCATCAGTAGAAGACTCCTCCCAGTTATCAACACTGGCTTCTTCTGCTGAAACTTCTGTAAGCCTTTGGAGGTGCAGCGTCAAATCCTAATTATCTACAGTCAATGGTCAAATCACTGCTCTGATTCAGGAAAGTAGTTCCTGTCTGGTTCTAATATTACAGTATCTCCTAAATTTTAATCATGTAACAATGAAAGTTATGGACAACCCAAGTTGAATTATGGAAGGTAAAGACCATTGTTGAAGAAGGTATGCTAACCTGCTCAGCTCTTACCGTTCTTTGTGCTTAGCTAACTAGCAGTCAGAAGTTGTCTGTGGGTTTCAGCTTTCTACTGCACACACGGAGGGAGAGGAGCGTATCTATCCTCTCCACCGGCTCTGGGGAGGATGGACAATAAGTGTATTTCAAAAAAAGGCGACATGTTCCTTTAAAAGTATTTGTCTTGTGTATTACCTCCACTCAATCCTCCTTGTTTTTCTACATTCATCCTCACAATAGACGAGTCCAGTAGGGGAGCGCGGGGCTTCACGCGAGATCCAACCCAGCTACAGGGCTCTATCCTGCAAACTGCTCTCAGAAAAAGCCCCCAGGGATTTGGGTTCACCATCATTGGAGGAGACCGACCCGACGAGTTCCTGCAGGTCAAAAACGTCCTTCCTGATGGGCCTGCTGCACATGACAACAAGATCACTTCAGGTGAGCGTCACACGGATGTTCTGCTTTGTCAAAATGCAGTTTGGATTTTAGTGAGAGTTCGTCCTACTTGACCTTGCAAAATCATAGGAGTCAGAAATGTAAGGGGACTCTAAGTGGCTTTTATTACTGGTCTTTTTGGGTAGGTGTCAGATTGATATGTACTCTGTTTGCCTTGCATGTATGCCTGTACACACATTGACTATACATAATACAGTTTTATGTACTCTGAGTCCACACAAACAAACACGCTGACACAAGGATTGCAGAATTGGCACTTGACTGTGAATGTCACATTGCTTGATCAAGCAAAGACAAATGTTCCAAAGCTGTGTTCACTAGAGCAGGTCTAAAAATAGGACATCTGTCAATAACCTCCACGGTCAGTTTATAGGTAACGCCCAGCAGCTACATATTAGAGATTTAATAGTGCCCACAGACCCTTTAATATTTAATGGGGAGAGTCTGACCAGCCTGGGTATCGAAAGACGTCTGCGAAAGCATGTATGCTACATGTAGCTTTGCAAGGCTCGTTTTGATTAATTCCCTAATCTTACTGCAATAGCACCCCAGTGTTAGCGGTTAATTAAATTCCCTTTTGTTGAATATGTAAGCGCTGTGATACACATGTATGATTGTACTGTCATAATTTGCATGAGACAGTGGGTAAGAGCGAATAATTATTTTCAGTTTTCATATCCACAGTGAAGCTGAATTATGTTACTTAAAATACACTCAATTAATTTCATTGGATGATAATAGAAGGCAGAGGATTGTACTAAGTGCATGTTACTTTGTTTTTGCAGCGCTCGTTAATCGGTGCGGATGTTTTAGTTTTCTCTCACTTTGCTGGTGTTTACTTGAAATCATTAGAGCTGCGTCTCGTGGGCCTTAACTGAGGACTCCACCGCAGTGAAACCTCAGCTGTGTTTGTTAGGGGAGGGTATCGATTGCAGAGGTGGGTTGAATCTTCCACTGGGCTTTGGGCCAGCTAGCAATTCAGTCAGCAATTCAGCTGACCATCCAAGCTCATATGTCAGCCAGGTCAAGTGTGATGGCACCCCCCACCCTCATAGTGATCTGAAAGGAGGAGGATGAGAGCAGCATGTCAGTGATTGTTCTATTTCATGTTGCCTCTCTTTCTCAATTCTCTTTAAAATCTCTGCGTTGTCTAAGGAGTTGAGGAAGCAGCAGGGGGACCGGATACATTTTCTCTCTGCTGGATTATTGTCATTCCACTTACTGAGATATTGTTGTAGGAGTTTATTAGTTCATTTATTTGTTTTCTTTTAAAAAAAAAAATTTTTTTTAAAAAAATTTTTTTGTTTTTAGGTGATGTGATTGTTGACATCAATGGGGCATGTGTGCTTGGAAAGACTCACGCTGATGTGGTCCAGATGTTCCAGTCCATCCCGATCAACCAGTATGTGGACATGGTCCTGTGCCGGGGCTACCCCCTGCCTGAGGACACCAGCAGCAGCGAGGACGCCTCGGGAGGCTTATGCACCTCTAAGGAAACTTCCCCTTCTCCCTCCACCTCCACACCTCAGGACCCCCATTACAAGGTCCCAGATGGAGGAACCTTACCCAGGCAGACAGCTGCAGTACCACCCATGACTAATGGGGGACGCCATCACCATCACCACCATCACCATCATTCCCACCACCACCACCATCTTCCTCACACCCAGGAGGGTCCTGATATCACTCTCTTACAGCCAGAGCTCGTGAGTGTGCCCTTGGTAAAAGGTCCAGGAGGTTTCGGCTTTGCCATCGCAGATTGTCCTCTGGGCCAAAAGGTGAAGATGATCCTGGATGCCCAGTGGTGCCGTGGCTTGTTGAAGGGTGATGTCATCAAGGAGATCAACAGACAAAATGTCCAGACGTTGAGCCACTCCCAGGTGGTGGACATCCTCAAAGACCTTCCTGTGGGCAGCGAGGTCAATGTGCTGGTGCTCAGAGGAGGTGAGTCGGCATCAAACTAGTCCTGAGCAGGATCTCGCAGCCGGAGAGGTTCCCCTGCTGACTGCTCTCTGTACTCATGTTAATGTAGACAGATAACTGCTCCAACGAGGTGACAACTAGCACGTGTTGATGCCCAGTGATCGTCCTGTGGTTCAGTCCCAGGATCCCTAAATCAGTTTTTTTCCCTCAAAGCTTTGTGTTATTAATCTCTCTTTCTTTCCCTAGAAAAAAAAAAACAGTAAGAAAGCACAAAAGGAGCTTACAAGGAGATTGCATGGACACGGAATATGAACATAGTACCATCCAAATCTGTGTCAAAAACAGGAGAGAAGCCGAAACACTTTTACCATCATCTCACACGCACTCAGAGATTATTGTAATTTGTCTATGGCATGTCAAGAAATACTGCTCACAGCTAAATCCTGCAGATGGTTTACAACACTTTTCAGGATCCAGGATCTACAATTTGATTCTGACCCCCACCCCCCAAAAGTTACTCACATGCTTCATGTAGTATTACTCATCTTTCCACCAAAATGTTTCTATTATTTTATCCTGCTCTCAGACGAATACCAATGATCAACAGGTAATCAAGGGGAGGGGTCCACTGGCTTGTGAAATTCCTCTCTGAAAGAGGCTGTGCGATAAAAAAGATGAGAGCAGTTTGAATGTAAAATGTTCCACAAGTTAAAACACTGGATGGATGATAGCGCTCACTGTTTAGTGCTCGGTATGGCTCTGACACACGGACCCTGACAATGCTAAATAATGTAATTTCACGCTCTAATCCACATCAACTCTGCATCATCCAACATGCACCTTCCCAAACGGGGGGAAAACGTCATGCTTAGTCATACGGTGAGCTTCGCCGTGCCAGTGCAGGGAGATGTCAGTTTTGCGATTCGCTCGCTGCTTGGAGAAAGAGAGAGGGAGGGAGGGAGAGAGAGAGTGAGAGTAGGAAAGAGATAGAGGGCGTGGTGGGTTATCGTTACACTTCTGCTTACTTTAAGCTTGCACTGATTTTAAGGGTTTGTGCATTTCTGCCTTGACTGCAGTGCAGTGGCCCAGATTTGGAGATATCAGTGTTGCACCCTCAGTTCCAGGGGCCTGTCTTGTGTGTGAGCGCTGCTGTTTTGCCCGAGTGTGCCGTCCCTATACACATCTCCCTTCGCTGGTTCATGTGCATATGCCGACTTAGTCACTGCTTAAAAAGGAGTAGGAGATCACAGCTTTCCAGGATTAAAAGGAGCAGCCCTGCAGGGCTTCCCTCTGGTCACCCACAGACTTCAGGATTCTGCTAGCTTTTACTCTCAGCCACACGCCCTGCCGATGACAGCAGCACAGAAAAATGAAACAGGAAATTATTTGGCCTTGCTCACTGTTCTGGATTTAAATCTGGAAATGAGACCAAATGCCCTGCCCCACGGGACGTGCACTGCAGTCATTGCAGAGAGATACGATCAAGGACTGTCAGCTTGGTACATTTACCACAGAAATATTTGACAGGGGACGAGCCAAAGCAAATGTCAGTCTGTCATACCAGCCGACACTCAGAAAAACATTTATTTTAAAAAAGGTTATTTAAAAAATTGTCACGGCAGTTTAAATATATAAAATATTTTCCATTTTCTTACTAAGCTGATGAGTAAACCCAGAGAGGAGCATGTTATCCTAAGCTTTCGGGTCACCTCTGTGTTTCCAGCGCTGAGCTGCCGCTGAATACTGACCCCTACTGTTTTAATCGTAGGATGACTTAGGGTAAAAAAAAACAAAAACTAGTTAGTCATGGCGACTTCTTTTTATTTCATGATGTTAGGATATGTAGAATAGAGGTAGGTGTGGTGTTCAGCTTTGTTACTGAAGGCAGGTGTGATAGAATATAATATAAGAGTGTTTCTGTCCTTCTATTTCTCTGCTTCCAGGTCAGACATCTCCTGTGAAATCATTAAAACCGGTAAGTTCATCATTTGTCTTGTATCACTCAGCCTGTGTGTGCTGGGGAAGCTGTCTTGGCCTCATCATTCATGGAGCCCACATTAGCCAGGTTGTTATTTCTGGGAATGCATGTGGCTAAATATGCTGGCTTCTGGCACCTTCACATCCTCATGCGTATTAAGATGATTTGCCACATTCAACAGCTTGTTCCTGTATTGCTCCCCCATGCTGCTCTCTTAAAATAGAGAGGAGCTGAGGCAGCAACAGGCTTACTCATACTGCCTTATTGATTCAACACAGAATGTGTGGTTGCACGTCTTAAAAAAACACAAGACGAGTGCAGTACTTTGAGCTTGTAATTCTGGAAGGTAAGCCCACCTATGCTAAATTTCTCCCCATCAGCTGTGAGTGGTGGGTGGACCGACTCTTTTCACAGTGAGGGTTCCTTTGAGCCGATGCATGTAAATGAAATAATGCTTTTGGGCTTTTTGAATTTTGATACTTTTTTCCCCCTAAAATATGGCACCAGTTTCTTCAGTAATGCTGAAATACTTCTAATATATTGATTCAGCTGAATATGGTTTTACAGAAACAGAGGTATGACTGATTTGTCTGTTTTATTCCTTTTGATGTCCTGTTTGAAACAAGGGCTTATTCATCTTGCCATCTCGTTCAAATGCATCCTGCTTCAGTCTGATTGAGTCTCTTCTGGCTTGTGGTGACAGGAACACAGCTGAAGGCAGAGTAGCCAGCAGCAAGTGGGCGTGTGTAGTTTAGACTAGGATGGGAAAAGTACTCAATATGACAAGGAAAAGACTGGTTCAACAAAGATTTGTTGGTCTGGTTTCGGCTGACAGAATTTGTTGCCTTCCAACCTTTGGTATAAATCAGGAGGACTATGACGTCTTCACCACCGACTCTAAATGAGGTCATCTTGACAGTTTTGGAGAGTTGTGGTCGTCCATGCTTGACCCTGTCTGATGAGAAAGACTTTTCCACTGGCTGCCATGTACAGTCGGACCCCAACTCCTACAAATCCTCCTCCTATTTGATGGAGGCTCACTCCTCTGTCAGGGTAGCTCAGTGCCCTGATTCCTGTCATTATCTTTTAGATATTATACAGGAGTTGGGCTATATTAGGTTCTTTTACCTCACGATCCCCTGATGTCAAATTTTACTCTCTGCTCTATCATTTCTGTGTTGCAGTGCACAGCGCCCATGTCCCAGGCTGTGTCCCAGCCCGCTCCTCAGCAGATGCCCCATCCCAGTTCCCAGCCTGGACCACAGCCTCAGCGGCAGGAGTTAATCAACAGCACAGAGACCCTCTCTTACCCAGAGGTGGCCCCCAACCCGCTCCCCTTTTCAGCCAACACCCTGCGCTCATCTTCCCCCAAACCGGACGCGTCTGAACTCTACCTCAAGTCTAAGGCCATGTTGGACAGCCAGCGTAAGTCTCCGCCGTCTCCACCATCCTCAGTGTGTCAGCGTGATTGTGGATTCACACACTTGCAAACTGTTTTATTAAAGAGGTTTCTCTTTTCTTATTGAATGTAAAATACAACCCTGGTTTAATTAACCCCGGCATCGCCTGTTCTGGAGAAAAGATTTTCGAGACATCTTTCTCTACTGCTCTCTGCAGCTAAGTAATTAACTGCAACGATTCCCCTCTCAAGCTACCAGAATTTAAACTGATGTTCTTTAAACAGATCTTTTTTTTTTGTTGCAGGCCTCATATTTTATTCACTATCATATATAAAACACAGCAAACTAATGTTCAAAGCTGAGAAGCTACAACCACCAAGTAATAAGAAAGCTAATAGTTACTCTAATAACATTTCACAGGATTAGCCCATCGTTTCAGTTCTATATCTGCATTTTCTATATACTATTCTACATATGTATTTCTCTGATGAAGAGAAATCTGAAGACGTCTCAGTAAAGTTTATTTTTTCCCTCTGAACCACAACACTTCATATCAGTTTCTGGGGGGATTTCAGGCATAAATCATAAAAAGAAGAAACTTTGTATGGCTGTGATGAAATTGTTTGCTGTGAAAAATTGCCAATATAAATATACGCATGACCAATATTGGTACAAAAACACACTTTGATACATTTTCAACAGTTTCTATGTTTTGTCAGATCTTTGAATGATCTTGTTTGTACAAATGGGGATGTTTTACACGAGGCAAGTAGAATAGAATGAATATGATGAAAATATCATAATTTTATATGCTGAATTTGTAATTCTTTTTATTTTATTTGACTGAAGTGCATGTCACACATGATGAGTTTAAGGACCGTAAGAAAGTTGAATATCTTGTCTATTTCTGGCTGTTCAATTCTGTCGGTTGAATCCGGCTGGTGGGTTTTATGTTTTCGAGGGTTTAAGAGCCACACAACTGATACCAGGTACAGGAGCAGAATACAGAATAACCAGAGTAGTCAACTGAATCAGATGCTTGGTTACCGATGGATCTGCTTCAGAACTTCAGCTTCATAGACTAAACTCGCAGCTCATAAGACTATTATACCCTTGTGATATCGCAGCATGATGTGCAGCATTCATTGCTTTTTTTTTTTGGCATTATTTATCCTTTACCCTACAGCTCCTAATACCAAGGACCTGGACGTGTTCATCAAAAGAAACCAGGAGTCTGGCTTTGGCTTCAGAGTCCTCGGAGGGGAGGGGCCGGATCAGCCGGTAGGTGGTGGTCCGCGCGGCTCAGCTGATGCTGGGAATGCTGCTCATAGCCTCAGAATCCAAAGAGCAGCAAGTAAATCGACATTTCAGCTGCTTTCACGAAATTAAAGAGCCAGAATTTCCACTATCGCTGCTGAACAATGGGAGATAAACTGTCAATAAAACAGCAAGCATTTATTTTGTACTTAAAGTATCAAATGATCTGAGCGACTAAGAGGATTTAATGCGATTATTGACAATGATGCCAGTCAATCCTCGCTCACATCAGTACTCTCAGCCCTTTCTCTCATATTCTCTGGTTTCCACAGGTTTACATAGGTGCCATCGTGCCGCTGGGTGCAGCTGAGAAGGACGGGCGCCTGCGGGCAGGGGATGAGCTGCTTTGCATCGATGGCGTGCCAGTGAAAGGCAAATCCCACAAACAAGTGCTGGAGCTGATGACCAATGCTGCCCGTAACGGCCAAGTCATGCTCACAGTTCGCAGGAAACTGTCGCACGCCGGTGGGTCTTTTTCCTCGTAATCAGCTCTCAGGGGACATTTACAGCTTTTACAGACTGCTTCGTTGCTTCTAGTGTTTTATCCCGTTTGTTGAGATCAGTGCGGAGGAGCATCTCGCAGCTAAAGATCTGGAATTTCACAAATCTTTCAACACAAAAGTGTTCTGGATGACTTCCATGATGATCATAGGCTTTCCTGAAAAGAAAAGTTCCGAATGAGAAATCTCTATTTGATAAGTGAATGAAAGAATTCACCCTCCATGTTGCTGTTGTCTCTGTTTATCAGAGCCTGATTGCATGAAGGGCAGTGAAGATTAGATCAGCCGCTAGAGTTGATTTACATCTCAAAGGATGAGGGGGGAAAAAAAAGAATATGCTGAGGTTTTCTTTTTCAACAGCACAAATCCCTGCTGCATTCAAGCTTGTTTAGCGCTACAAATAACCACTCCATGAATAGTACAAATACCTTTTTAGATGACTTTGGATTTGATGTATTGCATCAACAGCTTTTTTGATCAGGCTGCAAAAAATTAAGCATCAATCATGCTGAGAAGAGATTTCCTAATGCCGACTGATAAAACAGGAACTCAGCCAAACAATGAAGAGAGCCTGAGGTAAATAAGCTTGTTTTATGAATAACAAATGGTAACCGTCTCTCACCTCAAGTGTACATTTGACAGGGTTATATTTCATAAGTGCAGTGATTTCAACAAAAAGACTTCCTGCTTTAGCTTTTGTGTCGTGGATCATTTACGCAATGAACCTTAGAATTACAAATCAGGAACATTATGACAAATAAAATAAAATGGATGAATACTTATGCCACTGATGGTTAAGAGCGAATGTGGGCCTTCTCTAACTTCTCTGTGTCATTTGCCAGACGTAGGTGGAGAGGAGGAGAGCGGCCAGCAGCCACAGCAGGTAGCGCCCCCCCTCGTCAGCAGCTCTCCACAGACGCCTCACGTCGAGGTGCCGAAGACCGTCGTGCCCAGCCAGCCCTCGCGGCCGGAGTCTTTCAACGTAACTCTGGAGCGCAAAGACAACGAAGGCTTTGGCTTTGTCATCCTCACCTCAAAGAACAAGCCCCCGCCTGGAGGTGAGGAATGCTGGAGAAACACAGTTAAACCTGAAATCGCCGTGTACGATCAAGATGACTTCAAGAAAGCTGAAATGATCTCTTTCAAATATTTCTCCTGATTATTGATTATCTCTTCATCGGAATCAATCCATTTTTCCTTCTGATCTTCTACCTACAAGGCAGTAATACTGGTTGAGTTAAAAAGTCTTACATCTGCTTTGTAGTATATTTGACAGATATCAAGTATTAATGCATATGAATATACCCTGCAATTAATTTAATCATACAGCTGATTGCTCCTCTGCTCTGATCCATGATCCGTTGACTAAATACATCACACATTAGTCTGGAGATTCTCAGTCCTCGGTGTTCTTTTATATCCACACAAGTGGAATCAAGAGCAACTGAACTCATGTTGAATACTTGAAGATCTTTTTCCTCTCATGCAGAAGGCCTCTGCACATCACAACCAAAGCCCATTTGCTTGTGATTGAACCTGGCTTGATAATAGACTACTTGAAGCAATTCTTGACCTAAAAAAAAATAATAATCTTGCAAGCACTCACAAATAAGCGTGTAGTCTCGAGCTCACAAAGATGTTTTTTCACCACTGTGTCAATTGTTTGTGACTCCAGCATGCAGAAAGAGCCCTCCACATATATTTAGCTTGAGTCTACTGACCGCTAACAACAGCTAAATGGCACTTGTATTTGAGACCAAACCCCTTGTGGTTCATCGCTTCTGGAAGGTGGTGGCTGGTTGCCCTCGGCGCTGCTGCGAATGAGTGAAGAGCCAGAGGGGTTATTGGTAGTTTATTTTTAGCTCAGTTTAAAGTATTTGTGGATTATTGAGCATTCAGCAGGTTTAATTCCACCAAACAATGCTCTTGAGAATTTGTAAGAAGATATTTTTGGACAGTTTTGTTGTTGGGCTTACGTGGCTCTGTTAGCTTCAAGCTAAATATAGGTGGCTGGCTCTTTCTGCCTCATATCGTATGCAGGATTAAAAAAATAATAGATTTTTTTTTTGAGTACTTGAAAGGCAGAGTACACTTGGATGAAGTATCCTTTTAATGTCCTGCTTTCATTGGGAGCTCTATGCTGCTCTCAGTAGGCATCTTGCTCATTGCATGATTTTTTTTCCTTAACCTTCACATACTGTTCAAATCCCTTACCTTCACAGTATGGTCCGGGTCAAAATTGACCCGGCCCAAGAATTGCCCTTGTAGCAAGTATTTTCAGAAAAGTTATAACCCCAAACCTATTCAGAATGTTTAAATGACCTATGCTACTTCCAAAAATGATTGATTAGTCCTTCCTGAATGTTTCAAAGGCCAGAGAAAGTGTATTTTTTAAGTTTTAACACCACTCGTGATTGGTGAAATATATATTTTGGAGAAGAATATCTATTACAGTCAGTTTAGAGTATCCATCAGCCTCGTCCCCTCTTGATGTCTTTGGACTGTGGCAAGAAGCCAGAGTACCAGAGAGAACCCACACAGGCACAGGGAGAACATGGAGACTCACACAGAAGGATCCCATTCCCGAGCCGGGACCTTCTTGCTGTGAGGCGACAGTGCTGACCACTGCACCACCATGGATGCTTTTTGAGCACGGCCAGGCTCAGATTGCAGCGTTGCCCTCACGAATGCTGCTGAGGCTTCTGTGCGGGGAGGCGTTGTTGTTTTTGCATGGAAGGAGCCACAAGGGCCTTTCCAAGCTCCTCCAAAAAGAACCTCCTCCAGTCCTTCTTGCTTGCCCACCAGGTTGGGTTCAGCTCACTCCAAATCACAAAGGCATTGTACATGGATACGTCAATGATGTTGTGGAATATGACAAGGGGCCAGCGGGTGGTTTTCCTCTTGCAGCTGTATGTGCCTCTGACTTTATCAAGATTGTCCACTCCGCCCTTTTTGCATTGTAGTCAAGGATGATAGCTGGTTTTTGGTCTTCCCGAGTGCTCACTTCTGCAGCCTTACGTAGCGTGCTCATAAGGATCATATTCTTGTTCTTCTTCGGCATGTATGAGACAACTGCGGTGTCCTGAGTAAAGGCACACATAGAAAAGAAGACCTCTCTTCCCCTTGTTGCAGTTAGGGCAGGTGGCAGCTCAGGTTTGTTCCTCCTCACAGTGCCACACATTGTGATTTTTGTTCTTCAGCAGCACCTGACTCAGCTCATGAGATGAGAAGAAATTATCACAGGTCCTCTCAGCCCTTCTGTGATTTCCAGTACAACCCACATGCCTTGTTTTAGGGTCATCTTGACCTCTGTCACCTCTTTCCCTCTTTATAAATTCACACCAATATGACACATACATTTGACCCCACTGGTTGATGTAAAATCCATCTAAATGGATACGGGTCAAATTTGACCCGTAACAGCCTCAAAAGGGCAAAAATGTGTAGCACATACACAAAATTATGTATCAATATTTTCAAATTATTTTCATGTATTTTGGGCCACTTCAGGAAAAGTCATCAAGTTTCAGGCTTAAAGAATGGCGTTGAGGGTGTTTTTACTGCTGTCAAAAGTCAAAACGGGTCAAATTTGACCCGAACAGTATGTAAGGGTTAAACATTGCCGCTAAAAACATAAAAATCAAACCGGCTTTCATGTCTGTTCATTTCTGTTTCAGTAATACCTCACAAGATTGGCCGGATTATCGAGGGCAGCCCCACAGACCGCGTAGGTCAGATGAAGGTGGGGGACCGAATCTCTGCCGTTAACGGCCAGTCTATCATGGAGCTGTCGCACAACGATATCGTCCAGCTCATCAAGGAAGCCGGCAATTCCGTCACCCTCACTGTCGTACCTGAAGATGGTAGGTTGGCACAAAGAGGCAGCTGATCTCAACCGAGGGAGCGAGATTGCTGCGTAACATGGCGCCAGGCGGGGGGGGGTCCCTGTGTGTTCTTCTAGATAAGCATGTTGTATGAATTCTACTCTTATAGACAGCGCCCCTCCATCTGGAACAAATTCAGCCAAGCAGAGTCCTTCAGCACAACACAGAGCTATGGGCCAGCAGCCTCCTCCCAGCTACCCAGACAGGTACGCACACGTACACGTACACGCACACGCACACACACACACACACACATACAAACGTATTCACACAAGCTTGCCAGAACCCTTTTCACACCACTGGAGACAATTTAATAAAGTTTTTGTAGCCATAAATTAGCCTCGATCCCTTGAAAGCAGGTTTGTGCTAGCCTGTGGCCCATTACCATTTCCTGTGGGCCGAAATCTCCTTGTTATTCAAAAAGACCGAACCCCACCCCGCCTCGCCAACCACCACCACCGCCACCATTGCCCCTGTTTGGATGGCGAAGCAAAAGGAAGGAAGAAGGATTAATGGGGAGTCTAGCTTCCTCTTTGATCTTTCTTTTTTTAAAAAGATTACCTGTGTCAGACTTTTTAATCCATTGCTGCAGCAGCAGTTCCTTCTCCATCACCTCTCTCCCCCACCCACTTACTTTTGCTGCCTATCAGCATGTGTTCCCCCTCCACTCGTTTAGCTGCGTCCATCCCTCAGCAGCAGCAGCAGCAGCAGCAGCAGCAGCTGCCACCTCCCTCCCCTCTGTCTAATCTCTAACTCATGTGCTGCGTCGCCCAAGCTTGATACGAGCGGAGGCTGTCAGTATGGAAACTCTTCTCCATGCCACAGCTGCTTTCGAAGGCCTAGGCTCTTTAGATAGTGTGGCAGAACAGCTAAGGTTCTACAAAGGCATTGTAATGAGCTCTGCGAAGCCTCAAAGTAAGAGCTGGTTATCTGTCACTAAACTGTAAAAGCAACGCAGCTCTTTGAAGGGTTTACATTGGTCTGTGTGCTTGTATAATCAAAGCAACAGAAAGAGGCTCACAATGCTGTAACGAAGCATAGTGGACTCAACAGAGAGAGCTGGACTCATTGTCTCGTCCCCACTGTGTCTGCTGCAGATGCAGTGTCTGTACTACTTCTACGTGGTGTTGGTGATAACATCACTCATACATGCTGGTGGAAACATACACAGAGCACCTGGGAGGACTGCTTCCATTTGTATGCTTGAGTTGCCCCACTGCAGCAGATTGTCCGTGTGGAGGCTGGTCACACAGGTTCTTAGCACCTTGCAAGCTTTTTTACAAGTGTATTATACAATATTTAAACAAAAGAGCACACCCCTCCACCAAGGATGCAAAATGTTAACACAACATCATTCAAATCTGTACGTTATTCTTCTCAACTGCCAAAAACAGGTGTTCCAGATCACCAGTTTAGAACATGATCAGAGCCATACTGCGTCCAAGAGCATGAAACGTACTCCTTCAAGTAAAATACATCATTCCAGTGAATTTCATTAAAGTACTTCCAAGTATTCAGATTCATTCAGATTCAGATGACTTTATTTATCCCCGAGGGGCAATTAAGATCACAACTCAAAGCCTAATACAACTATCACAAGCCGACACAATTATTACAGATTGAAAGTAATAATGGTACACTTCAGAAATTTAAGAACAGCACATATACATTTGTTGTGTATGTACGCTAAACTTGAGCAGTCCGTTGACCCAATGGAGGCAAGTGAGAGTGAGGCGTCGCAGCAGGGCCGCGCCACTAAGCCCAGGCGGGGCAGGCTGCAGCCAACAGGCGCTGCCACCCCAAGGGAGGTGGAGAGGGCAGAGGCGGGGGTCAGGAACACACGGGGGAGGGGGGGGGATAGTACGTGCCATTTGCATCACCAAGGCAGAAGGAGTTCTCCTGGAGGATAAACAGTGGGGCAGATGACCTTCAGTAGCCGATAAGAAAGCTGTGTTTGGGTTTGGGCAGAGGAGCACACATTCCAATCTGTCTTCTCTTTCAGTCCAATCCAAATTGTAAGTTAAACATTTTCTGGTCTTCAACATCCCTCTCCTCTTCGCGAAGCGGCCAACTGCTCCGGGATGGTTTCCATCCTGCGTTTCAGTTCAAAAGTCTGTTGTTTCAGTTCAAGAGTCTGTTGTTGCCCCGCTTTGCCAGCCTCAATAATTGCGTTGTAAATGACGGTCAGTTGTGGAGAGCCAGATCTGGTGGCAGCCGTCGTCTTGCCAATTTTGCGATATGTGAGGGCACCTCCAAATCCGAGGAGGAGAAGCCCCACAACCATGAACCCAAATAAGTAGAGGTCCTCGATGTCCTCCACGGAGAGAGGTGTCAAGCACGTGGTACGCCATCTCCCCCAGGAATCGAGAACGTAGCCCGCAGGGTCGGTTCCATACGGACAGGCAGGTTCCTCCGATCCTGATTTCCTTGTCGAAAATATAGTGTCAATAGCGTTGAGAGACCAGCTGATCAATTCCATTAGTTTTTAGGTAGAGAGCTCACAGCTGCGTTGGATAGGAGTTGAGACAAAGAATGATAGTCAGACAGAATTGTATGATAGAATATAGAATATAATCACGATTATTTTTGCAAACCAAACACTCTATGTCAAACATTTCATCGTGGACTTGAGAAATATCATCAAAATCTCTACAATATGTCCAAAAGTCCTGTTAATAGCCATGTTCCGCTAAAGGTAAAGAGCAATCTTCAGGATTTACAATTTGATCCAGATCGCCTCCATCATTCCACCAGATTCCATCACAATCGGCTCACTAGTTTTTTGAGCTATCCAGCTGATGAACAGATCCGTGTCAGTTCTTATATCTAATCAGTTGTTCCTAAAACAGGTTCTGACACTCCACCAAATATCATCAAAATCCATCCTCAGCTTTTTGTGTTATCCTGGCAACAGGTGGAGTTAAACAGGAATAAATCATTTCATACTTGGACTAAGTTGGTCATATCATATTATGTGTTTGGTCTTGTCTGGCACAGAAATGGTGAACCAAGAGAGATGGGAACACTCATCACATCAGGCCCTAAGCAGGTGAGACTGTAGCCAGCAGTGTTCACAGTGTTTCTTGTCTTTGGTTATGGTTGTAACTATTACTCAGTCTGCTCGCACACATACTCTCAAGGGTTGTCGTACCTCATATCCAGTCTCTTATGTGCTCAGTTGTGTGTCTGTGAACAGGGATGCTTTGTGGTGGAGCTGGAGCGCAGCCAGAGAGGATTCGGCTTCAGTCTGAGGGGAGGTAAAGAGTATAACATGGGCTTGTTCATTCTGCGTCTGGCTGAGGACGGACCTGCTCTTAAAGACGGCAGGATACACGTGAGTTATGACACTTTCTGTCAATTCACTAGCCTGTATTTCCATCCTACGCAGACGGTCTTTTAAATATATGTACCCATACTGTTAAAAACCTGGGAGTGACCTATATATGCATCACAGGTTGGAGATCAGATTGTGGAGATCAACGGCGAGGCCACCCAGGGCATCACGCACACTCGAGCGATTGAGCTGATCCAAGCAGGAGGCAGCAAAGTTCACCTGCTGATGCGACCTGGCCAGGGTTTAGTCCCTGATCACTGTGAGTGACTGCTGGCAGCCATGAGCCAAGAGTTGCCATTGCACATAGAGCTACAGCATATTACCCATACATATGTAAAATCTTTTGTATGGATATGCTTGATATCAGGGTGCTGAGTTTCTTTACCCGCATGCATGTGTTGCAAGCTTCTCTCTTGACTTTTCTCTCCTCTCATTTCTTTCTCTCTGGCTCTTTATCTGAGTTGCTTTCTCTGTTTTCCTGCATCGGCACGGCTGTCTATTTCTATTTATCTCTTCCTCCTATAGGTCTGAACTCTTCTTCCACCCTGTGCTTCTACATGAAACCAGAGCATCACTAAAGGCCTCACTGCTTTTCTTGGTCTGTCCCTAATAACGTTGGTAAAGTCATTTTTGCCTTTAAACCATCCAAGAAAGTGATACATCTCCCAGATTTAAGTGTCGCTCTCTGTCCCTTCCGCTCACCTCATGATCAATCTGAAATAGATCTGTCACTTGTGTAATTCAGTAATGAGAGTTACTTTCCCCTTGAGGGCTAAACCAAAGCAGTGAGTCCTAGAAGAAAAAAAACAACAACAAAAAAGACCTCCAGGAGTGCCGGGAGGCTTCAGAGCCCCACAAGTTTTGTTTTTAAGTGTTTCACAAAACGTAACTTCTGAAATACACCAGATCAGTCCACAGCGTGTAACGTCAGAAGGGCAGAATGGGATTTTAAAGTTGCTACACCGGCTCTGTTTGTCCTGAATACAGAATCGCGCCGAGGGAAGAAAAAATTAGACCAGTTTGGAGGATGGAGATCCATGCACTTGTCTTGTGCAAAAACATGGTCAGTGTAGCTGCTCCATTCGACTCCAATGATTAGCGACTTCCAACAACCAATGCTACGTCTACGTTACACATTGCAGACGGACCCGGTGTATTCGGGCCCTCAGATGCCACTGAACACACACCTCATCCCGAAGATGGAGATCCGGAGAAACAAACTTTAATTAAATATTGATCGATGATTGACAAGGATCTGTGTGCATCCACTGGCATCAACTTTTGAGTCGACAAAGTAAATTAGAAGAATTTCTAGGAGTTGTTGCTCCTAGAAATCCATGAGCTCATTTCAGCACCACTAAGTCCATCACTCTTCTGTCTCTGGTTTTCTGCTGCATATCTGCTCTCAGTCACAGCTGTGCAATTCTTATCAATTCACTGGAAGTAATAAAAAACATCACTATAATATGAACACTAGCAGCTTTTGCATTGATGGCCATGTCATTGACTTAAACTGCAGAACATATTTCAAATCAAGCAGTTATTTAGAGAGATATTATACAGGATTAATACTGAAAGGCAGCAAAGTCAAGGATATTATGCTTTTGTTGCAGAATTTTATTTTCATTTATTCTGTTGCCTGGAGAACCTTTTTTGTTCTACTAAATGTTCTTGCTGCTTGTTTCTCAGGTTCTAAGGACAAAGTAACCATTCCAACCTCAAGCTTTCCCAGACTTTCTGCATCTGATGGGCAGTCATCTCCAGTCTCGCCACCCTCTGTCTCCCTCTCTACCTCAGAAGTGTCCCCTTCCTCACCCTCAATAACTACCCCTGATGAGTTCTCTAGGGTGGACCCCAGGGCAGCTGGATCCCCTGGCGCTGGGCAGGAGCACGCACGGCAGGCTACTAGATCAAGAGGACAGCCACTCTCCCATCACAACCATAAGCGCACCACCAGTCCCAGCACCCAGACCAGAAAGACAAGCAGGGGTGACTCCAAGGAAGCTAGTCCCAAGAGAAGCAACGAGGGCTGGACAGATCCTGGGGAGCGCTCCCATAGCCCCAGAAAAACAGGGCAAAGTGGGTCCTTGGAGGATATGAGCAGGGATAGAAAGGGGCACAGAGATCGCCACTCTTCTAGCCCCAAGAAGACCTCCAAGATGGAACATAACCAAGCTGTGAAGAACCTGGAGGAGCCCCATAGTCCCAGGCGTCCAGCTGGCCAGCAGACCAGTGTTGCATCAGGAGAGGGGAAAGACCGGAGGTACAAGGACCTAGATGCAGCATGCAGACAGGAGAAGGGAGCTACGGAGAGTGGAGAGAAAAGCTGGGGGAGCAGTGATCACCACAAGAAGGGCAAGAGGGTTGATCAAGAGGCAGCGGCACAAAAATCCCACTCCCAAATGCACAGGGAGAGGGTAGGGTCGGACGCCGATAGTGGCACACTCAGCCGGAGTAGTGAAAAAGAAAAGGGAGATAAGGAATACCGGGAGAACAAGTACCATGGGCCCACTGAAGATACGAATAGAAAGGACCCCAGAGGTTCCACCAGCAGCGTGCAGGACCCCAGTTGCAATGGGACCTCTACCAGCAAGAAGGCTCAAATTACCCCTGGCCCATGGAAAGTTCCCAGTTCTACCAAAATCCAGTCCCAAGTGGACGCAGCATATGAAGGTATCTGATATCCTCTGAGAACTCACCGTGAATATTAATTGAAAGCTGAGCCTGTGAAAGATGGACCACGAGACTGGAAGGAGTTGTCAGAGCAGAACATTGTGTAACCAGCAACATAGCCTCTCATTGACTTCTTTTTATGTTAGTTTTTCTTTTCACCCAGTTTGCCTCGGTCAGTTTGCATCAAGTAGCTGATGTCTCATCTGACATGCGTACTTGTACTTTCATGAGTAAGATGATGAGAGGACTTGTGTATGTGTAACAGAAGCTAATCTGACATTTACTTTGTGCCAATCACAAACTCCGGGTTATGATAAAGCTGCGCCGTGTTGCATTCACTGTGAGACTGTTCATGGGAGCATTAGATGAGCTAGTCTCCCGGTATCCACCTCTACGAAGGATCTTGGTTTTTATTTGTGTCACCTTGAAGGTTTTTGAAGGCATATCCACTCACTCCTCTCATCACTTATGGATGTTTAAAAGGTGAGTTTCTCTCAAATCAGCTGAACAAAGGAGTTTCTTGTACTTCATGACTTTTGTGAAAGACCTCTTGGATTTATGAGCTGTGTGTGTGTGTGTGTGTGTGTGTGTGTATGAAGACTTTGATCCCCTATCTGAGGACGGATCACCTACCGTTGAGCTTTCCGAGCGTCCATAAAAAAGACCAGACACTTGTGGTTCTAATATTTGTTACATGTGTGTTAATAATAAAGAATAATGTAATTTATTGAAGATTATATGTAAACTACTAGTAAACATATCCATGCTGAGTCATTTCACTCATGATGTGGACTTATAGATAGGAATAGAATGTGTCGATGGTGTCACGGTATAAATGTAGGAAGCACTCAGACAGCGCATTCCTCCGCCAAGGCGCACCTTCGACCCCATGCACTTCTGTGGCCGGACACCTGAGCACTGTGGGGCTGTTCTGTAGAGCAAAACAGAGCTGAGACCCAGTCATATTTGGACTTTGCATAAAGGAGCAATAAAAAAAAAAAGCACTAATATGTGCACTGTGACGCACACATCACTTCCTGTGTCCACCAGAGGGTGCTAGACAACTTATTAGTAGATCTTCATGTATGTCACATGAAGACGTCAGAGTATAGTTGTGATGCCAAACAAGCGTTTGTTACATCAGGTTTCAGTTCCTTGAGTCTGCTTTTCATGTGCTGTCATTTTGTGTTTGCCGCTATGTGGAACAACGTCAACATATAACACCCTGGTGTTGTTTTGTTCAGGCACTGTCGCTGCATCCTCACCTTGGAGCCACCTGCCACGATTATGATGGCTGTAACCACTAGGTGACGCTGTGACTGTGTCTTAAACATAAAAAAAAACAAACCATTTGGGTTAAAATCGGCTGTTTTCACAGTGGTACCACCTTTAAATGAAAACCCAGTCTAAACAATAACCAGTCAGCATGTTCTTCAAGACTTTTGGACCAAATTTGAGATGATCTGGTCGACCCACCAGGTGGAGCTTTGACTAATCCACCCTAAAGCTCAACGGGCTCTTCTTTGGCCTGTGGTACAACCCTCTTCCAAAGTCAGGCTCATAATTTGGCATTCGTTTGCTGACAGACAGAAAACCCTCTTGGCGGAGGTAATAAGGCTTTTAATGAGGTGATGCTAAGACCTCACTGCTGTTTCTCGAGTGCTAACACGCGTCCAACACATCAGTCAACACTCGAGGACACTCTATACATTCTATTTCTATGGCTTCATGGTCTGTTAGCAGTCATGCCTGATTGATGATGTTGTCTTCTGTTTGCAGCTCTGTACTTTAGGTCCTCTGGCTATGTGCATACAAAATGACTGGTAGGCCTATATATTTTAGATATCGCTGTCGCATCGACTTAATATACAGAAGCATTATTTAACAAAGTGAATATATTGACACATAATTTAGAAGAGAATTAACAGAACGTGATTGTGAGACGCAGTGAGATCTCTGCCCTCTATTACTTATTAAAACTTAAAGAGATGCTCGTATTTTTGTCATCATAAATGTAGGCACAAAAACATGTTCCTCGTTATAATCTATTTTTGATCTCACTTTTATATTTAGCCCATGTCCCTAAAAAATAAAGAATAGATTCTATTTTTTACTTTATCGGTCATAAAATACATTGTATCTTGTCACTTTTCTGATGTAAGTAAAGATAAACGGTTCGTTTTGCATGCGATTTCGCGAAGTCTGCAGCTCTTTGGTGGTTTCACGCAGTGCATAGAGTGGACCTGAAGTCTGGTTTGAAATTCCACCATCGAGTTTTCAAGTTTAGTGAAAAAAGGAACCCAGATGGAAAGGATGAGCTGGGGTCCGGCTCTGAAGACAAAATTTAGTGCCCTTTTAATGTTGCTTCTGTGGAGTACAGAGACATCTAGTGGTTGATACACTGTTCTTCACCTCGCTTGAGGCGAAACCCCTCGCCAGACTGCCTGTTAGAGGATGTACAGAAATACCACATACATCTCCTGGTCTGTGAGAATTACTAATTTATTGTCCACTGTATTGTTGATATGAAGGATTACTGTATTATTGACTATTCATTCCGTTACCATGTATGATACTGTGGCCTTGCATTGCTCCAACACATCAGAGAAAGTCTTTTAGTTTTGACATCACGGTAGTTGTAAATGTTTATAAATTGTACAGCACCTGTATAAAGATTTGCCTTCATGCAGAACAACAACAACAACAAAATAATACCCTCTGTAAATCGTTCCATTATTTTTTTAAGGGAGATGAGAGGAAGAGATATATAAAATGGGTGAAAAGAACTAATCTGGTCATGGCATTCTGTTCATGCACTGATAAATAAAGGTTTACTGAATAAAGATGGTAAAAGTATCTGTTGTATTCATGTAGTGGGTGAAGAAATACTGATTCATCCTGTACTTGCATTTTGTGAAATAATCTTTTTGTACTGGCACCAAAAAAAAAAGCTGCTTGCAGGTTGTTGTCCCCTCTGTCCAGTTTTCCTCGTGATTTCCTCAAATGCAGCACAAGCGTACAATTGAACTCAAAGATAACCTGAAGACTTTAGCGGTAAAGGTCACTGTCACCTCACCTGAACACCACAGGTCTCAGTCATTCAATGTTTTTGATTACGCACATTTGTTCTTACACACAATAGGAATTTTTTTTTCACCTCTCAATTTCGTCTTACAGACAGGAAGTGAAGACTTGAGACAATCACCCAGGCTCATAAAACCTGTGTGTTAACAGAGGTACAGTAGATGTCAGGGGATAGGAGTTACTGATAGTCATCAGGTTTTACTTCCTGTCTGTAAGACTAAATTTAAGGTTTAAAAAAAACCAAAAACAACTAAAATGGGTCAGAACAAAAGTGGATAAGAACATGAATGAGGCCCGATTTCTTAGGAAAGCCTTGAATGAATTTCTTCAAGTGTATGACACAAATGTTCTGGGAGACTTGGATGAACTGATTTCACTTTGGTGGTGTGAGGTCAAAGGTCAAGGTCACCGTGTCTCCACAAAAACGCTTCTCGTCGTATCTGAATTTAATTGCAAACAGCTGTGGCAACGTTCCACACAAACATCTAATAGCATTTAATAATTAAGAGATAGAAGGGATTTTTTTTTTTTTTAAAAAAGGCAACTCCAAAGTCACAATATAATGTTAAGGGAAAAAACTAAAGTTTTGGCCGTATGTCACCTAAAAAATTAAATTCCCTTAAATTGCAAACCATACGCACTTTATCATGAGTCTTGACAAATGTGACTGGTTGCCAGAGGCAAACAACCACATGGAAGTGCTTCAGTTCTACTTCTGCTTTTCTACCTCAATTATGGTCTCAGACCAGTCAAAAAGAATCCTTTATTAACTCCAAACTTCCACTCACACACAACAGAAACAAGAAGAAACCCTTCTTCGTTGAGACAGAGCAAAATGAAACAGATGAACAAGTCGAGAAGTCCAATAAGTTCTCAGAAAATGAAATACTTTAATATCTACTTGAATTTGAGGGACCAAATAGTCACTGAATGAAAAAGAGAGTTTCTATTAGGCTAGAAGTGTTGAAATGCTAAAAATGATTGAATGATGAGTGGTTGCCCCAGTGCAGAGAACAGTAGCACGCAAGTGGGAAGACCAACTATTTTCTACTTAAGTACAGTACTTTAACACTGTCAAACTATCTGTACTTTACTAAAAAAAAAAAAAAAAAAGTCTGAACCCATCAGTTACTTCAAAGAGTAAGAATGTACATAGAAAACGTGGGTAAAATCTGATTGTGTCCATATGTTCGGTCGACAATATCAGGAGGAGTCAGAGTGTCGCAACCGGAACATTCACCATGTTACCATGACCTTTAGAGGTCAGAGGCTCAAGGCTTGAACATTCCCAAGCGCTGGAATATTCAAATACTGTGTAAAATGTTTACTTTTCAATTTTAGGCTTCAGTAAACTCAGTACTAAATACTTCTCTCTTTTTGCTTGAGTAGAATTTTGGAAGAAGACTATCACCAGTGTACTGTTCTGTCAGAGTATTTCTACTTTTACTTGTGTAGGGGATGAAATACTTCCTCCACGACTGCAGAGGTGCAAAGGCACCGTGTAATAACACACAAACGACAGTTAGCACACGATCCTAACGTGTAACGTCAAGGGAACGTGTATTTGAGCAGCCGTGTATCCGTATCTGTCTGTGAGATGTACTGCCTCTGCTGGCTCTGCCGTTAAACGAACCATTACGTCACTTGTTCAGAAGTGCGTGCGTGCGAAGCTGCACGCAGCCAGTACAGTATTAAACTCAAACTCCCGGGTCGCTTTGCTACGTCTCTGAACTACACAACCCAATGTTCAACGTGCCACGCGTGCGCAACGGAGCCCAAACAATCGAATCCACCAGAAATTAAACAGCAGGACTACAACATTCGGCGGACGTGCGCAGACGCAACCTCGAGACCTTTAAATGTGCTGTACGTGCAAAGATGGCAACTCAAGTGGACTTGCTCCGGGCCAAAGTGGAAGGGAAGATGAGTGACAATTTTGATAGGTTTTTCAAAGAAAAGAAAAAGAAGAAGAAGAGAGACCTGTCACCGTCTGCAGACAAACGGGAGAGGTCTGAGAAGGAAGCCAAGAAAATGAAGCTCCATCATCATCATCATCACCACCACCACCACCACCACCACCACCACCATGTAGAGCACAGGAGCCACCTGCCGCATCAACCTCAGCAGAGCCCCCCACCCCGCAACTTCAGCCCGGATAACCATGTCCTGCACAGCCAGCGACACAGCCACCATCACCAGAACCACAGCGGCTCCAAGAAGAGCCTGCTGCCGTCTCTACCTCCTCCTCCGCCGCCGCCGCCGCCGCGGAAGGTACCAACGCAGCTGCAGAAGAAGCGCTGTCTGCCCCCCGAACCGCCACCTGCGCTCTTCACGTTCACCCCGGTCAAAGTGGCCAAAGCTAAGAATCAGGATTACAAAGAAGCCACCCGAGATAAAGAGCTGACAATGAAGCTGAAGAAGGAAAATGCCGAGACAAATGTGAGACACGTGGAGGAAAAGAAAAAGAAGGGTGAGCGCAGCGTCTCGGTTTAGTTTGGTGTGTAGGTGCGACGTTTCAGCCGGTCCTGCAACGTTCACCCGCCCACTGAACGGTGCTGGTCGGGCCGAGCTCATTCACATGGCCGAGAAAAAAAACCCATGTCCACTCATGGAGTTCGAAAATGGTTCTTTTAAACATGAATAAAGCCAGAAGATCTTGGGAATTACATTCACGGTTACCTGAATATGAGACTTTCTGTGGTCGAGTGAAGGGCAACCGAGAAAGATGCGGCGCCTCTTTCCGCTGAGCTAATTACAGGCTCGGTTTATTTGGAATCGACGTGCATGGAAATTTTTTCCACCGAGGCGTTGAAAAGCTGCGAACATTTATTGGTTAAAAAGTGGAACCCTGGCCAATATAAAGTTCTTTTCAACTATAACGTTGTGTTAGTTTTAGTTCAGTTTATTTTGTACAGGAACTGTTGGACAAGAGTTTTCCTGTAGAGCTCATTTTCAGTACTTAGTCTAGTCTGTAGTCCATTTGAAAAACAACAACAGTTGCTGAAGTGATGACTTGATTGATTTGCCATGTTTGTGTGGGTATTTTTTGCCAGTGTGCTGATATTTTTTATGAATTATTTGGCCTATAGCTGATATGGATTAAAAAAAAAAGTTGTTTTCTTTATTACCAGAACATTTGGAAACAAGTTTTATATTGACACTAATGAAGGGCGTCTGATGAGCAAAGGTGAAGAGACCAGATGAATTAATATTAGACCCATACTGATATATTTAGAAAAAAAAACTATCTGCTGATAGCCTTTACATGCTGATATTATCATACGCAGCTTCTGTGTGTGTGTGTGTGTGTGTGTGTGTGTGTGTGTGTGTGTGTGTGTGTGTGTGTGTGTGTGTGTGTGTGTCCCTGGATGAACAACTGTATGTACACATGATGAATCTGTTAAGATCCTGCTTGTATCCTCTGACTTGAACGTCTCGGTGTTCCTGTAGAACTGAAGTCCCACAATGAGAATGTCAAGTCTCTAACACTGGAGGAATACATCCAGAAAAAGAAAAAGAAGAAGAAGAAGTATCGTGAGGAAGAGCAGGGTGCCAAGAAAGTGCGCTACATGAACAACAAAGCTGTTCAGACTGTCTGCTCGGGCCATGGAGGAGATCTTCCCCTGCCTGTCCGCTCTGACGCCGCTGTATCTGGCAGCCTGAAGCACCAAAGCAACCACCAACAGCCTGGCAGGGACAATGTGGACAACCGCTACGTCCATGCTCTTAAACTGGGGCACGCCCCCTTCCTCTCCCACCAAGACCACTATATCCGCAGCTCCTGCCTCCAGACAGGCACCTGGTATGGGCGCTTCATGCATGAGGAAAGACAGGCCAACGGAGGCGGAGCCATCCTGCATGCGTATGCTGATGAGTTGGCCTGTCTCAGTCCGGCGGAGATGGAGAGCTTCGCTCAGGAGTTCCTGGAGTTGGCCTTTGCCGAGCGGCCTCGAGGAGCAGCCTCCTATGCTTTAGCGGTGGTGCACAGCGCCGCCGCCTACCTACCAGACTTCCTGGACTACTTTGCCTTCAACTTCCCCAACACACCAGTCAAAATGGAGATACTGGGCAAGAAAGACATTGAGACCACTACCATCGCCAACTTTCACTCTCAGGTACGTGAGAAGAGGACAGGCGCGCTCGGTGTTCCCACGCAGTAAATACTGAGGTGTTCTTGATCAGTTGGAGAGCAGTTAGTGGTGCATAGCTCCTCCAGAGTCCTGCCAACCGGAGGGCACTCAGCATACCCCTGCCAAGGCAAGCCAGATCTAGTGTTAAAGCCTCCTGCATCCACTAGACGGCGCTAGAGAATGCACACTTGCTATCTGTTATGTTACTGTTCTTTCGGGCCCTGTGTGGGACCACTTCATTTATGAATGCTCCTGTTTTTGCGTAATCCTGCTAACAGACCAACACAGAAGACGTGACCTCTTTGGCGAAGGTGCCTCAGCGCGTCTCTGGAGGAGGAGGGGTCTGAACTGAGGAGCCAGACCTCCACAAATTGTAATAATCATAATATTATCAGAGTTTAAGATTTATATCCTGCTTGTTTTGTCTGACCAGCTGGCCAAAAGAGCCACTTCCATCAAGATAAGACTAAAATGGGGGTAATGACGTGTGAACAGAAGCTCAGAGAGAAGGAGCTTGTAGAGGAGGGAAGGGGGTCGTGGCACAGAACGTTCGAACCAGTTGGCGTGTATCAAAAACAATTGTTAGCTGTATCTGACTCTTGTATGCAGTACGCTATTCGTCTACAGCTGGGATTCTTGCATTTCTTCCACAGTTGTGGTGATTCTCTCTCTCTCTCTCTCTCTCTCTCAGCAGTGGGGGGGGGGGCAGGATATTTGCATACGTCAGATGTTCGATCTGCAGAGAGCTCAGATGTATGTGCAGGGAGAAGTGGACCTAGTTTGATCATTCCATCCCTGGAGATGATTGCAGTAAAATGCTTGTGTTGTTCTTTGGCAAGTGGCAATGGACATGTAGGTGCGTTTCCGCCACTGCGGTGCAGAGTGAAGAAGTTATCTACCTCTGTAAACAAAACTCTTATCTGTTCCTCTTATCACATTTTCCCACTGCACATGGATACTGAAGTACCAAGCCTAAAATGTTAAAGCTTAAGTACAGTACCTGGAAACTGAAAATATTGACTTAAGTATTTTTTTGTTTTATACTTGGTAACTTCTCATCCGTGCACTGTTTTCTTTTGTTTTCCTAAATAAAGAAAAGTGAAGGTATCTCTTGAAAGGCCTCACTTTCCACTTACAGATTTCTGGAATGTTTTTGCGAAGCTTAAACAGTCCCATTTTGTACACCCTGGATTGCTTCCTCAGGTGAACCGGACTTACTGTTCAGGAACATACCGGGCCGGACCCATGAGGCAGATCAGCTTGGTGGGAGCCGTGGACGAGGAAGTTGGAGACTATTTCCCAGAGTTCCTGGACATGCTAGAGGAGTCGCCCTTTCTCAAGGTTAGACGTAGGTTCATTTTAAATAAATGGATGGCGAGCACCATATTGGATTTTTTTTCACATTGATATTCTCCTTATAAAAACAAGTTTTTATGATACACACATTTGATCAAAGTGAAAAACGTGAATTTCAAAAAGTAAAGTTTTTTCTATATTTTGACAATCGTTTCTTCATCATGATGATGATGAAAGAAGATAAGAGTTAAACAGGACTGATGCTGATGTATTGATTAATAGTCTAAAACTCTTATGGCAAAACTCACAACCCGAGTTCTGAAACTTCCTGTACAGGCACCTTTTCCTGCCTGGATGCATGAAAAAGTAGCTGTGACTCCCAGTGTGAATCACTGTATCGGCGAATCCACAGGATGAGCTCACTGAGCATTCCTGCACTCTCCTCTATATGTTAGTTAGAATCCCACATTGTGGTCCATCTGCTCTGTGTTGGCCATTCCTGATGCACCGTTATAACTTTGAACATCTTCACCTTGTGTTGTTGTGATTAAAATGGCATCAATATCACATTTCTGTCCTATCCTACATTTCGACTGGCAGTTGACATTTTCTCGCCGATATCTAACGAGCAAATGTACATGCGCCCATCCGTGCGCTCGCGGGTGTTGATATCAAACAGAGGTGTGTTCAGACACATTGTGGGCTCCGTCAAGGCCGTGCTGTCGCGCTATGGCGCTGTATTTTTCCTGTTGTTTAAAGGTTGCAACGTTCAGACAGTTTGCTGTGCCAACTGACTGACACTCAAAACACACACCTGCTTGTGAAGCAGCATGAACATGGAAAAGCATTACATCTAAAACGTGACAAAGATGATTCTTGTGAACATTATGCCTACATCACGTGAGGGAACTTTAGTGATCGTCTCAGGTCTGCAGCAAACTTCCCGCAGCACGTATGATTCCTGCATTTCCCCATTAAAAGAGATTTCACACAATTTAAATGTATGGAATGCTGCACTGATGATTTAAAACTCTTGATAGGTTCTGCATGTTTTGGATTGAAATATTGGGTTGTTTTTTTTCTCTATTTACTTTAAAGATTATAGAGAGGGTTCTGTCAGGAGCATTGTCATGCGTGCACCAGTGTGCATCCAGCCGAGACTGTGGGATGTTTAACTCGTAAATCTAAAAACTTGTCAGGACAGAAGAATCTTGAGTCCAGAGGAAACGCTACAGTAGTGAAGCATCTGAAATGTGACACATACGAGGGAGAAATCTGTCTCTCAGTTTATGCGACCTCAAAATCCATCTTCACAACCACAATCAATCATACTCAGAGGGATGCGTTTGTGTCCGCACTAACAGTGGTTCGGGCCAGCCAGTGTGCTTTGGCGAGATAGGGGCGTGGTTTAGGTATTACGACTGTCCCTTTAATCATGAATGATAGTGTACAAGCAGAGCAAAGAAGGCCACTGAAGACTTTTCTCCATGGAAAAGACGTTTCCAGTGTCTACCAACTGGCTGCAGCTTCTGTGTGAGTTTGTTGATCTGATTGTGTGAATGTAGAATGATAGACACGACAGACACCTCCAGCACCTGCTGAGTTTTTCTCGAAAGCTCTGCCCTTAAGCAAACAGTATCTCTCAAAGGACTTATCAGATGCCTCTGTGTAACAAACTACTGCTATGTAAGCTTACCTGAACACACTCATTAATTTTGAGACTCAGGGCGACCCTTTGCACCCTGCGTTGGAATTCATGCCCAGACTCTTCATCATTGGACTGATTGGAACAGATAGGCACCAAAGGCACTTTCACCTTTTTAATTTAGCTCTTTAGCTCATTTGAATAGGGCCCTTTCTTTTCGTGTGGCAGTTTCCCACTTTGTTTCAAATCAGTGAAGCATTTCATTCCAACAGTGTCATGATGCCAGACCTACTTAGGCCCTGTACGTACACCCACATGTCTCAGCTACATATGCTGTACTGCTACAGTAAAATGATAAATATTATGGGAGTTGTATATGAACCATGAAGTGTATGTTCACAGGTCTGAAAATGTGTTTTTTCACCACAGATGACACTACCATGGGGCAGCCTGTCCAGTCTGAAGTTGGACTGTCGCTCTCAGAGTGACGATGGGCCCATCATGTGGGTACGACCAGGAGAACAAATGGTTCCCACTGCAGACATGCCTAAATCGCCTTTCAAACGTCGCAGGTATGATGGAAGCTGCAAATGAAATGCACAAGCATCGTGTCATAGTAAAAATATACACTCGAGCAATCATTGTTTCCAACGCAGTCCAAGCTTATGGAACTTACCCTCTTGTTTTACCATGATGACCTCTCACCAAATATCTTTGTGCAGGTCTATGAATGAGATCAAAAACCTGCACTACCTGCCCAGGGCAAGTGAACCCAGAGAGGTTCTCTTCGAGGACCGGACTAAGGCCCACGCAGACCATGTGGGCCAGAGTTTTGACTGGCAAAGCACCGCTGCTGTCGGGGTTCTGAAGGCCGTGCACTTTGGAGAATGGTGAGTGTCCTTAGGGTTTCAGAAACTGTCCATAAATCCATGGAGATATGTGATGAGGATGGAGTTGTAACTCGTCTTTCTCTAAAATTGTCCCCCAGGAATAATCGACCACGTATAACCAAAGATGTAGTGTGTTTCCATGCTGGAGACTTCAATGAAGTTGTCCAGAGGCTGCAGTTGGACCTCTATGAGCCCCCAGTGTCTCAGGTAAATACTGTAATTATAATCCTGTAAGGTTTGTGTCAAAATGTGGATCTTTTTGTGTGATTATAATATCATAGTTTGAAAGCCAGGTCTCGCTCGAAAAAGAGATCATCTGATCTCAAGTGACTACCCGGTAAAATAAAGGTTAAATAGTTAGCACACACTGCTACATTTTAAAGATGAGATAATCTTTGTGCAGTGTGTCCAGTGGGTGGATGACGCCAAGCTCAACCAGTTGAGGAGGGAAGGCGTCCGCTACGTCCGTGCCCAGCTCTGTGACAATGACATTTATTTCATCCCGAGAAACGTCATCCACCAGTTCAAGACGGTGTCTGCAGTCTGCAGCCTGGCATGGCACATCCGCCTCAAACAGTACCATCCGGAGGAGAGGGAGAAGGAGGAGGAGCAGAGGCCCAGTGCTTCTAGCCCCACCTCAGGCAGAGTCTCTTTTTCCTCCCCTGCCAGGCCTGACACCACTTTAACCCCCTGTGTGCAACCACAAGTAGACATCCAAGGTGGGGTGGCCAAGACTGATGAACTTGAGTTCCAGAGGCCCGCAACGCCTCCTAAGGAGCTTCAGCCAGCGCCCCCACAACCCACCAAGTCTTCTCATTTGCCCCCAACATACCAGGATCCCCACCTTTTCTTGGCATCCGTCCGTTCTGGATGTACACCCTCAAATGAATCCGCTTATCCAAAAGCTCTGAGCCACACTGTCAGGTTTGCTAAATGACCTCAATGGGCGGAGACTAAAAGTGCGTCAGTCAGGAAGCCTTTCAACTTCAATAATTCTTAACCTTTTCTTAAATATTTTGATGTGTCTTTCAACAAAAAGTCCCCAGATGATTTTTCAGCCAGAGGGACTGTATGCTGTATAATACTGTACATGTGTCTCATTATCATGAAAATCCCTCTACTGTCAAAAGAAGCTATCATTTTTCTTTAGATGATGCGTGTCACCATGCTTTGCTTAGAGAGGTGTTTTTGTTCACGTTCAACTTTTTTTTTGGTGTTGTTTTGGCAGAAATATGTGACATGTAGTAGTTTCACAGATGCAGTTGGACTGATCGGGTTTTTCGCACCGAATATGTGATTACTCTGGAAAAGGTACTGACATAGCGCATTGCAGCTACCCAGAAGATACTGTGGTACAGAGGTTTGATAGATGGAGGACATTTTTGGTTGCCATTCGAGTCCAAATATCAGCAAATGTGGAATGTCCTTGGTTCTTCAAAGCGTTTGAACAGAATACCGGTAATCTACTTGACTATTCTTTTTTTTTTTTAAAAGGCTTTGAAAATTTTGTTTGAAATGATTACACAAAGAATGCTTAAAGCTTTTTTTCAGGGTCATGAGTTGCAATTTTTGCAATTTATTTAAATAGCATTTTATACTATGCCCTTTTTCTTACTGTTGATACTGTTTTTGATATGTTATTTATTTTCTTATGATTGATCTCAGCATATGAACACAGGTTAACAACCCGTGATGGATATTAAATATTATACGTATAGGATCACCTCAAATCAACAAAAGAATTATATCTATTGCACTTAGCAATAAATTGTCCTTCAGGCCTTGAGAATGTGTTTGGTTTGTTTGTTCTCATAGTTTGAAATATGTGAATGTCATTGATGCACTCACAGGATTCATTCATACCTCAGGCTAAAGGCGGTGTTCTTGTTCCTGAGTGCATTTGCTTGGGATGTTTTGTTCCTGGCGGTCCCAGGATAGTCCGTCATCATGAGTCCTCCAATCTAAAAATACCGACACTTCCATCCAATGGTATCTAAAGGTTATCTGGATCTTAGTTCATCTTCTTCATGTAGTCTACTGTTGAAGGGAGGTGATGACATGCTGTATGCCTTGTGCGCTAGCATTGACTACGTCCCATGCCTCATTTCCACATAGCTCTGTTAATGTATGAGAATCAGAAGTCCACTGAGAACCTCTGAGAGCTCTGAAACTCTGCAAAGCTCCTCTTCAGTTTTGTATTTCCCCGTCCACAACTGTCTCAGAGTTGAAAAAAATGTAACTTTTGTTGAGGGTTTTGAAGTGACAAAACCAGAAAGTGCTTAAGCAAAAGCTAACAGACGACGGTATGTTATTGTCTCTGTAATGCTGCATGTAAATATTCCACATGGATGGGAAAGACAATCAGAATTAGCCTCTTACATGGCTAACAGGGAATCCTGTTAGCTTCTGAGCTATCACGTGGCATTTCAAACATCCTTCAAAAAAAGTTTCTTGCATAAAACAGAAGGTAGCATTGTCTGCATATTATACCTTATTATATTATACCACTTTGTCGTGTGGTATGTCTGCATGGGAACGCTACAGCAATAGCCTGTTAGCTCGGTCGTAGCCTGTAGGTTTGCTAGCACACAGTCCACAGTCTATCCAAATTCTGCAGATGTATGTTACTGAGGAAGGACCTTTGCTGTCACATCTGCGATCATGAGGTCTTCATAGGAAATGAAAAGGCTTCCAGTGTCTTAATACAGAGTTACAGACACCACCAATAATTTCCCGCAAGGGACTGATAAAGGATTTCTGATTCTGATTCTGACGTATTTATGTAGAAATGAGACATTAGTGCCTTGTGCTGTAGACAGAAAGGCTCTTAGTGAACTGTTGTTTACTTTGTTGATTTGTCTGATTTGTTTATAAGGGATTTACTGAGAATCCATTGTGCATCTTCTTTTAGTTTTTTAGTTTTTGTGATTTATAAGAATGTGTGGATGGTGGGTGGTATTCCTCGCACAGTGCTTCTAAATTTTACGGATGTTGTGTGCAAAGAATTACTGCATCATAAATTTCAGGAAATGACACCATAACAGATCCTATTTAGGTAACGGAGTGGCTGTTACTAATTGGCAAATACATACCATGATGACTACAACTGCAACCTTTCAAAAAAAGATGGCGTTCACAGACAGAAGTGGCTGATTGTTTCAGAGGTGTAGGATAAATTTGGCATGATTTAAAGATGGCGCGATAAATGGATGAAAGTTTTTCAAAAAGCTGTAACGATCTTTTTTTTATTTTTTTGCACTGCCAAGGTGGTCATTTGAAAAAGATGAGGCTGACTTCACCAAACTTATTGGAGGAGTTTAGGATGAGACCCATGCGAACCCATCTGCATTGGGTCATATCTGTTTAACATATCAAGCGATTACATTTCTTTCTAACTCTAGGTTTGGCTGAGGCTTCGTGGCAGGGATATGCAATGAAATGAATTATAATTTGAAACGTTGGGATCTATCGGCTGAGCATTTCAGGAGTGGTGCATCCCTAGTCAGAAGTATAGCCGCTTTGGGTCCAGAATCACATGTAGAAATAAATCAACGGTTTGAGTTCTGCCTTTCCTCTTTGAGTTCTTTTTTTCCATGTTGTATTGTGATGCTGTGTGTTCTTGAACCAATGTTTGATGTTTGTACTGAGTCCTTTTTGGATTATTGGGTGAAAGGTTTAGCTAAAATCTGGTGCCAATGTTATTCTGTCTTGTCAAGTAGGAAAACACAATAAGAATGCATATACTTTATATATTTTTTAATAAATAATTTTGTGTGTAACAGTCGTACGCAACACATTTTAACTGTACAGTTGCATTGTATTCATTGTACCCAAAGTAAATCTTTTCAGAATGTTGATGGTGCTTTTCATAAACTACGGAATGATGTGTGTAATATGGCACAAACAAAATCGAACTTCTAAAAAGTGATGAGCTTGGTGTAGATATTATACCCGTTTTCTTTCCTCAAGCCACAGGCACAAATGCTCGCACATACAAATTGAACATATTCCTCATTCGTCACAAAACGTAGGTACGTTGCAGCCTGGCCAGTTCAACAGGCACATTACTGGCACTCTGTAGGCACTGACCAATACGTAGAATTAACATTAAGATGTACAGTACAAAAGGCATTAGAGCTATTAACAGGACACTTCCTGCTCTGTGCTAACGTTTCAGTGGGGCCTGAGACAAGTGGTTCTAAGTGCATGTCGTTTCCAGCGAGTGTGATCCTCCATCAGGAGACCGCAGCTAGCAGAGTTCTCCTGTAATATATCATTGACCTATCATCAGTACGATCATCAGAAGAACACATCCATTTTTGAGCTTTGAAGATGTGAGACTGACTTAGAACCAGGAATCTGGGTAGTTCCTGGGGCCTTTGGGTTTTCCAAACCGGTTCCCAAATGCTACGATAGAAGAAAAACAATATCATGCATGTTGTACTGTGTGAAAGTGACCAAATATATAGATGTCATAATGGCATAGTTGCAGGCTTACTGAGTCTGAACACTGATGACGAAGAACCATTCGAGGTCGGTGCTGCTTCAGCAGCAGCTGATGCTTTCGCTAAGAAAATAGTTGAAAACACATCAGTCCTACTTGACTTTATGGACATCTGTGCATTAAGTAAATAAGGAAAACATTACTTACATTTTTGTTTGCGTCCAAACAATTTCAAACTCTGGATAAATGAGAAAAAAATCTTTCTTTATACTGCACATATTTAGCCATCTGCCATTTCAAGTGTTCCATCTGCATACTGTATATGTAGGGCGTACGCAGAAGGTTTGTTACCTTAGCTCGAGACATCCCCTTCTCATTGCCTTTGCTTGATTTGTTTCCCGATAGCTCAGTATTCAGGGAGAGACGTTGGCTTACACTGGGGTGTCCCACTTGTGCTAATAAACATAAAAACAAACAGGAAATTGTGTTTTTTAATGCATCTGAAATCCCCCTGATGACCATTGTCTCATGAAAGCGTCGTTCGTCTTCTTAGCAGTGATAGATTTCAAAACGTGTACTGCACTGGAGTCTACCTCATCATAGTAAGTAAGAGAGGCTGCTGTGCCTCGTGTAGACCCTCGAATGTTCAAAATAACTCACCACTTCCTCCATCAGCCAGGACCACAGGGGGTGAGTCTGCAACACAGTGACGCACTTAGAAACTCCCCAAAATGAAGTCTCAATGGCAAACTCCTCATCACCAGTCCTAGTTTTATCTCTCACTTTAAAATAATGTCACCCATTAGTGTAAATATATGATTTAACCTCCTTAAAGTTATCAATATGAAATCACGATGAAACATCAGTATGAAATTCCCTTTCAATAAGATCAACACATATTACTGTAGTTCACTGGAAGTCGAATCCACACATGCTGCAGCGAACTCACACAAAAACATTTTTTTTTTAAAAATCAGCGCACGCGCTCTCCTTGCACTTTTGCAGAGAAAGCAAAAGACGACGTCTCAAAGCCATGAGCCGAATCAGTTTACCTCGACTTGAATCTTCAGCTTGAACACTCTATGAGGCCAAGACCTTTGTGGGTGAGCGCACCTTGAGACGGTGCACCCGAAGGCGGGTAATCAAGATGGAGGTTTGAAGTTGTGTTTGATGACAGAGCAGAATGTGTGGGAAGTGGTGGATATAAAATGATAATATTGATTCAGTAACTTAAAAGGTGGTATGTCTTTCATGGCACAAGACAGACCTGTTTTTGGTTGGTTGTTGTTTCTTTTGTGTATTTCTGGAAATCATTTTGTCAAAGAAAAATAATACAATTTCAAGAGCAAAATAAAATCATGATATAGTGGCTACATGACTCTTACCTGTGAAGGTATATTTTGTTTTCAGACTCTACAAGAAAGAGAAGTGAGTTGCTGTTAAAGTTGGAGCTTTGTCTTTTTTGAGCAACCCTAAGAGCAGTAACTTCAAGGAGGTCACACCACTGCCAGGGAGGATATTTCATTCTTACCTTACTTCTCTGCCACAGTTTCGCTTCATTCTGAGATGTCGTGGCAGCTGGTTTGGATTTACCAGACCACTCTGAAGACGTTCCTATTCTCATCGCTTCCGGTGGGACGACTAGCTTCTCCGCAGGAGCTGAACGGCAAAAGAAAAAGGTCCATTTCCTTTTTACATATTCCAAAACAACACCAAAATTTGACAGATTTTAAACTGTTTATTGGATAGCGATTTGTGACATTGTTATGTCACCTGGATCAGTCTCCAACTCAAAGGATTCTGGGGTTCTCTCTGGCAGTGGAGGGACAGGTGAAGGGGGGGGTCCTAGAAATATGGAGGACCGGGTTTCATTGCAGACACTGAATTGCAAACATTTTAACACAAGGATAATTTTGTCAGGAGAAGTAGACGTCATTACTCAAACAATAAGTTCCTCTTAGACAACATAGTTGCATTCAAACACCTTGCAAATAATTATGTCGATCATCTTTAAGGAGTTAAGATGATTTCATCTTGACTTAGCTCACCCCCCAAGTCTCGGACAGCTTCAGCAGCAGCGTTGGGTGGGATGATGATGTTTGACCTCTCACAGGGACCTGAGTTATCTGAAAGACACCATGTGAGAATGCTTTAAAACAAGGCTGTATTATAAGAGGGGATCCGGGATACAGTGGGATTTCATTCAACTACACAAACCTGAATTAACATCAAGTACATAGGATTCAGGAGTGCGTTCAGGGAGAGGGGGTGGTACATCCTCGTCAGTTTGAGCTCCAACAAAACCTGACAATAAATGTGCATCAGTCACTGGGTATATCTACATCATCCACTGCAGTCTTGTGCTGTTCATCTATGAGGCTAAAAACACGTACTCATGTGTGGCTATTTACCTGCGTCAGGAGAATTATTTAGGTCCAGGGCGCGGTTGTTCAAGGACAATGAAGGTATGTCGCTTGTAGAGTTCAGAGGAGCCTCCTCTGATGAAGGGGAGCCAACAGAGGTGTTAAAGTAGGGGTCCTCCACCATTAGACAAATGGCTGCTGCCACGGCAGGTGAAGGTGGAGGGTTCAGCGATGGGATATCACCACCTCCCTGTGTCTCCTCCACTACTCCAGCAGCTCTTTGGCTTGTATGCTCTAGTTTGGGTGATGCTCTTTGTCCCCCCTGCAGATCTTTGGTGGTGGCCAGAGCCCCAGGGGGGTTCTGGACTTGATGATGCAGGTCCTTATGCTTAGCTGTCATGAGACTTAGACGATGTAGAGCAGAATGCAATGTAGACGAGCCATGGACATCCTTAACCTTATCCTGCAGGTGATCCTCACTCAAGTCAGAGCTGTCAGTGTCAGGTGTGATGGTGGGCTGGACCATCTCTACCTGGACAGTTTAGGGGAAGCAGCAGTGTTAAGTTAAAAAAAAAATCTAATAACATGTAAAATAAGTTGTGCAGTTTGCAAAAGAATATTTTTCACAACACTCACACACTGCAGAAGTCTTCCTACATTCATGTCTTATTTCTAGTTAGATAAATATTACAGACATTAAAAAATAAAATGTATAACACTTAATGCACTCAGCAAGGTAAACTGGCCTGATTTTAAGACAATATCATGTTATTTTGAGAAATCTTTATTTTGCTACTGCACTGAATTGACTTACTACAAGTACAAGAGACATTGAGATTTTTTATGTTTTTAATGTCTCTTAAAAAGTATTTATATTGTCTGAGAAGAAAGACTTTATCATAGTGAATACTACTGACTGATTCATATTTAGTATTGTCAGAAAAGCTTGAGATATTCTATATAATGCATGAATTGTTTCTTTTTTTACTTGAAGCCCTGTTGGCTTCTATTATACATGGTTAATCTGGTGACAGCTGGTGATACGAAGTTGATGTTGGCGGATTACTTATGAAACGTTGATTGTGTTCCTGATCGCTCACCTCATTTTTGTGGCTTTGTGGTTCCACAGACTTCAAATATCTCTCAAAAAGCAACTTGATGGTTCTGTAGACCAACTCGTATTGTTCCTGCAGTTAAACAACCAAAACCTGATCTGTTGTAGCCCCGAGGCATGCATGACACGTGAAACACAAATAATCAAAAGATCTTTGGCAGATGGAAGTAGCTGGCATGAGGAATTGCTTGTTGAGCAGTAAAATACTACCTTTGTTTGCACCACTGACGGCCTCTGGGTCCTCATCGCATGAACTAAATCGTAGATGTTGAAATCTTGTGTGATCATCTAAAAAAAAGGGCAACCAGTGCAACTCAGGTTGTATCTCTAGTGGTAAATTTATCTGTGTTTGGAGAGAAAATGCGCAGAGAGTACTCACATGTTTCTTCAGGAGGTTCCAAGTATAATCAATGACACACAGCACTCCTGTTCTACCACATCCAGCACTGAAATTACAGTAGCAAAAGGACATTTTAACGATTTAGATTGTCTACAGAAACAGTAGCATTTCTCTTAAGTAAGTGTTTGTGTGTCAGTTTAGACAACATGCTAGTTTACGTTCACAACCCACCCATCACATTAAGGCTGATTTCAATAATCTTCTTTTAAGAGTTTACTGTCGTCTTTAAATAATCTGCTTTAGAAGACAAAAATACATAAGAAATCATCTTGGCATGAGGATATGTGTCATTTATTTTGTGCAAATATATCCTTTTCCTGAAAGTGCAAGGGCCCACATCAAAATTTTGTATCTCTGGGTGGATTAGAGTGGTTGCGGGTGGTGCATGAATAATTGTGTGTTGTTGCTTTGTTTGTCTTATTCAACAGACATCTGCGAACTCCTTGAGAAGGAGGGTGAGCATCTAGGTTGGTTACATTCCATTTCTGTCACATGTAAAGGTGCGGGCATGCCTCATCAACATCTAAGAAAACACATTTGGCATTTTATTGTCACCTTTCCACATCTCTTTTGGATCTTGTGAACTTCGGATGCAAATATTTATTTCGACATCTGTCATTGGAGCTGAACACGTTTGTAAGTGTGAATTATATTTGTGAGTGATACCTCTCTGAGATACAACTAAATCACTTTAGGTTGTGGAGGAATATATGTCTATGTAAATTAATTACTTAAGAAAATTAACTCGTACTTATTCTTGCATATCAGCAAAATAAAAATCAAATGCTGTCTCATTGCCACAGTCGCTCGGTTGTTGTTGTTGTTTTTTTTTAATCCATCAAAATTATAATAAAGAAAAATATTATTCAGGGAAAATATGAGTAGTGGGGTCCTCAAACATCAAACAGTCAAGATCTAAAGTGAGTATGTGTGGATTGAAAGTCCCAGTTTAATTCAGCGTAGCTTTAGGTAAAAGATGTAGGCTTTCATAATGTATGTGCTGGAAATTCTTTCTGTTCCTGAGTCGTTGTCTACCGACCTACACACACTTCCTGTTTGAAAAGAAATGGGAGGAGGAGTGTAGAAACCAATAGTGAGGGACATGCACACGCTGCCCACAAGTGATATGTTTCACTTTTTACCACAAAATCAAACTGATGTGAATAATATGGCCGCTGCTTGCTTTACCCTTCACACATACTTTGCACTTTCCACAGCATGTATTATGAGTACAACTGATTGTAGTTATTAGTCTTGATGATGAACATCATTGTTAAAGAAATTTTCATACTTAAATTGTAGCTCAAAGTATTTTTAAACCAGTGACTAAAGTTTCAAATAGATTCTAAAGACAACAGAGAAGTAGTAGCAGTAGGAGTAGTGTAAGGCTACATTTTGGCGCGATCTGCTATCTTGTACTTGGCTTCTTTAAGACTGGCATTTGATAGAAGCTGAACAGGTTTCAGGGATTTTTCAAATAGGTCTTGGTTATCACATTGTGGTTAAATGCCTCCAGAGATAAATGCTGTTGATTAATGTCTGAATATGTAATCTCACTGAAGTGGACCAAGAATGGAGTCTTGTGGAACACCACATCAAATAAGTATTTAAAGTCGTGATAAACTGTCAAATGTAGATTTGAAATTATTTAGCATGAATCAATATGGAGAGAATTTCTCCTCATTTATTAAGGTTTTATTTTCAAGTTCATTTTCTGAAGGAAAGACTGACCTGCAGTGGATACAGATAGGCACATCGTCATGGGACTGATAGGATCGCATGTCACGTAACATGTCCAGAATTGTTGGGATTGTGTCTGGTACTCCATGATCTGGCCAGTTGATATAATGCAGCTGTTTCAAAGTTCGGCTCTCCTAGAGAAGATTAAAAAATAATTACGGCGCTAATACATAATCAGTATCAGGGTTATATACCTGATTAAAAAATATATATATATATATCAAAATGTGCGACTGCCATATCTTAAAATGGTGAATACATTTGTGGAGAGAGCTGACAGTTATTCTCACAGCCTGGGTATTAAGATTACTTACACTGTCATATATCACCGTCAACGTCCTTACAAAATAGTCTCCTTTATTTTCTTCAGAATCCTGCGCAAAACACCCAGCAGCATGGCATTAAACTGATTATTAATTCTTGTCATCTGATAATGGAGAATATGTGAAATGCTTTTGGCTAAACAAACACCAAACAAAACATACATATCATGAAAGCATAGAAGAGTTCTCGGATCCACTCGAACGAGGAAGTTAGGATGATAAAAATACTCACACAGTAAACCGTAAAGGGCTCACAAACAAATGACTCTTCTTGCTTCTGTGGCCAGTAACGCTCAGACTTTTTCTACAGAGAAAGCATAAAAGAGCGCAATCAGCCGACGGTGAAAGGGGTTCACAAATTTGAAGAATGCACAAAATTCACACAGAACACACAATATACAAAGCAATTAGACATGTAATTATGTACGTCGTGAAAAATGGTATTACCTTTCCCATTTCAAATTCTCGACATGCCATCACCACGACCTAGAATGACACAATAGAAACAGTGAAGTGAAACAGAAAGACCCCAGCCTGGGCTGGAGTGGTGTCAGCTGGTCGGAGCAGAAGCTTTGTTCGATCGACAGTTGTTGTGCAGGCAAAATGACTCTGTTGTTTCTCCAGATGTCAACTGGGTCATACCTTCACATTGTACTCCCAAAGCATCCTTAAGAAGTCCAGTGTTGTGTGGGGAAGAGGACCCTGGGTGGCAATGTAAGCTCTGGAACCTGTGACTCCCTACAACACAGCTCAGGCAATGTAGCATCATTTTTGAGACCAGAGTTGCAGTCCACACTGTGTGTACATGCATGTGTAGGAATCTGAAAGATTCTCCTTACCTTGATGAAACTGGCGTTGATGTAGTCGGTGTCATTCTTATAGGTGATGAGAGTGAGCCTCACTCTGCTATGGTCGACTAGAAGAAGTTATTATTATTAAATTGTTATGAATGTTGCTTGACTTAATAGTGACCATGCTGTACTTCTGAAGATATTCACATTATATTTACCCAACATACAGTTACAATATCATAAAAATCTTTGGATGACAACAAAGTAGGTCGACTATGCTCTTTTTTACATCATTAAGTCAGTTGCATATAAAAGTAGCGGAATTCATTGTAAACGCATGATCATTTTCTTTGTCGAGTATTATTTTTTTAGATATAAATATAGAATAATCTGGTCTTATATATGGGTTTAAAAGGTTAACCATCTTTTTCAGGTGAAGATTGAAAAGAAGCTTACATGGAACAATGTCTTTGTATCGGTTCTTCTTTATGTTTTCCTGGTTTTCTGCTGTATTTGTAGGGTAGGTTTTATCAGTGCGGTACTTCGTGGACTGGTTTTTCAGCCTCTGAAGAACACAGAAGGAAATGAATCTACACGACATTCAAATACAAAGTTTACAGTCATAATTAATTGAAGATGCAGTACACGACAATTTCATCACGCTACACACAAAACTGATGACTTTTTTCATTAAAATCCTTACAGGTGAGACACCAATTCCAAAAAAGTGATACATTTGCCTGACTTACTGTGTGTAGTTATTTGTTTGTATTAAGTTATTCGTCATTTGTGTTTTTGTAACTGTACAAAAAAAAGAAAGAAGGGACACGTGACTGGAAAATACATGTGACACGCATGGCTAGTGTGTATGTGATTCAACCCCAGATGACCATAAATCATGACTCATTTTACTAGAAACTGACATGGCGGTTTACAAACGTGTGCGGATTTCCATCCGGAATTTACAGGCTGTGGAAGGTTTGACACAGAAATTAAAGTCATGGCACATCCATGTTTACAACATGTGTTAAAACACTGGTCCTGTTGTTCCGACGCCGGTCTGTACAAAACGTTGCAGACCATCTGCATTGCTAGCACCACAGAGTGCTTTTTGTTCTTAAAGGAAGTGATGCAATAAGCTCTTTCCTCTGGAGTGGTCGAGGTTGTAGCAGCATGACAGCAGGAGGGCACTAAGCGAAGCACACACTCTGCTGTCCTCAGGCATGCCACTCATCACCATGGCAGCAGCCCACAGATGATGTCATTCTCTGGCTCAGAATTCACGACAGGAGTTGCTCGAGAGTGTGAATTTGCATATCATACCATTCATTAGTGATAAATTAACAGTCTGAGTTAGTTCTAAGTGTTTCGGGAGGAAATGGTGGGTCTTGGTTGTAAACGAGGCTTCAGCAGAGCAAAGAGGAAGCACAGATGTGGCGCTGTGTCTGTTAAAGAGCTGCATGTTAACTTCCCTGTAGATGTGAAGGTCGCAAAGCCGAGAACAGACTTTCACTCTCATTGCACTCTTTATGTTATGTCTAAAATAAATCTTTTATTACATCTTCGGATGATGTGATGTGATTTCAGCAGCTTCTGTAGTACTACTCGCAACAGCAGGGCAAAATATGAACCTTCTCACTCACCACAAACTCCCCAGAGATGCCATTTGATGCCTCTTTGGCCACTGACTCTTGTTTCTCCAGCTGTGCCAGCAAGTCCCTCAGTATCCTGACCCGCTCCTCCTCCATGGGTGGCTGTTTTCCCTCCATGCACCTTTCACACACGTCAGGACACAAAGGTCCTCATCCATAGGTCAGAGACTACAGGGAGCTTTGGAAGTCTTGGGCGCCGGAGTTGTGTCACATCTTTTGCTGCTGCTGCGTGCACTTCCTCATCGCAATGATCACATCAATGAACTATTGTGGAATGTGTCAACTGTCTAAGAGGAAGCCAACAGGTTCTGTGGCCACATTAAAAAAATTGCCTCGCCCCCTGGGTGTCTGTCACTGGGTCCTAAAATCACCCAATGCTGTCAGTGTTGCAGATGGAATGGGAGGGAAACACCTCCACCCACATTTATGCATATTGAAACAACACACAGCTGTTCCTCTTCCAAGTCACAGTGTAATGCAGGCAGTCAAGCCTGTCAGACAACATTCAGATCATACGTGAGGAGAAGGTGGGGTGGGGGAGATGTGGGTAGGGATGGAAGTAGAGGGAGTGGTAAACAGAGGTTCCTGAAAAATCCCAATGTTCTCACCCAGCAGCAACCAAGTGCCCTCTCTGGAAGGTCAAGGAAAAAGCGTGGGAATGTAGGTCAGCAGCTGCCATTTGTTTTGGTAAGCCTGACGTGTACAGCGAAGACCCACCATTTCCTCCCAAAACACTGATGCTGGACATCACAACCTGACCAGGGAGGTGATCAATTATTATCAGGACAATCTTTGTATAATCTAATCAATGGAAAGAGGCTAATAATGAACTGCATTTATATACAGTCAATGATATCAAGAACTTCAAAAAGTCCTAAACATAAATGTAAAAGACTACTACGACTACTACTACTACTACTACTACTACTAATAATAACAACAACTGCATATCAGATGTAAATCATATGTAAGGGATGAGGAATATTCATGATAAAACAGTAGGAAGGCTTTTGTATAAGAAAAAAATCCTAAAAAGTGATTTAGAGGATGACTTGACTTCCGGCTTTCCACAACAAACCGTCAGCTTCATCCTAAAGAATGCGTTGCAGCCACCTCTCAGTAGGTGGTGCACTGCACATCACATGAGCAGTATAGTGACACCTAGTGGATTTCTGGTAACCTATCACACTGAGGCAATCATCGAAGGTGTTCTGATATACTCACTGGTTGTTTGTTTATGATTTTAATGAGAATTATTACGTCTTTATTAAATTAGAAATGATGATCTGGTTATAAAGTCAACTTATAAACCAAAGGTTGGTATGTTTGATTGATTTTAGAATACACACAACCTGGAATGGATGTGGCCTTTGCGTGCAGGACGTCATAAATGGGACCGGCCTGTTTAAGATAAACCACAGTGTACCTACAGGAAGCTGTGCTCTCTACAGTCTCACAGAAAGATTTGGTGTAATAGTTTTTAGTTAACCTTCAAAATGAAGACATTGTGTCTGATTTTGCTCATCCATGGTGAGTTGGCAACTTTTATTTAACAGCTTTATATAATGTAGTTGATGCCATGAAAGAGAAACATTGTGCCAAATATCTCTCTAAATTGCCAATTTAGGGAGTATTTAAGAGTTCTGTTTATTAAAGATGAATGTGTCCGTGTTTTGCCACCTACGTATGCTAAGAAACGTCGTGCCAACCCTTCTGAAATTGCAAATGTTTTTATTATTATTATTATTATTTTTGTTGTTGTTGTTGTTGTTTTCCATCTCTAAATGTGATATTGCAGTCTAAACTTTTCAAGCTATGGCAGTGAAACCCTCAGGACTGGTACAGACCACCGCACGTGCCTCAAGTCAAGTTTATTGTATTTGTACGGTGCCAAATCACAACAAAAGTTGTCTCATGACACGTTACAAGTAGAGAAGGTCGAGTACCACACTCTGAACTTATACCCAATTCTCCGCGAGCAAGCTGCAAGAAGTTACACACAACCAACACTGGGTGGCGCTATGAGAAGGGTTCAAATTTTTAGGCACATCTATCCTCATAACCCCAACATGAAATGCTACAAATTTTAAAACCTTTTATCTAGGAATATATAGGAAAACCGACTTTCTTGAATCCGTCCCAGACGGTACATCCAATCAATGTGAAATTTGGAACACGCGTTCTATGGATGGTTCTGACAAAAAGAGTTCAAAGGAAATTTTGATGCTCCACGAAATGCGGGGGTTATAGATCAACAACTTCCTGCGTGAAACAGTATAAACATTAAGTGGTTCAGGTCTGATCAGCAATCTTCGTCCACATGATTCACAAGACAGGGCGGCCTGGCTTGGAGGTGGAGTGGCCGTCTGGAAACCGAAGGGTCACTGGCCCTGCGATGGACTGGTGGCCCGTTCGGGGTTAGTGAATTAATAATTCATATCTCAGAAGTGATAAGTCCAATAAATACCAACTTTGGAACAGTGGTTTACCTCCACACTCTGAGAGGACAAATTTAAATCCTGTCGTCCTGAAACTCTTTACCTAATTTCATACACACCTGTAGGAGGCGCTCTGGCAGTAAATTGCGCATCATGAAAACCGTACTTTACATTTTTGGTCCATTTTGGACAAAAAAAAAAATTGCACATATAGTGCATATGCTGTCGACTTATGACGATCAAAAGAATTTTGATTACCCAAAAACTTTCAAAGTTACGGAACAAAGAATGTTTCTTTTGTCCAAAAATGAAGTCCAATCAGCATGAAAATTGCGCGGAATGCTTCCCGCGCCCCCTGAAAGCCAGTCAGTCAATAACTGATGTTCAGGCACATATTTGCACAAAATGAAAAGCTTACTTTTCCAAACTGGTAAGTTACGCTCTTTATATCTTGCAGACAACAATTTTGACTGATCATGTAAACACGCTGTTCATCTGACTTGCGTTATTACTGCTGGTTGCGAGGGTCAACTTTGCGAGGGCTTGGTCCCCGCTCATCTACATGTAATCATATAATTATACAATGATATCAAGGTATCATAGATATATTGGTAATATAGAGGATTAGGGTCACATCATAAAATAGTATTTGGAAAGATGAAAATAGAAAAAAAAAAAGATCGAATTATGTCTTACTTTATAAACAAATTTGCAAAGTTAATCTAAAAACGTGGGTCAAAGATATTAGAACCACAATGAAATTCTTTCTTTTTCTCCCAGGTCGCTGTGTCTGTAGAGAGTTTTATTCTGATCACGCTTTGTCTTTCAGGAAGTCTTCAGCTCTTCTGCGATCGAGGACAGATTACAGTCCACGTTGGGAGCGACTTGCTTCTTACCTGCAGATATGACGCAAAGAGTTTCCTTCTCCATAAAAAGTACCTGTGCAGAGGGTACTCCAAAATTAACTGTGAGACTTTAGTGGATTCAGAACAATTTGAAAATACCAAAAACAGAATTCAGATAATAGATCTGCGAAGAAGAGGACTGTATGTAAGGGTCGCAGATGTCCGCTTTGAGGATGCAGGAGTGTACTGGGTTGGGATTGACAAATTGTACGCTGACATCATGACCTCAGTTGAAGTCACAGTCTCCGAAGGTAAGAGTACAACTCGTTAAATACACATATCCGTGAATAACTTAGCTTACTTAACCTGATTCAATTATACGAATTGCCTTTGTAGTTCCAGCATCCAAACCCAGACTTTGGGCCTCGAGCTCTCTGGTGGACCGGCCTACGTGTCAGGGGCAGCCAGTGATAGTACGCTGTGATTGTGAAAGGGGCACCGGCATTCGTTACCAGTGGTATCTACAAGCTCATGGGAAGGACTTCCTGTTTCAGGAGGCATCAGATTTGTCTCTACACTGTAGCGCACTGGAAGGAGACATGGACTTCTACTGTAAAGCCAGTAATGACGTAAGCAGCGAGAGGAGTGACATTGTCTCAGTGCGGGTTCTGATGACTGCCGACTGTGTTTATATCGTAAGAATACCAGGTAGGCAAGGAAATCATTTTACTCCTTTCACCATAAACAAGAACAACAAGAATCTGTGACGTTTGCCTTAATGATGTCAAAATACTTCCACATGCATCTGAATACAAATTCTGCATTATTACATTTACTCGTAATGTAATCATGATCGATACTAATGTGATAACATTACTCAGCAAGATTATTCACGGCGGCTGATGAAAATCCACATTGTGTCCACAAGAATAATGGATGAAGGTGTGATTGCTGTATAGCTGTGCTGCTGCTGCTGACAGGTTCCAAGTTCAAGTGTCATTAGGGGCTAAAATGGACATCATGGTAAACTTAGCGGAAGTCAAATTTGTAAGCCAAAAAAAGGTCAAGGTCAAGCAATTTAACCCACACGTAATTCCTAAGCATCATAAAATGGGATGTTTGTGTGTCTTAGATAATTTAAAAAAAAAGAAGAAAAGAAAAAAAAGGGAAAAACAACTGGACCAATTCAGTTCTTTTTGCAGCTCTGTTTACTCTGTGAGAATAGTCCTTGGAACACCTTTTTTGTTTGACAAGATTCTGATGTTAGAATCTACACATTACTTGAGTTTTCCTTTATTCAGGAAGTACAGGTGTATTGAATAATACATCTTGCAAAACCTTATATCAATACTGTCACTGATGTACTTTGCCAGTATGAATAATTTCATTTTATTGTTCAGGTTTATTTAAATCAGCTTCACTGAACTGTATTTCCTTAAACCTATTGGCTGTAGAGTTTGAGTTTTGGCGCCCCCTTGTGGTCAGTCCGTGAAGCTCCTCAATAATTCAGGTCCAAGGTTTAGTCAACTGAACTTCCTTTAGTTTCATGCAAAAAACATGTCCAGTTTGCTAATCACTGGACAATTCTAGACACCCGGTGTAAGTTTTAATGAAGGCACAGGTGAACACAAATTTTATTTTATAGAAAAGCTTCATGTTGGGGGTAGAGTTGAACATTGGTTTGAGGCTCTTGTGAAATCTTTGATGCACATCTTCATGTGAGAACTATTTGAATGTGTTTCTGTTTACTCCTCAGGCCAGCCCATTTATGACTGTCCCAACATGACCAGCGCTACAACCCGATCTCTGACTACCTGCGTGGCTACCACGGAAATTCACCCAGACATGAAAAACCAGTCGTCACAGTTCAATCAATCCACTCATGATCTCCTCAGCAGGTTTTATTAGTCTTGCTTTGATCATCCATCAAACAACACATCTATTGAACAGCTTCAGAAAGCATTTATTGACACGAATAAGATATTTCTTTTTTTTTTCTCTCTCTTTTTTTTGTTTAGATCCAAGGCAGAGCTGCCGCTCTGGTACACGGTCCTTCGTTGGGGGTCTTTTGGACTCTCATTGGTGTCTCTGGGCCTCGTACACAGATACACACAACAAAAGTCCAATTCCAAAAGCTGCACGAGGAAGACGAGGGCTCATTTTAAGGAGGTGCCTCATCTGGCTTGGTGATGTGGTGTTTTATAGCTCCTTGGAAGTCATGTCAGCCGTCCCATTAATCTTGTAGTTTCATAATTTACCAAGGCTCTTTGATAACAACTGATGGTCTGTAAACTGCCAGGGTCATGATGTACGTCAGCATGCCTACTATCAGTGTGTCTCCATGCAGCATTTCTAAACATTAACTTAACTTATTTCAAACACCCCACTGCTACCTGCTTTTTTTTTTGGATTGTTTTTATATTACATTTGCATATATATATATATATATATATATATATATATATATATATATATATATATATTTTTTTTTTTACATGTGAAATGTGAAAGACTGGGAGAGAATAAGCAGTGTGGCATATAAATATTCAATACAAGATTTCAACATGGGCCTGAAACACGTAATTTGAATGCAGTCATGTATGATCAGAATTCAGTTTGGTAGCTCTTGGTGTCACGAAGAGAAACATCAATCTTGCTTTCCTATAATTTATTATCTCATCTACCAAATGCAACAGTTCAAAGGGGGGAAAAAAGAGTCTGACTGACTATCCTTCGTCATTGGCGTGAATCATCCCGCCCGTTTATCTCAAACTCTAAGCTGTGAACCAAATTTAATCATATCAACACACTTGCAAGTTTTTTATTTTTACAGTTTGATTTCAGTTTTCAGCGGTGAGACGGTTCTATTTCTCCCCGACCAAACCGAGTCATTCCAGTATATCTTTTTTAGATGCGGTGGCTGTGGCTCTTTATGGACTGTATATCTACAAAACCGACCAAACGAAAGCATTTTAAACAATAATTGGTAACTTAAAAACATTAACTAGTTGACTGACATAACAAGAATTGTTTTTGTTTCATATTTTTTACCTTAAGTTTTTAGGAAAAGTCGGGCATTTGTATAAGCTTTTAACCCCCCCCCCCCCCCCCCACAGAGAGGTGTGTTTGCTTTAAATGCTTTCAGAGTTAATCGAGTAAAACTTTCACAAAAAGGTTGTATTTTGTACGTTTCTTGTAAATCATTTGACATTTTTGGATCGAATATGGTTGGTGTTTGAGAGTTTGTTTCCATTCCATTCTGCCATGTAAAGAAGTCACACAATGGAGCATTATGAAACAGGGAGCATGTTTAGGATACCGACTTTCCGTAGCGGAAAGCCAAACCCACAGTTGCGGACACACACACACTCCCCCACCCCACCCCCACTGGTTCTAAATGAGTGGCACACATTATTACTAACTTCAGCGTTTGCCTTTATTCAATAGATATTCTCAGTTGGTGGGATTTGAGAGGCAATTCCATGAAGTAATAGGGTGTAAATTAAGCATCTTCTTTCAGACCGTTTCTAGTGAAAGAAAACAATTCACGGGAACAAGCGCTGTTTAGAAGGAAGACAGAGGTTCGTGATGCAGGCTGAAGGGCTACAACTTCTTTAGAAATGAAAAAAAAAATACAAAAGCTGTATATTTAGAATGGACATGGAGTCATGGGGGGGTTTATTCTATGTCATGAAAATACAGTTTGGTCTCAAATAATCTGGCTTTACAAGAACGCATCCAAAGCTGGACTGAATATAAATGCAAGAAGACATTGTACGTAAATCTCCTTGTTCACCTGTGTGTCTTTGTACGTTGTTGTTTCAGTTAACGCAGGAACGTTCAGCCAGTCAACGCCGAACTTGACGTGCGCATCACTGGCGCCAGGCAGAGATCAGAGGCAGCAGGATGACAGACAGCAATCGGCACTGCCCTGAGATGTTCAAAGTCACAGTCCCTCAAACAAAGGGGCGCTGTAATAGATACAGGGGCACTCTGCTCTTGAGAAGATAAAGGGTTGGGACATGTAGTCGTATTAGCAGAGATTGAGGCAGAGATTAAAATCCGAGGCCTAAAATCATAGTGGGGAATTCGCCAAGAAGGTTTTTGACATCACGAATCTCATAGCCCCTCAAACAAGGGGTAGTGCGCTCGTCTATCAAAACAGAGATATCATTATTGAATTTGTAATTTAACTGGGTTGCTGTCGAGGAATTTTGTGTGATGAAGGAATTTGTCAGACACAAGACACAGGCTGGAGACTCAGAGATGGCTTACGCCGGACGCTTTACTGGACGGTTCGCTGTGAGATGAGGTTGAGTCGGATCCGCCAGAACACTGGAGTCCGAGCCCTCGTAAACAGTCGAGCTAGAAATGTCAGGCACTACCGGTAATACTGAGTTAGAACATCCCGCACTGATGTGACCTTCACGTGGTCTAAACACAGCGACACATATCGACAATGCTGGCGCCGTGACTGTCAGCTTTATTATCAGTATTTATAATTATTCGATCAACAAATTTACAATTACGAAAGAATTATGGAAGGCACCACAGGTTCACTCCCACACCCAGGTCAAGGCCCCGGGGTCACACCAGCTCCTAACCTTACAGATGAATTATGGGGATGAAGAACAACAAAGTTCAAACAGACGGTACCAGACAAAATGACTCATGAGTTATTGAGACGCAGCTACAGGACCTGACCCGTATGTAAGCAAGGATACAAAAGCTCTGCTGGAACTAAAGTCTTGAATAAACAAGTGAGTCATTATTTATCCATAGAACACGACTACATGCTCACATGACATCATTACGTTCCAATGATGTCACAGATTAGTCTCTGTTTTTAGGTGTGGCCGGAATCCAGTGACCGTTAAATGGACCATTGTGTGTCCACTCCGGATGGGAGGCAGTGTCTGATTCATATTATACTGTAAGACGTTTCTGAAGGTATTTGTGAAATTTGTCTAATTAAAAAGAACAAACCAAGATCTATGGTGGTTAAAGTGATGTAAAACCAAGCATAGTAAAGTTAGTCGTTGGAATATAAATTCTTATGACTCATTTTATTGTAATCTTGTGGGCGGAGGAGCAAGAAAGTCACACAGGCGCATTTTGTAATAGAGGGATGCACATCACTTCCTGAATCTGAGCCTGTTTGAGGGAGTTTACATCCTGTTCCTCTTTGAATTCCTGGTCTTCTACAATGTGGAGGTTTGTAGGCAGGTCCCCGGAGCCAGCAGTCAACTAGCAATTAAAGTGGAAAAACCCTTGGTTGAGACACAGTACTCACGTCCCTGACATCCTTTTTACTGTCTGAATGGACAATTGGTCGACCGTGGTTTTAAGAAGTGACATGGCAATCAGAGCGAGCTCTAATCCTCAGTGACACGATCCGGGTTCAAGTCAGAGAACAGCACAAGAGGATAGGTCAAAGCCGGAGCTCTTAAATCGAATCAGAGATCGTATTAGTAAGCAAATGCAATCAAACTCAGAGAGTAGTGTAACCCCCCTCAAAATACAGCCTAATTATCGCCAGCCAGGCGCTGTCTTGTCTGCATTCACAACTTGCAACAAATTTGACATTTCGTTGATACAGACATCTTTGCTCTTCAGACGGGGACACCGTACGGCAACAGAATGAACGTAGTTTTTTTTTTTTTCAGGGTGTTTGTGAGCATTCTCATCGTCATCATGACAGACATTTCAACCCCGTTAAAAGAGATTTCATACCGGAGAAATACTCAAGCCCTTTGGGTCCGACGTTGAAAACGTCAGAAGATCAAACGTGAACCCCCGCCCTCCGTAGCCACGCCTCCTGACTACCGAGCGTAGGGGCACTGAAGGACAGGAAGGCAGGAGCTAAAGATAAGAAACAGAGGCTTGTATCGGGACGTTACTAACTTGTTCGGGTAAGTAAAAAAAAAATGTATGCAGCGGCTTCAACCGCAGTATCTCCGCCAGCCAAGGACGGGAGGTAGAATCATCGATGCGACGCAAACAGTCGTTTGCTGACGTTCCGTTAGCTTGCGTCGAGCTAACTGTTAGCCAACTCAGTCTGCTTCCTCCGTCATTCAAGTGCGATACCTTGGATATTTTACATTTTGGTTTAATACAGTCAAATTCAAAAGCTCAGAGGTACGTAGTTTAAAACATTAGATCACCTTTATGATAACACCCTTAAGTTTTTATAGTCTCTTGTGACTTGAATGCTGTATTTTGGACTTGTGCTGGTAGCTAAAGTGGTTGTTCGGGTATGTGTTCTGTTTTTGTAAGGTGCCGAATTGTCAGTCAGAATTGTGTCCCATCGAAGGCATGTGAATTAGCTGTGCTCCGTGTGCTGTGCAAGCGGTCGTACGTTAACAGGCAAACATTTGGTCGGATTTTGAATGATGTTTGGCGAGACAAGCTCTGAATTCATGTTTTGATGGTTTTGCTGGATGTAGCAACTCCGAGACGTCTACCACCGATCACTCAGTCATGATCTGCTCTTGCTTCTATTAGGAACTGCACACTCGATGCGGTCATGGGTGTCCTCTGCTTACTGTTAGTGAGCTATCTTGGCCTTGCCGTGACTGCTGTCGGTGAGTGGCTGCATGGATAAGCTTTGAAAATAGGATCGGAGGCACAAGCTGGAGTTTGGTCTTCACTTCACGTTTTCTCCCTTGCTCATCTGTCTTTCTTTATTTCCCTATCTTTTTAAAGCTCAAGAATGTCCCAGACCTGTTGGAGGCGCCAACATGGTTTTGAAGGGCGATGACATTCATTCAGACACATTCGCAGATGGAAGCAAAGTCACCTTTATGTGTGAATCTGGCTACCAAACTGCGGGAGGAACTGGTTCCATTACGTGCACGGCTGGTGCTTGGAGTCCAGTGAAGCTAAAATGCGAAAGTAATACATTACATTACATTTCCTAATTAAAATGTAGTAAAATAATTATCCTTTGATTTTTTTTCCTTTAAAATATTTTTGTCTAATTTCAATGATTTCTTTTTTCCTTTAAACAAACTTCTTATGACTGACTCAATCCGTTCTGCATAAAACTACCTGTACGCCTACCTGCAATGCTGGATTAACAGAAAAATGATTTGTCCAATAGTCAGTCTTAAATTTCCTCTGAAACCATTTGGTGTCTTACACCTGGAGCTTACCTGTAATGTTTTTCACCAAACTGTCTAGTAGTTTTGTATAACTCAAGACTTTTTGATAGAACAATTCAACCCTGATATTAATATTCTTTTCTTTTATTCAGAGAAGAACTGTGGCCCCGCTGGAGAGTTGCAATATGGACAGATTGATTATAGTGAAGGGACTGAGTTTGGTGCTAGAATAGTGGCTCATTGCAACGTTGGGTTAGTAATAAAATAACTGTTAACTAACATGGCTGCTTGGAGAAAGTTGACACCTGAGGTTAAAAACATGTTCTCTTACTAGTTACATCGCAGTAGGCCGAACTGACCTAACTTGTGGAGACAAGGGATGGATGGGCCGGTTGCCTGTATGTGAAGGTGGGTCTTCTGCGTGGGTCAATTCAAATCTGAATTCTGACAAGTAAATGCCTTCCTCATAGATTTCATTTTTACTTTGCAGTGGTGAAATGTGATCGACTGCCACCTGTGGTCAACGGATCTTTCAGTCCAGATAAAGACAGCTATGACTACACAGAAATTGTATTCTACAAATGTCTAAAAGATTTGGTGATCAATGGCTCAGAGTCAATAACTTGTTCAGAGAATGGAAGCTTCCAACCTAATCCTCCAAAATGTGTCAGTAAGTTTTTTTTTTTTTTTTTTTTCTTTTTAAGCCCTTAAGGGAGAGAGTTCATCCAAAAATGATCCAGTCATTATTTACTGTTTAATCTTCATGATGATGAAATGTTGCATGACATTTTTGAGGTTCTTAAAACCCTGCTGGAGTTCCACAGGAAAAAAAATGCGGCGATAATTTCCCAAACAATGACTGAGCGGATGACCAGCTATTAGACGTACAATTAGATCCATAAAATTCCATCCATGACATTTGCCTGAAATCATCCAAGTGTCCTTGAAGCCTTTATGTGACACGTTGTTTAGAAAAACGTCACTGCTGCCGTGTTTGCAGCTTCCCTGCTCACTGCAGCCTGCGGCTCTCCGCCTTGACGCCATGTTTTCATGAGGCTAAAAACATGGCGTCAGTGATGCTTTTTAAACAACTTGGCAGGTCGAGGCTTCGGGACACTTGGATTACTTCAAACTAACCACTATTATGTGGTTTTCCTTTTTGTTTGGGATATTTAAAAGTTGGTCTCCGTTCACTTCAGTTGTTTGGGAGATTCCAGCAACGCCTTTTCCTGTGAAACTCCAGCAGGGTTTTGTGGACTAAAAAACTTCCCCCAACCGTCCATCGGCGTTGACGGTGATGAGATGAGGACTGCCTTTTCATTTCTGAGTGGACTTTCCCTTTAACATTGTCCCCAAGTAATCTAGAGTCGGCCGTTTTGTACAGTTTTGTTGATTTGCATTCTGCCATCCTCTTTCTGCAGAGGTTAGCTGTCCTGATGTTTTTATTGCAAATGGTGAGTTCGTCCAGGGATCCCGACCCCCTCACGGATATAAGGATACATTAACATTCCAGTGCAAATCCAACTTTATGATGGTCGGCTCACCTACTGTGACGTGTGAGCTGAACAGTCAGTGGTCACCGAAAGTTCCAAGTTGTAACAGTAAGTCATTTTGAATTAAAACTACAATGCACTGTTTATTTAACTTGAAACACTTAGGTTTTATGAACCTGGAAAAACATGATTTGACCACCATATATATTCCCCGTTTAGAGGAAGATGTATGAAAATACACCTGAATGAGTTCATACTTTCACCAAAATATTAATTAGTCACTACTTTTTCGTTACTGCAGGGATTCCAACTACCCCTAAAGCTACTGCTCCTACCCCCACCACCACTAAAGCTACTACTACCACCACCGCCGCAGTACATTCAAAGACACCAACAGGTAATGTTATCAAAAAAACCCAACAAATTCTATGCACTCAATTGCAGTTGTTTGAAATACAACCATGCCAAATGCTTTTGTTAAATGAACAATCCTAAAATGCCTTATCGCATCTAGATTTTATTCAACTACAATTCACCTCTTAGTGTTTTGAATGCACTGGGATCCATCATCATCCTCCTCCGACCATGTGATCTGAGGCTGAGCTCTTTTCACTTAAAAAGCCATGAGGATACACAAATAATGGCACCACTTAACTCACTGGCACCATTAAGGGTTAGCTCAGAGGTAGAGTGGCTGTCTAGCAAATAAAGGGTTGCTGGTTTGATCCTCACTTCCCCCAGGTGACCGTGTCAAAGTGTCCTTAAGCAAGATACCGAACCCCCATTGCTCCTGATGAGGATGTTGGCACCTTGCATGGCAGCTTTGTGTGTGTGTGTGTGTGTGTGTGTGTGTGTGTGTGTGTGTGTGTGTGTGAGAGTGGGTTAATGACATGCTACCGTAAATGCTCTGAGTACCGCTAAGATCGAAAGGCGCTATGTGAAAATGAGTCAGTTTCCCATTACCAGGACTTTGGCTTTGCTTGAGTGTGTGTTGGTCATCTGGCCTCATTTGTAACTGCTTGTCAGCATAGGAAGTTCACATTTTATGCTACTTTTGTCCTGTGATGGTAATTCTTTGTGTGTTTTATGTTTTTATTTAATGTGATAATTTATTCATTTGATATGCATAGAAAGAATGCATGAAATCTTTGCCTTTTTATTTAAAAGCTGTCCTGCACAATAACTCACAATTGGGGAACGATTCAGCTGGCTTGGCTCGCTTTTCAGTAAAGATTCTGCTATAACCCTCATATCTAATTCAATTTGATATACAGACAAAATTGCTATTTTCTCTTCACTCGGCTTTATATTTACACAAAATTTACACAAGGACGGAATTGTCTAAATATGTCAGCAAACATGAGTACCATCTCAACACACATGTCCAAGACTTCATCAAACTATGATGTCCTTCTGCTGTGTCTCCTTTAAATATTTCTCAGTCTGACTTCTTGTCTGGATCTGTTTCAGATTCTTCGGACCCTACTGACAAACCTGGTGAGTCTTAGGAGTAATGTTTGATGTTGGATTGATGAAAAACTTTTTGACGGGTCACAGGACGCAGTTTAATGCGGTTCTAATATGATTTATTCGTTCTCCTAGGCAATGATGGAAGTTCTTTGTCGAGGTCTTTGGGGATTGCTTTGGGAGGTAAGTTTCAGTTTTGTCCTTGAATGGTAGATGAAGAATGTGAGGAGGCAGTCAGTGTTGTCTCAAGGAAGACCACGGCAGCCTCAGAGGAGCAGCACATTTTTATCATGGCAGATGTAAACACACTGCAGAGAATGTTGTGTTCTATTTGGGGAAATCAAACATGAATGAGCGGTAGCATAGCGTTAGCTTTGTGCTGCTAATGATAGCATTTACACTTCAGAAATCATAGAAGTGATGTGAATTTGTGATCTTTATACAGAACAAAAAGTTCAACTTTTGGTTGCTGTTCACTGTATTTTCAGCACCAGCTAAAGGTGAGATTTAAAATCCCATTGGTTTTGATCAAGGGAATCCATAGAGATGCTAACATCCTGGTTGAAAATATGTGTCATCCCTGCAGGACTCTCTTCCAACACACAGCAGCAAAAATTCTGCCTGTATGAAAAGCTTTTAATGATTACCAGTTTAACCTTTTCCATGCCAGGTGTTGTAGTAGATTTAAATGGCACGGTGGTGCAGTGGTCAGCACTGTCGCCTCACAGCAAGAAGGTTCCGGGTTTGAGTCCCAGCTCGGGTGCGGGATCTTTCTATGTATAGTCTGCATGTTCTCCCTGTGCCTGTGTGGGTTCTCTCCGGTACTCCAGCTTCCTCCCACAGTCCAAAGACATCAAGAGGGGACGAGGCTGATTGATACTCTAAATTGACTGTAGGTGTGACTGTGAGTGTGAATGGTTGTTTGTCTCTATGTGTTGGCGCTGTGTGATGGACTGGTGACACGTCCAGGGTGAACCCTGCCTCTCTCCCAAAAGCCGCTGGGATAGGTTCCACCCCCCCCCCCCACCCGGCGACCCTTAACAGGATAAGCGGAAGAAAATGGATGGATGGATGGATAGAATTTTTGTTTTCATCATCTTCTTCATTTTTTTTAAAAATTTTTTCTCATCAATATAGTCATCATTGGTGTTGCTGTCCTCACCATCTGTGGATGTTATTTCTGTGGAGTTCCGGCAAGCATTAAAAAATGGAGAAAACACAGGTAAGCTGTTGAGCTGCGCACCAACTTTCTGTGGCTGCGTTGGTTCTAAAAGCTTCCCTCTTGTTGCTCTTTGCTTCTCAGATCTTAGCCAGCGCTCTGTCTATCGCGGCTCAGTGCTTACTGTATTTATTTTGTCTGTCTGCCTGGTGAATGCTAAAGGATGGTGACTTTGTGTGTCGCTTGTGTTTGGGCAGCGGTAGCTAACACTTCAACTCTTAAAAAAACAAAAAGGAACAGCCGTTTGAATTAGGGTTGCACTGATGATGACGTTCTTGGTTGATGTTTAGAACAGCGACTTCTGATTTGTACTCTGATGCCACACTGTATCAGTGGTGGGCTACATGTCAGTAACGTCACATCACCATCATCATGACTTCAGCACATTTTGTGTGACCATTTTATTTGCAAATTATTACAAAACTAATTTCCATATTTAAAAAGTATGGCAGTTTAAAAAAAAAAAAAAAAAAAGATGTAGGGGTGGCCATGTCAGCTGAAGTGCCTTTATTGGGGACACCATGACCACCGTAGAAGAGTGTGTGTTTGATCAGCCACAACATTTGTTTTTGATGAATGTACATGTAATGCTAGCAGAGGACTGCGGCTTGGCTTCTGTTTGGAGGATTTGAAGCATCAAGTCACTGACAAATGTCAGTAGCCATACACCCACGTCTGTGTATGGTGGCGGCGTTGATTGTTGATCCATTGAAGTTGTATATCCGACGCCCACACCCATGCTTTTGTTGTGTATGTTGTTTTATATGTTATTTATTCCACCTTTTGTGCCATGAATAAAAAACAATAACAGTCCTTAATCACATCTCTGATTTGATCACACATTTTTTTTTTGCAACAACCTTCAGCCAAGGTTTCGCTGAAAACCATCTTACTTGCTGATCGGCTGAAATTAGTTGAAATATTGTTGGCTATGATGTATGGCTCATAAATCAGTGCATCTCTAATATTATGACTGCCTTATGAAATATATTCTGAAGAGTAGTTGAGATAACCTCAGAAGAGACGAGGCCTGGCGGCCCCCTTGTGATCTTCGGCTTCGCTTTAAAAAGTACATCGTCTTCTTTTTCGTCTTTATGAAGAGGCTGCGGGTTTTTGCCAGCTTGAGCCTCTCAAAAGACTTTTTGGTAATAGAAGCTAAAGGAGGAAGTCATTGCTGGCAGGAAGCTGTATAAAGACACACCCTTTAGTGTTCCATGTTGGGTTTGAGCATTTTACATGTTAGGGTCGAACTCACTGCCTTTCAACCTGTCACACCAACTCTTGGAAAGGTTTGAAATCGAAACATCAAGACCACAGACAGACGCATGGAGATATCAGTCTAAAAGGTTTTGAAATGCGCTTCTGTCCAGTTGTCACTTTAATTACAAGTGATGAATGCAAAGGAATCGTACAGTTTCAACATTATTTACTCTGTACTTCAAATGATGAATCAGGATTTATTTTTTTCCAAAATGGAGCACAAGGCCGCCTCATGTCACGGCTGTAATGGAAGCTGTTAGGTTATTTTTTTGTATATGTATGTATATATATATAGATATATATAGATATATAGATAGATCAGGAGTTCACACTCCACATGCAGTTATCCCAGCCCTCTTGATTTCTGCTCACACCTGCACTGCTCTGAGACAGTATGTCAGGTTCAGCAGCAGTTCGATCCTTGTCGACCCAAAGTTGCGGGCATGTGTGTTTATAATGCACTCAGGGCAGGTGTGTGTGTAAGCGGGTGAACTGGATGGTGTTTTGGGTGAAGTGTGTCTCAGTGTCAGTTCCTTGCTTGCTTGTTGGTCCAGTCATACCTGAGCGTCCGTGTTGACTAGTCATTATTGGATTACAGCTCTCGGAAAGGCTACTCCCTCAATGAGGCTACAAATGGTGCGGAGGAAGTAGCACTCTCGGTAAGAAGCAGACCACCACGTATGAACTTGAGCTAACCCTTTCCAAATGAACACATAGTCTAGGCAGAAAAACTTGCTGTAATTTCAAATTGTTTGTCTGTGATTCATCATTCATGTTCATTTTTTTTCCCTCCTCACCTACTTATTATTCAGGACTGCCGCTTTGCGTGACCCACAAGTCATTTTTCCTGCTTTCACAGGGCTGCAGGAGATTCCGTGTAAAAATGTCTAATTTGGATTATTTCCTCTTTCCGTGCAGTAAGCGGAGCAGTCCTGTTGGTCCTGTAAGAATGACTGCTTAAGAGGAGGAATGTAGCTGGACTGGTGTTTGAATGCACTGGTGCCCCCCCTCCCCCCCACACGCGCCTGTGACTGCTGGTGACAAGGGCTCATCATACCCCTCGAACCTCTGTAAATCTAGCAAAATCCTTCCGCTTGTGCTTCAAGTGCCTCAGCTGACAGTTTGACATCTTTGAAAGGTTTCTCTGCTGAGGTTTGGAATGACGCCTCTTCTAGAACAGTCGTTCTCTCTTGAATATTAAGGAATGAATATTAAGGTTGGAAAAGTGTCACCACCTTTACTCGTGAACAAATGCAATCTCAGTCAAAGCATCGTCCAGAAATGGTAAAGAACAATTGCGTGCATGGATGCTGTTTAATTGTTTCTTTTTTCTCAAAATGCCAGAAACTTTTATGAATCAGTGTTCGACAGCTTTAGTTTGGTGCAACACTTTTCTTTACTGATACGTAAATATTCAAATGATAAATTCTCACCAGAAAAACGCAGAAGCTCTAATGGCAGTACAGGAATCCTGTAAAATCCCAGATCCAGTTCCCCCAGTACAGAGTCACACTGGGATCTGTAAATCCCATACAAAGTGCCTAAATGCAGAAATTGCAAGGGTTTTAGCTTGTCCCCCCCCCCCCCCCCCCCCCTTCCCTTGACTAGTGAATGTTCAACCCACTTGCTGGGGTCAGATTAAGGAGGCTCTCCCGTGGGTTTGCTCAGTCTTCATATGAATTACTTTAATTTGTATTCATTAGACGTACTGGTTGTTGCACTGTGGCCTGTAGCTTCATGAACCATTGTGACATTGACAAAGACAATTCCAACGTTGTAAAATACACCTTGTATTCATCTTTGTAGTTAGCACTCGTGCAGAGCATCGCTCAGTTCAATATTTATCAAATGACTGGAGACATGCTTTTGAAGTATTCAGGCACACAAGTGTTTGTTGTTACATAATTGTCACTTCTGAAATGTTTGCACTCGCCTGGCTTTTTTTTATAATTTATTATTTCATCCCGTCATTTCTGTATCGTTCGATGGCAGGCATAACATCGATTTTATATTTGCACTATCATTTGTTTGATTTGTTTGAATAAATTAAAAATTTGACAATGAAGACCTACAAAACGTCTCCACAATGTTCTCTTCATCTTCACAGTTTTAATATTTGTCTTGGTTATTGTAGTCGACCCAGTACTGTCCGGCGTTGGATCCTGAAAAGTTGATGGAACTCATATATAAATATGCATTTTTTTTGTCAGAATCATCACGTATCTATAGTTACAGACTGTATATTGCACACGTTCTCATTCAGTGAGTCGGGGGGGGGGTTAAGCAGACGATGTTATTCACATAACAGATGAGTCATCTGATATCCACTCGTGTCGCGCCATGAACAAGTTAAGATACTGCAGTATTCTGTAATCACCTTAACAAAGAGACGGTAAATATTCAAGTTGTGTGCGGGTACTAAAACCATTTGTGGACACGATTGAGTTTTTGGAAATATGTTGCAGTTTATTCCAGGGGCAGGACAGCTGTGAGGTACACAAATTTAAAAAAAAAAGAAAAGTACAAGTTAAATATTTGTGACTAAAAGCATAAACGCTGACTGCTGCTCACTGTCAAACTGGAGGTACACGGACTCCAAAATTATCCCTGCTGGTAGTTGATAGTGCAGCGCCATCTTGTGGATTATAAATTAACTGGGAATTTATTCAAACATCCCTTTATGAATTTGGTAGTCAAATATCCAGAGGGGGGGGCGATGCTGCACCATGCCTGAGTAGAACCTCTTCAAATGTAAAGAAGTACTGCAGTTTTTACAGGACAGTATATTGTTTACTACTTTTATAGGATAGTTACATTAAGATTCTATGTACAAATACGGATATCATGGATTGAAATACCTACATTATAGGAAGAAGTTCCTCACTGTGAACAAACTTAACGTAAAACGTGAAGGCATCAATAATGATACAGAGCAATAAAACACATTTTACATTGTTGCTACTTCTATTGAGTTGTATGATCTGGATCTTTTGCCCCCCCCCCCCCCAACCCTAAAACAGGATGGGTGGTTGGCATTTGGAGACATATGAAGTGACATCAGGCATCTTTCCATACTCAATGATATGGAAGCAAATCCATCAATGTTTGATATCTGGGTCTAATTCCTGCAGGGAGCCCGTTTGTCTAAGCTTCATTTAAAATGTTAATGAGAAAGAAAACCCCTCAAATCAATTCTCAAGCTGTTCAATAAAGTGCATCCTCCAGAAGTGATGAGACATGTCCTTCATTGTAACCGATTTCAAATGGTGCTAGAAGAAAAAGTAGACTCTGAACACCAAAAGAAATCGGTCAACCTTGGAGAGAGGACAAAGGGCTTGACCTGTGGAAGCGTCACTGGCGCCACCGCCTTGTGGCTCCCGGAACAGCACTTCAGGAGTCGGTACTGTATTTCCCAGGTACTTCACAGCTGACTTTTACTGGCGAGCGAGACACACTTCCCGCCCCAAGAACACTGATTTCAAATGGTGCTAGATAGATGACAATTCTCTAAGCCACCATCTGAAACCAGCTTCCAAGGGGGGCACCTCTGACACACGGCGTCCGTCTGTGGCGTAACACAATCTAGAAAATACAAGGGGAAAAAAAAGGTGGGAAAACGGTAAAATTAAAAGCTGTTGACACTTAAAAAAAGACAAAGCGCTTCTGTTTTACGGTACATTCAGGAATCCCTGGAGGCCATTTTTGAAACATTTCAGCTCAATAAACCGTGATTAAAAAGATGTTCAAGAGAACAATAAAGTAGCTGCAACAATAGATATTTGATATTTGCCTGCACTGGAAAAAACACACCAGACAGAGACGGCGGCGCCGAATGATTTACAGAATCTCCAGATTACTGGCCTGAACATCGTCAAGACAGAAATGTGTTGTTGAGGTCAGGGGCGGAGACTGCAACAGTTGGGGATCCTGGACTAACATTAGCCAATATTCACACACACACACACACACACACACATATACAGTATGTTGTCCGGTATTTGCTGATATATATATATATATATATATATATATATATATATATATATATATATATATATATATATATATATATATATATATATATATAAAAATAAATTTCAGATTATTGCTCAATAAAAAAAATGTATGGGTGAAATTTACAAGTATTAAACTCGGTCATATGTGACGACGTTCATTTTGAAGCTGTGAAATATCCTGCTGATATTATAAATATTTGTCAAGTTATTTTTTAAATTACATTTTAGGGATTGTTGCATGGAGAATATTGTCTGACATGTCAGTTTTAGGACCAGAAAATCCTGTATCAGCCAAGCTCTAGTTATGGCAACATATGAAGAGCTTTCCCAGTGTTCATCATTTTGATGATAAATATGTTATTGCTGTGAATAAAAGTTCCACCATCAAATGGATTTACCACAAGTGTTTCTTTAAGAAAATAATAATCATAGATTTGTTCAGGCTGATATAAACAATATTGTTATTTCTCACTTGCTATGATAATCAATCATTGGCTCCAAAAGCAGTCGAGCTCCACCCCATGTGTCCTCATCCACGTTTTTGGATGAATTCTAAAGCTAATTCGTGATATTGTACAGGTATAAAACTATTTCTCCTCGTAAACTATTCCCACGCCGTCGAGCTACACCGAGGCTGACAGCTCACTCTACAACAATCTAGAACTGAAACATACTTCTTCCTTTCCCAAAGACTGGGTCGTGACCCCCAGGCGGGTCACAGGAGACGGTCATTTTGCAGAAATGTCTTCCATGTTGCTTATTGTTTCATGCTGATTCTGCTGCAGCCGCCCACAAGAAAAGGTCGGCTTCAGAAATGAACAAGTCTCACGACTATAGCTAACGTGGTCGAATCGGGCTCATCGAGTATTTATCATCATACATTTGCATTAACATTAATGAAGAAATGCAGAAATGGTACTGAAATAGGAACGCAAATATACCATCATCTTCAAAGATGCTCTTTTTAAGGCTGTGAGTCACAGCGAGTTGTTAAAGCAAAAACAAAAAAAAGTTTGAGAAACACGGAAATATCGTATTGTTACCTCCGCCAAGGAGGTCACGTGATTGGTGCTGTTTGTTCATTTGCCTGACACTCAGGACAACTACATTAAAAAAAAAAAAAAACAAACTACCACTATGAGGCAGATTTTCACCAGACCTGTTGGAGCAGTGTCCTCTGGGCCAAGACAGAACCCAGTGAATTTCGGGGCGGGTCCGTTTCACACAGAACACAATGGGTTTGACTGAGCTCTTGAGCGCCTGGATGACATCACCCTGATGGAGGTATTTGCTCTCTCCCCCTCCAGGTTTGGATCCTAACGTTTATCAGGATCTGCATATAAATACATGTTATTACTGTGAACTTGCATGTTTTTGTTTTTTGTCTTCAGACGGGTCCATGTAAGATTTCCTGAGAAAAGAATGAATCAATGTTTTGAAATGAATTGGCCGTGCATTCTTCTCATAACTGACTCACATTCATCTCATAAATGTGAATGATGCTTTAACCAAACACCTACAGCGACATGACATTTCATCATCAACAATGGATTCATCTTTCATTATAGAGAACGCTGAATTGAGAAGCCAGAACACTTCAGTCATTGTCAGGTTAAGTCTTGGTTCTACTGGAGGCCGTACCGGTTTTTTTTTGTGTTGTTTTTTGAACAGAACAATTACGGTCCTTAACAATGCCCCATTGCTCTCCGTTGCACTGATGTGTGTCGTTAAATAAGTAATGGCCGCTGTAAGCTTTTCATTGTGTTGTCTATTTCTACCTTGATTTTGACAGCATGACAGCAACTTGGAGCCTGTAGGGGGTAATAATGCATTGTGGGATGCTCCAGGACCCCCAGACCTGAGAGATTCACTGACAGGGAGGAGAGGAGGAGATGAAGGGAGCAAGACAAGAAAAGGAAAAGCACTGAGAAAGCACCAGAACACTCTCTCTCTCTCTCTCGCTCTCTCTCATTTGGTAACACGCCCACATGACTGCTCTGATACTTGATCCAAGCATTGCAGCTGCGCAAAGAGACAAACAAGAACAGACACATAACACACACTGCTATGGTTTGTCTTAACGTACAGGCTCACCTGCAACTGTGTGCAGACCCACATGAGCCCTGCCGACGCCTCCGTGACTCCTCTCCTCTCCGGTTCTCAGCCGATTTGCTCTCCTGCTACTAGAAACCAACATCAAGGAAGTCCATCGCTGGCAGTCAGAGCCATGACGCAGAAACACAGCTTAAGTACACTGAGAGGGGTGGGGCAAGGACAGGTAGCGGCCAGTTCACTGACTTTTTGCCAAGTGCTTCAAACATTTCTAATATTTTCCTCCTACTGTTGTTGAGCGTGCAGGTGAAAGGACCAATGACAATCCCTGGTCCCCTGTCCCTCCGGAGCACCCACCCACATGCAGTCTGCCTTCATTTCTTAGTGTTTACAATGACAACTCCCGCAAATAATGCATGATTAAAGCCAGATCAGGGAAGCCAGATTCTTGCTTCATGACATCAGATATTATTTGCTTTTATTTTCACAATAAGAGGAAAGACGAAATCCCCACGGCCCCTTTCAAGTCCCTATCAGACATCAGTAGTTTATATGAGCGTGTGTAAGGCTATCTATGTGTTTGCGTGGTAGCCAAAGCGACAGCTCCGACGGCCTGTAGGTGTCTGGTTCCTGTGCCTGGCTGCCTCAACTCAACTACCTCAGTTTTCTCACTCGGGTTGTTTGTTGCTTGTGCGCCACTGAACCTGTTGTGTAACGCTTATAAAAGATTTAAAGGGACAGGAGGCCTTCGGAGAGCGGTCAGCGACAGAATCGGGATGGGACTGTGACACACCCTGGGGGGAGACCCATGAGGGTGAATATCTGCACAACAGTCAATATTTACAGAGACGCTGGAATGTAATCGCTGTGGTAAATCACTGCCGGAGTTAAAAGCAGTTATCATAAGCAGCGTGTTAGTTTGCAACTACAAAATACTACCAAGTTAAAAAAAACATTTATTGTTGGAGAAGTGCATGTATGAATCAGGGAAGCTGGAACAGTCTCGGACTATGTGTCATGATTACACACTTTGTTGATGTGTAGCCTCCACCTACACACACTGATAGACTAACTGTAGTGTTAACTCATTCATAAGTAATGTCAGGCCCCCCCACATAGCGGCGAGAAAGAAAGAGGAGAGCACAAAGGTTCAGCGCCGATGCTACGGATCACCTTCTTCCTTCCCTGAGAGGAAAAAAAAATAAGCAACAACAGTATGTTATTCCATCAGCACATTTCGAGGAGAGAGGAAAACAGAGGGAGAGAGAGAGAGAGAGCGAGCGAGAGAGAGAGAGAGAGAGAGAGACACGCTGACTGTAGAAGCAGGAACTGCAATGCAGACTACGGGCAGCCACACACGTTCTTTCATCATCTCAGAAATGTGGCATCTTTCGGACACTGAGGACCTCATCTGTCCTATGCGGATGCCACCCGCGACACAGACGCCCAGAAAGTGTCGAGCAGAAGACAACTAACGCACAAAGAGACGGCCTTGGCAACTTCACAGTCACTACCGTTTTCAGCAATTTCTTAAATATGAACTGATGTGCAGCCATAAATCCATAGGAGGGTTCCTGGGAGGGGTGAGACGATGATGTTGGTGTTTAGATCCAAGTCCTGCTGATTCACTGCACAATGAGAACTTTGTACGTTGCCCGATACAGAATTCTACAACATGGAGAGTACAGCTTCTAACGAATGAGCAAATATTAACTGTTTACGTAGGTGACTGCCAGATGTAGCAGTTCTTTAAATGTAATTCCAGGAGAATTACTGAGAAACTGCTCCGAAATGAACTGAGCTCTATTTTTGTTATCGTTTGAACCAAATTCCATTTTAGTCAACTTTCCCTTAAGATTCGTCCGCAATTCGAGTGACGCAAAGAGTTAACGTGGCCTGGAGTTTGCCGGCGTCACTGTAGAACTTGGCGTCAGCCATATGATATGTAAGAGATCATCACGATGGTCAGCTTGTTTCACTCTCCATCCTCACCACACAGGAAGCACATCCTGGAGAATCGATGTAACCAGCCTCATCTCGACAGCACTAACACCACAATTCATACATTAACAGAGAGGTTTCGGGTTTTTTTGCAAACGCAAAGCCTCCGTAAGAAAGACCAAAAGCCGCCTAGCCAATCAGCTGCTGAACTGCAGCTGCTAGCTCGTCCTAAGCCAATAAAGCCTTTTGTGCAGCTTGTCAAGGCCCCTCCCATCCAATGAGAATCCAGTTTGGCACGCTGGCCTGTGATGCAGTAGCTTTAGGAAGTCCAGTGCATGTGAACTGGAGTGAAGCCAAAGCAGAGTCACCATGAGAGCAAGGTAAACAACTTCGCTGTCCTTCTCCGTCTTTTCTCTTGCACTCTCTCTGATTCTTCAAATGTGGCGTTTAGCCCCCCTCTGATGCTTCTGTTCTCCAGGAGAGAAAGAGAGAAAGAGAGAGAGAGAGAGAGAGAATGGGAGAGACAGAATCTGTGCATTAGGTGAAGTGAAGTCCAGCCCAGAAATGACTGCGTCACCATCTCTGTCTCTACTAACTACGCAGAAACAAATGTGTCTTGGGAAGGATTTCACTAAATCCCAGCGGCCCTGGAGGGTGAAAACACATCACACCACAAAAATCACACACACACACACACACACACACACACACACACACACACACACACACACACACACACACACACACACACCGATCTGACTCTTGACTGCAACATAGAGCTGGCCCAGACCCCCACCTGTCCCTCTCTCTGTCTCCTATCTGTCTTTAAACTCCATCAGGAGTTAACAACAAGTAGGCCAGCAGTCTGAGAGCAGATGCGTACGTAGCCACACCAAACATGTCATTGTCTGAGCTCAACAACTTCCTCTGTAATTGGTCACATCTACCTGCCTGCTTTTAACAGTGTGATAAACATAATGCTGTTTCATAAGAGGTCCGGCAGCGCCCGGCGTGTCAGTATTCACCTATTTGCACCGATCCGTACCCCTTCATATAATGGTGGCAACAACAACAACAACAACCAAAAAAGGCGAATACCTTGATAATACTCAACAAAACGGCCATGCTTCGATGTGATGTAAGGAAGCTTCCAGAATATTATTCTGTTAACCCTTATGTCGTATCTAACGAACGCACACCACACCACACCACTCCATCAAAACAAGACCTAGAGGACCTGTGTCACATCTTCAGCATCCATGTTGAAACTCCGCACACCAGCTCAGAGGCACACACAGACACATGCAGGCACATAGAGCAGCGACAGGCAGAGCAAATCAAAACTACCAAGGAGGAAGAAGAAGAGGAAGAGAAAGCCGAGCTTGTCCGAAACCATTGTGTCCACTTCAGGTGGAAAACTCGATGACTGTGGGCTTCTGTTATCTCAGCTTCTGTTTTGTCCCGACATGAAAAAGTGACGTAGCAACTAATCCAAAATCTCTCTCCTCTCTCACTCTCTGACTTGATCTCCCTCCCTCCCTGTATCTCTCTCTCTCTCTCTCTCTCTCCCCCTTTCTGCTTGCCTCTCAAACACACGCACTCTTTATTTTCATCTGGTTGCAACAACAGAACTGCTATTAGATGGCTACTTCGAACTAACACATATACACAGAAACAGATCCGACCCCACTCACAAGCAGAGATACGTGCGCATGCACGCACAGCGGCGTGCACGTTCGCGTGATCACGCTATTCCTCTTCCTGAGTGTGACGCAGCATTTAATTCTCTCTGCTTTTATATCACTGTTGTGGCTACACAACGTAGCTTCTTGATCAAGCTGAGCCAGAAACACTCTTGCTAGCTGCCACACAAGCAGATCAGACTGCAGTTAAAGGGACCCTACCGTCATGCCCCCCCACTCAGTGACATTGCTGTGTCCCCATTTCCCCCCATGTCCCCTTATAATTGGGTCTCTCTCCCTCTCTGCTGCCCTCCTCTCTCTCTGTTGCCCTCCTCTCTCTCTGGTGCTCTCCTCTCGGCTAGAGACACACTCTGGCTCCTCTGTCTGTAAGGCTGAGCTGACTGAGCCTTGATCACCTGACAACCCACTGGTTTTAAAGGCACATCACCGGATAGTAAATCTGTTGCATAAGAACTCAGATGGTCTTTTTTGGCTTTCAAATACTGTCTAATGTCTGCTGCTCTATGAATTTGCACAAAAGGGAATATTTACAGTCCCAGTGCATGCTGCTCTACCTCTCATTCCTACATCTACGTCACATTATTGTCACACAGAAAGCAAACGATTTAGGATTTAATGATGAACGTTTTCAACAAAACACTGCAGGAGTTGTAAAATGTACTATATATAATCTGTATCCACCAACACTGACACTTCACTAAAATAGGACTTTCAACTGCATTTACTTCCTCTTTCCATGACGTGTTTCCTTCCACAGGTCTGCCCTCCAGCACCCGCAATACAGTTATTTTCTTTGTGTCAACTCAAATCATGAATCTTGTTAAATAACAGAAAATAACTGTAAATAGTAAACCATGACAATAACATGTGAGACAGACGTGCAACTTGTCAACACGGTTTAAAAAAGCCGCTGAGTTCCTGTCTTATATGACCTGTTTTGGTGAAGTCTTTTAAGAATTTGGGTCTTTGACGTTTTATCTGATTGTCCACATACCTCAACCAGATGATTCCTCAATTCTAAAATGCTCGAAGCTGTGGGGAAATAAAAGGAGAAAAACATGGCTTTTTAGACCGCAACACCTGTAAATCATATCTGAAACGTAAGCAATGCCGTTAGAAAACAAATTGAAATAATTACATTTGTGACACGACACAGGTGTGAGCCTTGTGAATGCCACGGGAGACTTCCTGGTCCACTCCAGAGTACTAACTCAATCCTCCTGTCACAGAGAGAAGCAAAGGGACATTGCTGCTGGTTATCTGGGCTGCATGAACAACAAGGATTAAACAAGAATAAAAAATTTAAACCAAGAGAAGAGGACAAAACTTTAATGTTCTCCTACTATTAAGAGAAGCTACTACTGCAAAGCTGACAGTAAGAGGAACACGCCTGGTTCTGCCTCTTTTACGAGCTCGTGTGATGTTCTCAAGTCTCCTTTTAATCTGAAATGAAATCTTTTTGTCTCTCGTCATAAAAAAAGATAAACAAAGCTTCTTTTTGTGTCACCTGAAACATATTTATTATCCAGGTAAATAACAGTGTGCGTGTTCAACAAGTACCATCATAAATAATTCATACTTTTTTTTTTTTTAAAGAAAAAAACTTGGAGAAAGACTTCCTGTGGGACAGCGTTATCACAACTGGTGAGAACGGACTCTACTGCAGTGCGGTTCCACTGACCGCCTCAACCCGGGAGTTCTACATCAGATATGACTCTTTTTTTGCTATCAATACACAAACTATCCCTCTATTTTGCTGACTGCATTTACCATGAACATCCAGGTCTAGATTTTCTTCATCATACAAAGTGGCCGTAATTATTTCCCCCCCAGAATCACCTGCTGCTTGTGATGTCGACGCTCCCGCTGCTTCACGGGAGACAGAGAAAGTCTGAGAGTCAGCTTTCAACCTGCAGCTACATGGGGAAATGTAAAGCATCCCAGGGATCAAAGCATGCTCCTCTGACAGGCTCGTGGCTGCTCAGTAGTGATCTGACCAGTTGTATGTGCATCTAATGCAACGCTAATAACATCAGCAATACAGGATGCTCATATGTTGATCTTTCCACGGTGTTTAACGCAACTCAATATGGATAAGATGCATTCCATGTCCTGCTCATGTGCAGCTCTACTGTGCGTCCCTGCTGTTCCACTAGAAGCAAACACAGTTATTGGGGAGGCACTAATTGTGAAACTGTGGGCTGATGTTGATGTGTGAAACCATCATTTGGCTGATATGTTGATGTTGTTTTTGCCAGAAAACATCAAAACTGATATTAAGGTATTTTTTCAACATTTTCCACTTTATTTACATCATCAATTCCTCCTACCATGCTATCCTGGTTGTTGCTCCGCCCCCTCTGCTGCTCTGAGTAGCACGCCGACCGCCACATCTTTTCAACTGATGGCGAGCAGCTTCACCAGGTGGATGTGGCCCACGGGAGGGTCGTGCTTTTACTCCCAGCTCCCCTTCACTCTGAACAGATCCCTGGCTGACCAGAGGAGGCGCTAGTGCAGCAACCAGGACTCACACACACACACCCTCGTCCAGCTCCCCACCCACAGACACACACAGTAGTATCTGTGCGGATGTCCAGCCAAGCTGGAGGCTTAATGGGGAACTGCACCAGCGGCCCTCAAGAATTCTAAAGCCTTTTCATCAACTCTTAAACACATTTTATTTGCTGATATAGTAGGCAACAGAGCAAACCGATATGATACATCGGTCCATCCCGAGGTTGATCACTTTCTCACTCCTGCCTGTCCTCACAAACCGCAGCCGATAATTTCTGACAAGAATTGAAGGTTGCACAGGCACTTTTGGAGGTAGTTTGTGTTTACGTTGACAGAAAGGTGTAACGGTCCTTCCTGTGCGTATTTATGCGCTCCATCAGCCATGTCGTCTGTCAGCATGGCCGTTCCACTTCCTCAACTTTAATCTGTCTCTTGGAAAGCTTCCCAGGCTGCTTTGCTTTGATCTGAATCAGGAACACTAGATCCCAAAATGGTTTCACATACGTCTCAGTTGTACAAACTTCTTGATCTTGCAGAGCTGGTTGATGATTACCATGAATCAATACTTCTATGAAACAAAATAAGGGACTTTTTTTTCCGGAATATCCAGTGTTCCCTCCTCTGTTGAGCTCTGTTTTCACCTGGTTTGTCGTTCCCACTGGCTCTCACCTGGTGGCGTCAGCTCGTGTTCCAAGCATCGTGAACTCACGGAATCATGAAAAACAAGTTTCAGACAGCGCCGCCTTCAGCAGGCCCTGAGAACAGGTCACGACACAGTAGCTTCAGCTGGCCGCCATTCGGCCAGAAACGAGATTCAGACAGAAATAAAGTGATGCTTTCAACATGATTCTCAGCACATTTTAAAGTTAAAATGTCAGTTACATAAATGAAAAAATACACTACAATAGTAAATATTCCAAGTATTTGGTTAACTGTATATTTGACTGACGGATGGCTTTAGAAAAAAAAATCGATTTATTCTTTGTATTATTAACAAAAAAACCACTTCTAATTGTAATAAATACAATACTCTGCCTCTGGGGAACAAAATTTTGTACCTGAGATTGCTTGAAAATGGATGACTCCACTTTAAAAACAAGCCCTTTGTATTAAGATGATGCTACTTGCTCATTCTGTCTTCTTCTCCTGTTTCTTACTTACATGATTACGTGTAGTGAGGGTTTTTGGAAGACAAAACGAGACAACTTTTCATGATTTTTGTTTTTCCAGCATAAACATTTCTTCACGCTTCCACTTACCTTGAAGCAGCTTGAAATTAGAACTTCATTTATGTCTGCGGAGGTAGACGGAGCAATAATCAATAATGCTTTTAGCCCTTTCAATTTCAAATATCACATATTTTGTTGTTACTCTCCAACACATTCATTCTAACAGTTAATATTATGCAACACTATAAACATTCTCTCTTACTGTGCCTCTGAAGCTCTGAAGCAAATCACCTGGCCAACTGACTGCGGCCAGTTTTGGGCTTTTGATGTCTGAAGATGTTTTTCCCCAAATCCCAGCAGACAGGCAGACGTTCCAGTCTTCCTGTGAACAACAAAATTAATTAAACACACATTTATTCGCTCTCATTTAGATGCATGAATAGTTGCGTTCCCCTCAGTCTGTGGTGTTGCAACAATACCTCCCAATAAAAAAGATCTGACTCATGTCAAGAAGCTTCAGTGGAGAAAACCACAAGAAAATACAAATGCTCCCTCCAGTGTTGAGTAAGAGTATTACGTCTGGAGGGTTTGTTTACATCGAGAATAAAAAGTGCGTATGGCATAGAAACCTCTGGATGGATGGAGTTGGGTCAAGGCCCGAACACCGCAGGAAGAAAACTGATTTATAAGCAATTACTAAAATGGCTTTAAAAACAAACCAAAAACATCAATCAATTTACTATCATGAAGAATCCAGACCAGAGAACATTGCGTAATTCTGACCTCGCATCACATCAACAGTCTCTTGAATGAAACTGGAACTCATTTTTCTTTTAGATTTTGTTTTCACGCATGTTTTGGACAGTAAATCAGCAACAACTGGTTAAGGCAACACGTCATGACACAGCGACAAGTGCAATACAATTAAAACACACACATTTCTGGAGAAGCAGTAGAGTACGCGCGCGCATACACACACGCGCACACACACACTCAGACTAGGATCAATTAACATTCCTTACATTCACTCGGAGTATTTCTAACACTTTCTAACTTTCATTTACAGTCGGTATAAACGTGAACCTGTGCGTTATCCAAGCAGGTGAGGAGCCGCTGGTTAATAAACCGACATTAACCGTAAACACCGCCATCAATTAAATCATTACGCAGTGCCGCAGGGGTGTACAGACCCCTCACTCTGGAGGTAAAACGAAGTGCGCAACATCCTCCTGCAGCAGCAGCAGCAGTAAGCATCCTGCGCTCTCTCTCTCTCACACACACCTCCCCATCCCGCCCTGCTGGCTCCGAAGGAAATGAGCCTCAAATCCGCACAGACATGTTTAATAAGGGATAATTTGAGCGGGAATACCTGGATTATTTTCCGGGTTACATTTTTTTTTTTGGGGGGGGGGGGGGGGGGGTCAGAGACAACCCTGCGCAGGCCCTACCCATCATACGTAATTAGAACAGTAAAACAATTTCAAACAATTCCACAAGCAAAGGATGGAACATTATGACCTTTTAGTGATGTGTTACGAAACCAATCACCACCAGAGCTTCCTACGCAGCAAATACGCACTCCAACCTGGGTGGCACACACACATATTGGGCTTCTAATTTCACATGAGCAGCAAATGTAAGAAATAGTCCCTCCAGGGAGATGAGATGACTCACCGCCAGCGTGTGCGTCTGTCCTGGATCATCCTGCATTAACTTCGACAACCTCCCATCAACCTCCTGGTTACTATTAAATCCACAGTGCCTCCCTGCCCTGGTTAAGAACCTTGTCCGTCGACATTTTCACGGCAACACCGAAAGCCACGCCCATAAATTCACACACCCCCGCTTTCTGATTGGACAGTGCTCCGAAATGCGTCGACAGAATCACATGCTTTTGACGCATGTTTACAAACAGGGGCAGAGCGGAAGGAGACAGCGGAAGCAAGCGGATTCCCTGTCCGTAACTTCCGGTTTTGCTCTAAATTTGTTTATAGACACCTCTCGCTCTTTTAAAAGGCGCCAAGAGGAAACGGCGGCATTGATACTTTAGCTACGCCATCCATCCATCCGTCCATCCATCTATTTTCGATACCGCTTATTCGTTAAGGGCCGCGGGAGGGCTGGATGGAGCCTCCCCCAGCTGACACGGCGTGAGGCGGCGTTCACCCTGGTCGGGTCGCTGGTCTGTTGCAGGGCCATCAGGAGCAATTAGGGGCTCCAGGGTCACGAGGGGAAGCGAGGATCGAACCAGCGACTCTAATTTTCAGTCAATAAAATATTTATATTGTAATTATTAAGCGATTTAGAGGCTTAAGAAGTATGTTTTTCCTCATTCTGAGGTTATGTAACAAGGGACACAATGTGACATCAGTTAGCTATCACCATTTATTAAAGGACCTCTGGCTCATGCTAAGCATGTACTTGAACTTGTTTTTCTTACATGAAGTCAGGTAACATTTTTTTTAACCAGCATAACAAAATGTTGTCCCTGGAAGACTCAAGTATGAGCACAAGAGCGGGAAAAGACAGATACACTAAGACAGGTTAAGATAGATACGGTTAAGACAGTAACATCCAGGAACCCACTTAACACTGGATCTATTTAGTGCACTTGGGGGATTGTGCGCTGAAGGGATAATAAATCATGAGTAGATTCCACATAAAATGAGATATTACTCTAATTGCACGAACAGAGTAGTTACACGCACGCAAAAACATCCATACACACGTGTGCGCATCCACACACACATATATGTAAGTGTGTACTGTACACACACACACACACACACACCAACATATATATATATAAGATATAAGATATATGTTGGTGTGTGTATATATACACACACACTATATATATGCACACATACATACAAACATATACACACATTATGTAAGCATGTGCTACATGAATGTATTTATACACATATACATAAATACATACTGTATATACTTATATATAAGTTTATCTAACTGTGTATACATTATATACATATATGTACACACATTCACATACACATACATACATAGGTGCGCTTGTGAATCTGTGTGAAAGAAAACAAATGATAGAAAAACTTAGGATTGTCTCAACTACAGTTGCCGACTTAAGTGTGTGTGTGTGTGTGTGTATATATGTATATATACATATATATCTACATCCTTGTTTAATTTAAAAACATCCACAGATAAACTGGTATCTTCAAGAGTGTTATCACTGATATGTTGTTGGGAAGTGTGTGCGGCGGCTCTAACTAACCAGCTCTACCCTGCTGGAAGCTCTTCATCCGGACATCCCTGATTAAACTGACCTGCAGACAAAAACACTGTACATTATTATTAAGATGAAGAAGTCCCTAAATACATTCTGCTCAATGCAACATTTGACTAATTCTCTTAAAGCATCAGTTATTACTCATTCTAGAGGCCATCTGAGATCAACCAGCTGCAACAGTCCATATGCTGGTATTCAAACCCAGTATAATCGTTGCTACACCAGTGCAGCGGTGCTCAGCGGCTGAACAACACCCATACTTCAGCATGACCTTAATTTGTACCCTGAAATGAATCTGGGTCAGGGGTATAAAGTGCCTTCCCTGCCCCCCCCCCCCCCCCCCGAGACACCCTTGGACAGACCACACCGACCTTCATTTTGATCTAAACTACACTCCTGCAAGGTTTTGTGATTGAGTCCCGCACCATCGGGGACAAAATCCAACCAAAGCCATACAAACATGTGCCAAAGTACTCAGACGTACAGTAGGCGTATCCACGACCACATCTTCGCTTTGATAACACAGACACTGCAAACATTCACAAAGACACACACACACACACACACACACACACACACACACACACACACACACACACACACACACACTGTCACACTTAGTAAACATTACAGGTGGCTACATTAAATGTCCTATAGTAGTAAATCATGACAGTCTGAAAGTGAGTAATAATAGTAGTAGTAGACAGTATACATCTGAGCTTTTTCATGTAAAGTATAAATATAAAGTATCGTATAAATATCTTCTACGCAAAAGGCCTGCAATCTTACACCTGTATGTTTTTTTCATTCTTTTTTTGGACCTTTGTTTTCAGGGTTTTCACCATATATGAACACGAAGCCGAAGAAGACGAACAGCTCAGGCGCATTGATCAAATAAAAACAAAAAAAAAACATACAAACAAAAGCATGAAGTCATTGCTATGAACAGAAATTAAAATGTGTTTTTGTCAACACTTTTTCATTCTCGTGGAAGTCATTTTCATCTGACCCAAGTTGTGTGAGATTTACCGATAATTATCACTTCAGCTTGATTAAAACAATGTGTATCAGAAAGAAATTCTGTGGAACAGATTACAGTTTTGGGTCCAATCATGAAAGTCATATTTGAAAACATTTCTACAAATGATTCGGTATCCGTTTATACTTCTTTGTTTCTTTTCTCCCTGATTCTCATCTGTTCGGCTGACTCCTACGAAGCCACAGCAGGGGGCATCCTAACCCAACACTCTCCCTTCACTGTCCTCCCATGCGCTTTCCTCCACTTGTTGAGTATCTAATTTCAATCAATGTGCAGATGTAAATCCCTTTTTAGAAGGGAGCAAATGTCCTTATTTCTAATTGCATTGGTATGAAATAAAAATTCCAGAGAAAATGTACTTTGACACCACAAGCACATGCTTTTCTCAACCTCCTGAATGGGACCATTGGTCTTGTGCTGTTAGTGTGCAGCGCCACTTGAGTAAATGCTCATCAGTGCAAGACCAAATGCGTGGATGCATAGTTTACTTTCCTGCGTCATGTTTTTTTTTTTTTTTTTTTTTTGGACAGTTGCAGATCAGTGGAAAAATGAGACAATGCCTTCCAGATTGTTTCCCTCAGCAGATGTTGGGAATATACAACGACAGCACGCAGCAATGTGCAGGAAACAGACGGGATATCAATTCAAGTTTCCATTGCTTTTTTTTGGGGGGGGGGTATTTAGGTGTCTATGGAGACAAAATATGGAATATAGTGTTTTCATAGCCGACTCATTACGTGAAACAGAGACCTTTGGAATCAAATGTACTGTAGAATGTGCAGAATGTACTCTACAGGTGATATAAGAACAGTTGAAATGAAGTATAACCTCATAAAGTACGCACACAAGATGTTTTATTAAGACTACACAAATATTTATCAGGACCAAAAGTGTAATCTGTTTTTACACAAGCGTGATTAAAAGTGGATTTTGACACTGCCGCCTGAGGGGAGGGGACAGTATATCCACATTAGTCGGTGAGGCCCCATATTTGTCTTATGGGCTCCTCCCTTAATGTGGATCCCAGTTATGCAAAAGCAAACCTTGTCCAAAGTATGCAGAAGTACATCTCTCTCTGGCCCTTTAGCTTTTGACAGCATGCCTATGTCAAATTGGGTGGATGCATTTTAGACAAAAGTGTTGCATTTGAAAAAAAAGAAGAAGTGATTTTACTGCTGTCAACTGATTAGATCAACTTCAAGTGGTGTGAAATCTCCTCTGGAGACACTCTTTAGTCTTTGATACAACACACAAAGCTGTTTACATAAACCTGTGTTGATTGCTTCCATGTTGGGGTTAATTATATCTTGCTTATGGTCAGCATGTGATGATCACACATCTGAGATCTTTTGTGCTGATTTGGAATTTATCTCTGTCCAACCCTCCTGCTTTGATACCCGATGTCATCTGGCCCGTGTAAAACCATGCTGGTTAATGCCATTTGGCAAGATTACCTGGTGAGATTAAATTGTCCACAGCAATTAATTCTGAAAACTGCTTTGTTCTTGCTCTCTCCCACAGAAACGGTGTGTTTATACAGCGCAGTTTGTGTTGAAAATTCATTTCCAGGTTCACACTCCAGAATGCTGGCAAATCACCTGTTGCTCCCAGAAACCTGGTTTATTTAGCATATTTTATAGGTTTTGCTGTTTTATTTGGTTTTTGGGGACTTTTTACATCTTTATTCATGCATGTGCTGAGAAGGTGGCCGAGGATCATCCAGCGCTTGCTGCTTGATGTCTATTGTACCCTTTAGTTGAGGTGTATTTCATTTTTTAAAATACTTAATATTAATAATAGATTAGATATAGATAAAATGAACAAACTACCATCAGTATGTTTAAGTTAATAACCGATGCACCCCGATGAAGGAGCTGCATCACCAGTGTTATTATGTGGGTGATGTAGCTGTTAGCTGCTGTTAGCAACCAGCTAGTCATGCAGTTGTGGTACTATAGTGTGTGGGACAATCAGCAGAACAGGTTGTTGTTTTGTTTTCCAGGCTGTATATGTCAACACTGATCAGATAAAATAAGAATTGTTTTGCTGTAAAATATCCATTTTAAGGGCGGCACAGTGGTCAGCACTGTCATCTCACAGCAAGGAGGTTCGAGCCCCCGCTCCAGCACGGGATCTTTCTGTGTGAGTCTGCATGTTCTCCCTGTTCCTGTGTGGGTTCTCTCTGGTACTCCAGCTTCCTCCACAGTCCAGAGACATCAAGAGGGACCAGGTTAAACCAGACTGTAAATTGACTGTAGGCGTGGCTGGGAGAGCCAATGGTTGTCTGTCTCTATGTGTTGGCCCTGCCATGGACTGGTGACCTGTCCAGGGTGAACCCCAACTCTTGCCCAGAGGCTGCTGGGATAGGCTCCACCATGCAATAGAAAACGGACGGATGGACGGATATCCACATAAAATATAGGAGACATTAAAATGGTGTGTCCTGTACTTCCAATCTAGTGCTAATAGCTGGTAGTGATTTGGATTCCTTAGATCACACTATTGAAAAAAGGATATGTTATATTTTTCAGTACATGAAAAAAATGGAGTTTGTACTAACTATTCATGCAGTAGTACAGTTATTAGTCCATGAATGAACAAGTTCAATTTAAAAAAAAATTCAGACCATGAAATGCAATCAAGGGTGTTGGTCCAGTTTAGTACAGTTGGTACTTATTTGGAGTCCCTAGTTGACTTAACTTTAAAGCTACTGAAAAAACAGTGAATTTTGCAATGATGACCTCTGTACTAAAATATTCATAAAATGTAGGAGGCTAAATAAATGTCATGCAAAGAGGTTTATCCTTCATTCCCACTTCAGTACTTATAGCTGGTGCTCATTTGGAGTACCTTCACTAAATAGACAGCAATGAATTGGGGTGTGTCATTTTTTTTTTCAGTCTAGTAGTAATACTTGGTACTGATCTGGAGTCCCTAGGTCACATGACACAGAAGCTGCTGAAAAAAAACCCAGTGTGTTTCCAGTACCTGCAACAATAATGATTTTTGCACGAAAATATTCACATAAAATATATGAGGCTGTTAAAAGACTTGTGTCTGATTCCCTAGGTCACATGACACTGACGCAACTGAAAAACTGACAAACAACCTTACTCTCCTCCTCTGAAGACTCTGAATAAAAGGGAACTACGAGCTTGGAACAAAAGTTCCTACCTGGAAGAGTTTAGCATTCAGCAGCAAAAGAGAAGATGATGAGTTGCAGGAAATGAGAACCTGAAAAGAAGCGAATACACCACAATAAAAGACAAGAAAAAAATAGAAGTTGGTAAATATTCATCCCTCCTTTTTATTCAGGAACAATTTCATCGTAGAAGCTGATGAACTACGTGAATGTTGTAGGTTTCCAGTGTTCTGATTATTTCCGATCAGGGTCAGATGGACCTCTTTGTTAATTCTCGCCACATTTCTGCAACCTTTTCATGAACTTTTTCAGCTTTTAATTTTCATCACACGCTCTCTATAATCCAACCACACCTCCTGACCTCAGGTTTCTTCTCTGTCTCTTGTGCTCCCCTCCTTCCCTCCCTCTCTCCCTCCCTTATATTTCACCCAATATTATCTTACCATAAATGAGTTAAGGGGTGGGGGGGCGTGGCGTGCTTTGGCAGGGAGAGGAAAAACATGACGTATTTGGCAGCTGTAACTACGCTGAGGGGAGAGACACCCAACAATAAAAGCAACCAGCTGAGTTTTGCTCACAACCCCAGATTCCAGCGCACATAGACTATGTTTGGCTGAATGAAGAGTCGAGGGGTGGAGACACCGAGAGATGGATGGGTCGGTGGATGAAGCTCTGGGACTTTGTGAAGAAAAGCTGTGGAAGACAACATTCAGACTGATAAAGAGGTTCATGGGCAGATGGGTGGAAAATGTAATGGGGTTTGTTCACCCAATACAAACAAAGGAAATGTTTTCTCATGTCTCGAGGTATCTGGTGATGTTAACGGCTCTGCTTTCGTTTGTCCTGCCTGTTAGATCCAGTTGCTCGCAGTGAGCCACAAACCTGTGTGCTCGCGCCGGTGAAAAGTATTAATTTCAATAACAATGATTCTTTTGCAGAGGTAAGCCTCACTTAGAGCACTCCTATTACTTTGATAACAAATACATAGTTCTAAAGGAGAAGTCTGGAGATGGTTGGGAGACCTTGTTGAGGACAAAGAAAGACGCAATGTTCATGTTTTTAAATGACGAGCAACAAAAACTTGATTCTAGTTATCTTCCCTGGATTTGTGCATCAGCAGAAAACGGTAGAGGGTGAAAAAGAACACACAAGAAACGACTCTCTTTAGTGTCAGAATCTTTCTGGGTTGGTCTGCTGAATATCACAGTATGAATCATACTTCCCCCTTTTCCTCTAAACTGCAGACTTTGCTGTTGATTGCTGTGTCCAGGTGCTTTAGCTGCAATCATAGCAAGAGAGAAAACCAGTAAATAAACAAGGACTGATCCGCAAGACTGAGGCAGGCGACACAAAATGAGATCGAAAGAATCGTTTGTTCCAACTGAGGCAAAAAAGAAAGACTCAAATCAGAAAGTAAATGACCTCCATCCTATTGGCAAGGTTCTTGGCTGCAGATACAACTGCAAAACTCTACTTTATTTACACGTTTTGAATGGGAATCATCAGAGAAAAGTTACAACAAAGAGTTTTTATCGAAAAAGTTTTGAAGGACAGAAAGAGTCAGTACATTCACATGTATTAATTCAAAGGAAGTGATACCATCTGCGTGGCCGTGTACAATAAATGTCAGAGTAAATGGGAAAATATGGGTTTATTTGTGTGTGAATTACAGTTTTGGGGGAAAGCCAGAGGAGTGAGTTAATGTGGAGCAGACGATTTAAAAAAAAAAGATGACCTTTATAGCCTGACATAGTGTAAATACTTCAGTCCAGGTTGTAAATAACAAAAAATACCTGTCTGAAGTAAATGTTATACATTCATCCATCTTCTAAATTCGGACTGTGCAACATTTGATCTGTTTCTCATTCATCTCAAACTATTTGTGCTGGCTTCACACTCCTGGTTTATTGTGACTTATACAGTGCCGCTTCATGGCCTTGAGGAATATTTTCCTATAGGGCGTGGAGGGGGACAGGGCACGCCAGGAATCCTCATGAGGTTTGAAAGAAGGGTGTGAATGATGTCCTGGTCACACTGTCGCATACAATCCACTGTATGGTTGCAGAAAGCGAATTAAAAATACGTGTGTGAACATGATGACGGATCGTGTATAAACTCAGAACATGTCTTGTGCCGTGTAGAAAAAGACAGCTGGTGGATGTTTTTGCTGCCCCACCCAAACAGTGAAAGACAAAACTGTGTGAAGTGATGTCATTACTACTGCTTATGCAAACCAGCTGTGTGACCTTATGGGTTGTATGGGACTGAAATACCAAGTGTGTTAGAGCACTGACATGCATGCATGTATGTAGGAACATGTGTGTCTCTATGTTTCCATGACTCTCCACTCACTCTTGTGAATCTTTACCTCTGCCTGTTAAGGTTAAATGACCGTTGCCATTTGTTAGCAGGATTAAAAAACTACGAGGCTGATTTTTGCCAGACGTAGTGGAGGCGCGCAGCGTGGGCCAAGGAGGAACCCATTACATTGTGGGGCGGATGCATTGAACATTTCCAAAAAATAGCATTATTTTACATTGGCTTTGGTGGAGGAATGCTCTCTGAGTGCACTCTGGTTAATCAAATGAGATGGAAAGAGACGACAATTCTCAAAAAAAAAAAAAAAAAGGTTTATTTTTCATGGTTTTGATGTTAAGTTGATCTTTATACTTCAGGGTGCTAGTAAAATGAAACACATCGGAATGTTAGAAATAAAATAAGATACAAAATTGACTGAAAAGAGAAAACAGTTCATTTTATCTGACTTTTTTTTTTTAGTTCCAGTTGATCATAAAACATTGCAACTTGCTTTATTGTTTAATTTTTATTTGTAAAAATAAAAACTGAACTTTCCCCTGAATTTTCAAGACAATAAAATTGTCAAGGTTTTTGGCCAATAGATGCTTTGTTCTTTATGTCATGTAAGATAAAACATTACAAAAGGGCCACAGCAAACACATTTAGTCCATTATAAGCTCTGAAATGAAATTCTTTGGCACATTTAAGGACCGTAACAAAGTAAGATACACAAAATTACAACAAAACAGACACAAATCACCGTACTATTCACACTGCTCAATAGAATATTGGTATAAAAAAGCATATACAGTATATTGAAAAGGGAATAACACTGACAAACGCATGACTAGAGTTGTCTTTGTTCTGCATCTGAGGCCTTTATGAGTTAGCTGGTCGTATAGACAGTCTCGTGATTTTCAGTGTCACCACTGCAGCCACAGTAAAGAGGCCCGTTGTGATTTATCTCACTTCATCTCGCAGCGATGACTTGGAGAACTCCTTCCGCCTTCAAGAAAATGTTGAGGTTGAAACATATTCTTCCTCGTGATGCGACTGTGAGCCACCACTTGGTTTATTTTTTCAATGTCTCACATACTTAATTGAGCACTCATCATCACATATGCATACATACAGTACAGTAAGCAAAGCCTAGATGCATGTATGGATACGAATTCACCATACAAGTAACACACACACATGCAAGATCTGAAAGCAGAACACACACACACACACACACACACACACACACTTGATCAATAAATCAATGACACAATCAAGATCAGAGCCCTGTGAATCGTCCGTTTCCCACCAAATTTGTACCGGTCCTTCAACCGATGCTATTCTAGATTTTCATAACTTTAGCAGAGCATTCCTACCAAGGCTGGGGGAGGGTAAACAATCAAGTTCAGCTGATCACACACAGGTTTGATGTGAGACCAGAACAACCGAATCTGAATTTAGAACCGGAGTCACTCATTTCACTTCTCTTTCTCGGCTGATGCGGACCAGTGGTGTCGGGCCGTGTGCGCTTACAATGATCATCACTCACATGTAGGGCAGGGAGGAGGGGCAGAGATGTTGTTGCAGTTCGCGAAAAAGCAAATATTTTTCAATTCTTGCTGCAAACCCGGTTGGGGGGTTCAAAACATACTTTTGGTTCAAAGTATGGTTTGAGAACAGGCATGGAACCCATTCCCTGCCGGTGGGAAAGGCCCGTCCGAGAGGCACTGCAATAAACTCATGAACAATTTAATTTATGTGCTCATGCTGTATTTTCTAGAGGAGGGTTCGGTCAGATCTATAAACCCGATGACATACAGAGACGCAGCTGGGCGTTGACAGAACATGACTGTGACTCCAGAGGCTGCAGTCATCCTGGGAGCCAAAATACACGTTCTTTCCACCCAGAAGAACTGTCTACATCCTGATTGCCGTCAATAAGGGACTGGGCCTTTGTCATCATCAGCTTCAATCATCACCGCCATCGTTGTCATCATTAGACTAGTTTCCTGATGTTTGTCAAGGCACATGGCCAAAGGAGGGGAGAACGCAAGGGGGATTGTAACATGTAGGAGGTTCTTCGAGTCCCTGATATCCACACTGATGTGGACACTTTGTTGGCGTAGAGTAGGAAGTGAGTTTGCGTACATGTGTTTGTGTGTGTGTTTGTGTGAGAGAGTATGCGTGTGTGTGCGTGTGCGTGTTTCCGTGTGTAAGAGTGTTTCACAGCTCAGTGTCTGCTGTCTTGGTAGTGGAGTGTCCGTTGGTGGGCGGAGGCTGATCTTTGTTTTCAGGGGACTCTCCATTTACGCTGGGTTTCTCCTGAGTTTCTGGAGGAGGGTTGAGGGGGGCCACAGATGCAAGAGTGTTCCCCTGGTTCTCCTGATCTGCTGGATACGCCTCCTCTGCCTGCAATCCAGCACAAATGCACAACACATTATGGAAAGACTAGCTAGAGGTCTAGGATATCAATGACAGAGTGTAGTGAGTTGTCCCTTCTTTTATACAGCATGTAGTAAAAATGCAATGCAAAAATAAAACCAGGTATGTAGACATTAAAGTGATACTTTATCTAAATATCATAATTTGTTTATGAATTAAAAACTGTGAGATGTCTTGAATTCATGAACTTTTCCCTTCTTGGTGAACTGAGAATTCATAAAACGCTAATCACATAATTGTTGCTGGAAGCTAATTAAATTTACATAGCGAAAGATTTATACCAACCAAACATACACGCTTTACTGTCTTTTTTACTGTGCTCAATAATCCACACAACACTTTGATATGAGCTAAGAAGTTCAAGGTTGTTTAAGAGGATAATTTTGCTGTCTTTAACTTTCAGTCTCCACAAGCATCCAGGTTTGCCAAGAATGTGGCAAACTTTTTCTGTATCCTGTATTCACTAAGAAGTCATGCAGACGGAAGAAAAAAGAGTTTTTTTTATGAAGTCAAGATATGCAATTGTGATTCATTTCTGAACAAATGATGACATTTGGGTGAAGTATTACTTTAAAGTGTATCTAATCTGTTGCTGTGTTTAGACAGTTTCTTGGTAAATATCCTGAACTTTTTCCTCTCTTGATCAGATATAGATCTGTCATGCAGCTAAACATGAGTGTGCAAAGATCCATCCACTAACCTTCACACCCCTGGGATTTAAAACACACACCCTATTGTGTTGTCTCTATCATGTCATATAGCAAATAGCACAGAGAAACAGCTGCATCTGGCAAGAAGATGCAGCTCTTCTGCTTCTCTGCAGCCTTACTCATCAGGATATGGCAGCAATGTCTTTGGATGACGCCCTCGGAATAACAATTGTCTTTGGATGACATCGTATTCTCTCTCCAACAACAACGGCCTCCAATTATTTTGATTTCACATGAAGTAAAACGTGAACCATGCCTGAGGGAAAACGTATGCAAGGTTTTACTGATTTCCATGATGGGAAATGTGACTGAAGACATCTACAGACTGAGGGATGATGGAACAAGATCTGAAAAAAATACCACTTATTAACATTTCCATGTTTCCCACATTCTGTATTGTAAACTGTTTTCTTCTCTGCAACAACATCTACTGCACGTCTGTCCGTCCTGGGTGAGGGATCCTCCTCTGTTGCTCACCCTGAGGTTTCTCAGATTTTTCCCTGTTAAAAGGCTTTTCTATGGAGTTTTTCCTCAGTCGATGTGAGGGTCAAAGGGCGGAGGATGTTGTTATGATGCCATGTGAAGCCCTTTGAGACAAACTGTTTGTGAAAACGGGCCATACAAATAAAATTGCCTTGCCTTGCCACTAGAGTTCGTTGGAACAAATAGGATCAAACTAAGAATCGCACTGTGGCTGCGTTGGGAAATGCAAAATCTGTGTAATATCAATTGCAGTGATATGAATGATGTAGAGCCAGCACTCCCATGCAAGCCAGGAAGTGAGTTCATGAGATCCACAGTGGCAGCTAACTGTACATTATGAATTCATTCTTGAGAGAAAATGTTGCTTACCAGTCTGGGTCCTTTGGCGCTGGGTTTACGTTGGCACTTGAAGTAACCTACAGTGATGGCGAGAGCAGCGAGCAGACCACTGACCAGTATTCCCACGAATACAGAGGAGCCTGATGATGATGGGGTCTGAACGTTTGACACACCCAACTGCGAACAGGTCGAAACAAATGAGCATTCTTTGCATCAGACAATAGTCGTTTGCAGTTTTAAAGTTGTTGTTTTGTTCATTTTCTCAAAAAAAAAAAGTGTCCTGAGCTCCTGAGTCACCAGGAATGCATGTAAAAAGCTTTGCTTTGAATCTGTACATTATTTATTCTGCTATTAAAGTAACAGTTTGAGCATCCGAACCAATAATAATAAAAATGAAACTGATCTAAAAAAAAAAAAACAGCAGCTGGACATTTCATTTCTCTGCCTTACGGAGAAGCTGTCACCTCATGGGTTTCATGGTTATTTTAGCCTCGCATCATCATGTTTAATTAGAGTTCATCGCACTCTCGTACCTTTTCTTTCAAATGATCACTCTTGAGTGCGTCAGCCAATACACTGGGCTCCGCTGCAGGGGAAATGCAATAGATTAGAAATACATCAGTCGGAAGGAATTTTTATGGAACATAATAGTTAAGCCCATAATTTCGTAGTACAATAGAGAAAAACTCTCCTGAAAATGACATTAACACCCACCATAATCACTGGCCACCAATAAATTGTTGCCATCCTGGGAGATTTTTATATCACAGTTTTCAATGTAGCACCATTCTGCAGGGTTCTCCTGAATGACACGTTTTGTTGCGTCCTGTAACGAAACATTTGCACAAGAAAAGAGGTCAGTTTTTTTCTTTCTGACTCCTTTTTGTTTGAGGAATTCCACCCTTCTCTGTTGCAGTGAACTGTGTATTCATTTTTCTTGCATGAGAGTAAACCGTTCGCTGTCTCGTTGAAACGTGTCGTTCAGAAAATGCAAGCTACTGTACCAAGTCATATGTGATATTTTGCAGCAAATGTATCGTGCCGTTGCCACAAATCAAATGTGAATTAAGACAAAAAAACCTGAACGAAGTCCACACATGCAGGCCATTTTGGGTGGGTTTGGGGCTCATAAACAAATGTGTGTTCCTGAATTTCCCAGCTGACCATCAGTGCACCAAGGCTTTTGTGTGAGTAATGGATACACAATGCAGTTGGATGAAGGATTTGCTGACCACACCTTCTTTTCCCCACCTTAACACTGAACTATGATATCATCTCTTTGCACAAAATAACACTTTGTGACTTGGGAACACTCTTCATTTTCTGAAATGTGATCCAGACACCTCTCTCTCTCTCTGTGCTCCCGCAGGACGACTACGTGCAAACCCTGAATGCATAGTTAATTGGGAGTGAGCCCACAGCTGGACTCGGCTGGAACGCCCAGATTTTTGAAGCGGGGAGGAAGGAACTCAGGAGGGCTGAACTTGTACAGCAAAAATCACTCCCATGAAACTCATTCTGTCCTCCATCTGTCCGTGCTGCCACTTGTGACCCATCACATGTTACTCTCAGGAATCCATCCGACGTACTGAACTTGACCTCACGTGACCCTCTGGGCTCGTGGCTGCAGCTCTAATGAGGAGGCTGATTCTACTGGAACGTTTTGCTGCTTCTTTAAAGCGACTGATGATGGCAGTGAAGGGATTTGCAGCTTTTTTATTTTCTACTACTTTGCGTTACTGTTTTGTTATAGTAATACATACTGTCATTGATTTACTTTTGCCTGAACTGAATTTTTTTGCTTTTTGAACTAATCCTTCTTTTTCAGGATGTCTGACACAGTCCATGTTTAGTTTGAGTTGGACTGATGACTCCTGCAGATGTTCCTGGCACTGTGAATATTACAGTAATGACACAAACAGAGACTCGCTGCAACCCGACCCGCTGCTCTGTGCACCTGGGCCGGCAAGCTGTACTGTACAACATCTTGAAAATCATGTGCTTGTTGTGCTTTGATCCAGCTCATTATTAGGTTCAACGTACTACTAAAGTGAATACTTGAATTCTAGAGTAAGATAGAGAATTTGGGGTAAAATGTAAGGACACGATCATTTTAAGGCCAAATAACTAAAAATGACAGCAAATATTCAGACCCCTCACCCTCTCACGGTGGGTTCCATTTGTACCTTTGTAAATATGAGAGTTAATGAGGATTGCCTGCGTTGTGATCAAACATGAAAAACACTTCCATAATGAAGAATCTGTTATATAAAAAAGTCAATTTAAACCACACCCTTTCAAATCCCCCTTTTGCATGAAGCACCCAAGACCACGAGAGGAAATATTAGCCCTCTCTTCATTTGTCTCCCGCTAGTAACGGCATCAAGATTTACAATGTCTGAGGAATGTCTGTGAAAAGATCTGCCTTTAAAAGGACCATATTTCTCTCCAAAACATTCATCTTCTTCCTCCAAGAGGAGTAAGCCACTTCCTCTGGACACAAGGTGTAGGGGGCTAGATAAAGTTCTTCAGTCACTAGAAGGTAATCTGGCTCAGCTCTCGCCTCTCATATGGTATTAAATGTTGCTCGCCAAAATCTCAGCTGCTGCTCTGTTGCTGCCTTTGGTTGTCAGGGAGTGATTGGCTGTATAGATGGTAGTGGTGGGATGTAGCTTTAGTGGTGGTGGATTAATATTTGACAAGAATATTCTCATTTTGCAGTCATATTGCTAAAGAGAGATGAACTTGGTGTACTCACACAGTCATTCATTTCCACAACAGCCTTGACAGCGCTACTTTCCTGGATGTCCTCCTTTCCAACACACATCACGTTAGGCTGTGGAGACAGTCGAGTAAGATCAGAGAGGAAGGAGGAAGAGCACATGCTTGATATTTGTGGGATGGTAATATGGTAACTTCATCTGTTAAAAAAATAAAACATTTTTAATTTAGTTAGCTGCTATAAGCAGCCACTCACCACTGCTAATTTAAGGACATGGACAATTTCTGGGACCTCAGCAGCTGCAGAATCCACATCAACTCTGAAACCAGGTGGAACAGTGGTCCATGAGGTGCCTGAGGTGCCTCCATCCTGGTTGTTAGCATTAGGTGACACGGTCTGACCGGATGGGCTATTTCCAGCAGCGTCCCCAGCATCTCCACCAGCAGCAACGGTAGAGGCGTCTGGAGCAACAGAGCCTTGAGCTGCATCTGGATCTGCAGCATCGGGGCTCCCTGAGGGCGTCAGTCAACAAATATGCTGTTGAACACGGGCGTATAACGTGTGTAACCAAGTGTTAACACATAAAAACATACTGAACGTGTCTTTGCAATGTGCGTTGTGTGCGACAGCACAATTGGAACTATGAAATAACATCTTAAAAAACTTGGTGCTAGTCTGTTTAAAAAGATACAGGTCTATCTGACCCCCCTTATGATGAAGAACTATCTTATTTTATTGCCAAGACCCCCACCCTCCCCCCCAGCATCATCCTGCACTGCCACACCCTTCACAAACTCAAACAGGAACATGAGTGATTGACGCGTGTCTCCTACCAGCACTGTCGTCTGGTGTTGGCGTTGAATCATCATCTTGACACATCACCTCATCTGCAAGAGAGTTACAGCAACAGAGTTAATTACATGAATGAAAAATTAAAAATACAAACATTCATCAAGCAGGCTTTTTCAGATTTTGTCGTCTGCTACGAACAATAATCAAAAATGACTCAAAAGAGACTGAAACCTCCACAGATTCTGTCGACTCTTGAAGTTCTTAAAGTACAGTTTTTAAACGGTTATCAGGAGGTGCCTCTGCGAATCAAACCCTGAAACACTTGAAAAGGCAAATATTTGATATATTTGATGAGCAATTTGACATTTCAGATGTGGCATTAACAATGCGACCAGCTACCAGGGGGCAACTGGTAATTGATGACCTCACGTTTGATGAGCTCTGATGGCAGTCAATGTTGTCAAATCATCAATCAATTATTGAATTAATTTTGTTTGTGAAATTCAGACTGAAAAAGTTTCCCCAAATAGCTTTTTCCAGATTTCATCAACAAAAGAGAATAAAGACAAAAAAATATCCATCCATCCATTTCCTATATCGCTTATCCATTTAAAGGGGGGAAGGGGAGTGTGGCACCAATCCCAGCTGACATTGGGTGAGAGGCGGGGTTCACCCTGGATGGATCGCCACTCCCCCCAGCAATAAGGGGCTCATTATCTTGCTCAAAGATACTTCAGCATGGTCACCGGGGGAAGTGAGGATCGAGCCAGCGGCCACTCTACCCCCGAGCCACGCCGCCCCCAAAGTAAAAACTCAAATGACTAAAATGTGACTAATATGCATTTTAATCAAGGCTATTTATCCAAATCAGCTGCCCAAACAACATGGAAAGACACATGAAGGCTCACCGCAAAGAAATCGAGGTCAACAACTAAAAACAGAATAAAATAGTTTTCTTTGTCTAAAACAAGATTAAAATGCTCAGGGTTTTATTCAACCAAAACTTGACTTAATCAAAAAAGAATGAGGATGACTAGATGTGATAAAAACACAAGACTAGGCCCAAAAAACAAACAAAAACAAAACAAGAAAAGCTGCAAAACGAACACAGCATTGTTAGGAAGAAAGACAGACGGCGATGTAAACAACTCCAACTTCACATTCATGCAAATTTTACTCCTCTACATCACTCGAGTCCCAACATTTTCATGTGATCAGAAACAGCAGCTGATGAGGGATTTTCCTGCTCTCACACTGCAGTGTCTGTGTGAATAAAGCTTGGTTTGAACAGCTTGGCCTAGTGTGCTTAACCTCATGAGTCAAACCAGTTTGATGTGTTCTCAGTGGTTCCTACTAATTAGTAACCACATTTGGACTAATTGTCTGCCTGGTGCCTTTGCAAATAAACAGCTCAGTCAAGAGGTCGTGACCCCTGACTATCCTTTCATTGTCTGGGAAAGATCATGTTTTTGTGATAATATTGGGATTGAGTTGGGTGGTGCTGAGGCCTTCCAGTTATTTGAGCGTTAAGAAAAACAGGAAAACTTCAGCAAAGCTCATCTGGGGTTTTTTGAGGTGAATAGATTGATCGCTTGCTTTGGTCACACCAACCTTTGATGTGTATTGAATTAAAATCCTGACTGATTAGTGTTGATGAATTCCAAAAGATAACTAGTGCGCACGAAGCGACTTCATTTTCTATTTAAAAAGAGGAGCGAAACTGAACACTGAACCTCATACCGTAGCAGGGACGAAAGCATTGGACCTACTTTACTGTAATTTGTTTTCCACTATGATTTCTCTCCTCCAAATTGAGGAAAATAAATTTGACATAAAACAGTTTAACATCAAGCCAAAACTATGCAGCAATTAGAGGAGTCATGTTTTTTGCGTGTGTGCATGACTGCAATTATTTCGTAAATCACAGCTACATTTAAATAAATTAGATGGATCTCGATGTTTAGTGAGTGTTTGCGGTCCTGTAAACACGAGTGACTTTAAAAGAACTCGGCAAAATGTTCCAAGTTCTTTATAGGCCCATTAGCACAACAAATATGAGACAGTGTGACATAATTTCTTCCCTTGATTAGCAGCTAACAAGTGGTGGCCCTGATATAATGTGTCTAGAACTTTACACCCGTCTCTGCTCTCTCCTGCAGTGTATTTTATATCAACGGTGGCGTCGACCGGCTGAACTTTGTCCAGAATCGGTCATATTCTGCATTTAAACTGGTGAAAGTGGACATAAATCGTTTAACTGTGCTATTATGGCCTTTAGATAATTGCCTCCAGTGTAAGCTGGTACGTTTAATAGTGCAATAATGTAGGGAAAAAATGTTTAGCCTCAACAGCAATGAATTAACCCGGCACATTAATTTGTGCCCCATAAACAGGTTCACAGGATAGATAGGAGCATGTTTTAAAACACTGCACTATGGAAACTGTTAGGTTTTAAGTGTTGAGTCAAATAAGGAGGGTCATTTATGTTAAGATATGATGTTTCGCTTCCAACATAATGTCAATCATCACAAGTCTGCACAGACATACGACTGAGGCATTTGCACACACACACACACACACACACACACACACACACAAAATCTGCTTACTTTACACTATCACATGGTTAAACTGCAGGCACGATGTCAGAAGTTTATACCACCTAGAACAGCTGTGTGAGAAATCTCACTATGTTTCCAGCCAATCCCCTCAGAATCAACATGAAGCCTTCGGACCTCCAGTCTCAATCCAAATAAAAGGAAACGTGTTACGCTCCTACTCATGTCAACACAATCTTGGTTTCTCTCCAGCCAGTTTTTGGTGGGCGCACAAGGCTGCCGACTATGTAACCTGGATTCAAGTAAATCCTGTTCTTCGCTAGTGGGCTACATCAAGTGGATTTTCTGCCATGGCTTTGCCTCTTGAAGCTTTTAGCCTGCTGCAGTCTTTGAGGTGGTATGTGGTGTGTGGTCATGCCAGATGCAAATAACTAAATCATAGGTTAAAGAGAGGATGCAATCTGGGCCTGTGATGTTGAGTGACAGTTCAAAAATGCTGCATGTTTTATGTGTGTGTTTAGACCGTGACTAGCAGCAAATCTAACAGATGTAGAACCCGGTCATACATTTGGGACATGGCGCAGTCATTATGGTTGAATATACACTCTGGTTGCCATGCTAAAGAGCCTGGTCCGGGTCCACTCAGTGACCCTGAGCGGACCCAGGTTCATGGCAGGTGGGATGGCTTGCCCTGATGCTGTATACAATGTGTGAGTCTTATGAAGGACCCCTGGATTAGGTCAACCCCTGTGTGAGGGACCCAAGGGGGGGATGAAGGGCACCCTATGGTCCAACACACACTTTGGCTGCCATTTCAACTAGCCTTTGGTGTTGTAGTCAGTTAGCGTGTTTTGCACTGGGTGGACCCGGGTTCAAAACCACGACAGGGTGACTGCCATCTCCCTACACCATATTTTTATAGATTGGAGGAGGCATCCAGACTACAGAGCAAGTTGGGGAGGGTCTGAGGGAGAGATAATAAAGAGGATGGGTGTTGCTGTCTAATTATCAGCTGACAAACAGAAATTGTCCTGGAATCAAATTTCAACATTTGTGCACTTGATTCCTCCTTTCTTCATCCCACCTTCCTTGTCCTTACTCGCTGTACTGACAAACACCCACAGAAGTTCACAAACACCCACATCTGCATACACCCACTCTGGCAGTTGTAGACGTCAGTGTGAAGTGTTGATACCACCACCACGGGGAGGGAAAACACATCCTGACAGGCTTTAAAAATGTTCATGTGCTGCCTGCTGAAGTTAGCTCATTTGGGGATGCGTTGAAACATCGGCATCCAGCTGCTGACGCCACCGGGACAAGGTATCCTACTCTGATACTTCTATGGAACTGAAAGAATTGCCACTTTACTAACAAGTATTGAAATATGTGTCATCCTTCAACACCAAATTTCAGGGCGTGAGGAGTAAATGTGTGAGGTGTGGTTTATTTTCATGTTGTAAAACCGCTTTGAATGGAAAAAATACCACCATGATGAAACATAAATCTTAGGAGTTGAAACAATGACTAACAATATGGTGGATTGTTTAAAATCCTCATGTCCGAGTAAAAATTCAAACGGGCCGGTGTTGCTGTAAAAATTCCGTATTGTCTAGAAACACGCCATCGTGTGGCGCTCTTCTTTCTCCGCAACCTGAGAGTGGAACCATACGATATCCGTACTGTACATGCCTGAGCTCCTGTTCTACTCTGGACTCTCAACTCAACTGTGATTATCAGGGTTCATGGAAATGCCAACGAGCTGAAAACCAAAGATTTGTATCAAAATGCGTAACACAGCTTTCATTTTAATAAAACAGGTTTTAATCTGTACTGCTCGTGCAAGAACTGGTATCAGTATCAGCAGTATTGAAACGATTTCAACCATTCCCAGCCCTTTATTCCATCAAAACCCATGTTATACTACAAGGTTTCAACCCTTCAATTGTTTTATTCCTCGTTTTACTGAAATTTTGGATGTATTCTTGATGATTATGTTCAGGGATCTCAGTAACTACCTAAGTGAGAACTATAGAATGTAATCACAACCGACAGAATCCATCGGCAGAACTACAAAAGAGAACCAGTTCCAATCATGGCATTGTTTGCTCTTGAACAAGACCACGAGCGTTGGTTTGTGCGCTGGCTTGAGAATCAAAGACAAGGCTGCCACCTTCTGCTAGAAAAGAAGGCTGAGTTTAAATTGCTTCAGCTGATTTTCTGTAAGTGACTGCACGTAAAAAGACAACTTTTGGGAAATTTGTTCGTTTGGCACCTTCCCCCGGACCTGGACAAGAAGACGGTTCCCCTTCTATCCTCCGCATTAGAAAGCTTAGACCCACAGAGACTGGTTCATTGGTAATTGGCTTAGCAAAGTGAATGGTAGCGGATGGGCAGGTTGGCATACCTGAGACTTGCCTGCTGCGCTTCCACAGCCTGTAGTTCCTCCTCTGTGTATTCTGGTTCAGCGAGATCAGGCTCAGGATCTTGATTCGTCCAAATGTAATCATACACATCCTCTCTTACAAAGTCAGCCGGGATTAGTGGCAGCTGCTCCAGTCAACAAACGTTTCGTATTGCTGGCTGACGTTTTAAAGAGCATCTAATCACTGCTCTGTATCTGATTCTAAAATTATGATGGCAGATAAGAGTGTTTTGCCTAAAAAAGTGGGTGTGTTTCTTTAAGATACTGCAGTAAGTATAGTTTGAATACTGCTAGCTGGAAAACAATACTCAGCCATTTATCCACCCTCTAATCTGTCATGGCTGTAACTCTCTCTAGGTGCCACGGTGACTGGCATCTTTCTTTGTCGCTGGGATTCAGGGAGGCGAAGAGCTCAGTAACTGCAGTAAAAACAAACATTGTCACACCTGATTAAAGCAAAGCCAGAGAGCTTGAGCAGGGGACACCATGCCTGTTATATGTAGTGTTTAAGGATGAGGTCTGCTTCCTCTCTGGGGAGGTTCCGGAGGAGGCTTTAGGACTGAGGGGGACGACTGGTGCAGCTGTACAGTATGTCTCCTCAGGGAGCACTTTAACCCTACATACGCATGAACTGTCAGAGAACTGTGAAATCTGTGACATCATGCTTGGGGGGGGGGGGGGGGGGGACTTCAGCACTAAATCACTAGACTTTGACCTCCACCCAGACCGTGGAGACAACACCTTGGCTGTCAAAAGGGACCACACCCTCATCACGGGTCCTCTGCTTCCAGATGTCCACAAACGTCTCCTCTAATTCCTTCCACTTCCTGCTTAGAGAAACGTCCCCCCAATTTTTTAAGGAATTTCTTAATTTCTACAGCTCCAAAAGAACATTCTGTGGATAAATGACTTACAGTATATTAACTAACAAACATTGTTTTTATCAGTTTTCTTTCATTAACAAGCTAACTGCCCTGCAAGAATAGCTGTTCCCACAAATTTAGACACACACATACACTAACACAACTGATCCCTCTGTGGAAGAGCTACATATATACAGAGGGGTTGAAAAAAGTTGACTTTTCCACCCAGTCCACACCCCTGGTGTTTGAAAATCAAACATACTGTAAGAGAGTTTGGGGGAAAAATTATGAGGAATTAACAATAGGTTATGCATTGTTATTCACACACATCCTCAGACAGGATGTGCCTGTCACACCACATCGCATGCAGTGACCTCTTCCAACTGTAGGTGAACATACTGTGGACTGGAGATAGCACACACGCACACGTGCACACACACACGCACACGCGCACACACACACACACACACACGCGCACACACACACACACACTCACACAGGAGCTGAAGGTATAGACACACCCTCAATAACTGTTGCCGTGAAGGCCAGGGACAGCTCTCTGCATGAGTGGCCTGGTGTAATAATGTCATTCATGTATGTGGTCACTGATTGTTGCTGATAAAAAACAAAGGAATAGAAAACCCTTGAGACGGATGAAAGTCGAGAGTGGAACGTAACACTGAAGCCAATGTTTTGAATCAACCGATAATGTCTTAATTAAAGTGATTCGGCATAGCGGCGAAACCTAAAACCTGTGTTCCCAAAACACTCCATCCATTTTGTCTTTGAATCAGAAACTGGAAGCGGCAGCTGTGTTGAGAGGTTGTGGTAGCTAGCAGCAGCTAGCAGCAGCTAGCAGCTCCCCTCTAGAAGCAACACTGAGCTGCAACAACAGATGTGCATGGACTCGTTCCAGTTTCATGTTTTTACATGAAATTGAGTGGGAAGAGGTTGTATAAAGCTATTGAAACCTTTGGCCTGAAACAAGGCCTCTAACAAGGTAAACAAGGCAAATTGGGAGGAGTATGGAGCTCTACGGTGGCCATGCATGTAAATATTTTGTTGCCTTAATGTTCTCTTTAACCAATTCATGACCATGAGTTACAACAGGTTCACATATTTTTTTTTATCAATCTGTGGCCACGAGGTAAGAGAAAGCGAGCACAACAAACCATCCACTTACAATTTCATGGTCAAAAATCCCTGATGCTGATGTCATCATGTCCAACAGCCTTATACTGCTTCTTGGAGGCACACACCTGCTTTGCCTGTGACAAAATGTTCCTGAATACACCTGAACATGTCTGCTTTCTCATCAGACTGACAGATGATCGACGGCAGAACCACAAAAGATATTTTTCTGTCTTAGTTCTCGAGCCCAAACCCAAATCAGCCAAGTGTGTCAGCAGCAGCGTGTTGTGCATCAGTGCCAGCAGCAGTCATCCAGGCTGCGGGGACAGGTGGACGCCATGCTCCCTGAGTGGGGTTGTGAATTTTACAAACAGCCTGGAGCTCAGTGACGGATCAAAGGGAAACATGCACTCGTCGCTCGTCTATAGGGACCTGAAACGCATATCCTGAAAAAAACAGCATCTCTCCCTCCCTCTCTCTCTCTCTCTCTCTCTCTCTCTCTCCTGCTCTCTCTCTCACCTCATGTCTTTATGATACCGAGAGCAACCAGTTAACAATATCATCTAGAAGCTAAATCAAAGCATTTATTAATACTGCAGCTGCCATTTCGGATTAAAAAAGGACTAAAAAGCGAGTTCCTTGAAAGGCAGGAGGAGAGGTGGGCCTGTTGGGTCCACATGTACTGTTTATTGAAGCATAGGAACGAGTTATATGTCATGCAACTGAATATCTGTTTTTTTGTGACTACTGCGACATTCAGGCTGTTCCCATTTGTACTCTTTGCACTTTTCCCCACAGAAAGTTATGCACTATCATTAATTTAAAAAAAAATTAAGATCCACAGGTTGAGACACGAGCCTTTCTGGCTGCATACTTCACACCACCGCTCTAATGGGCTGCACTAATTCACACGGTATACTCAAGTACTGCACTCACTGTAAGTACAATGTTTAGGTATCTGTACTTTCCTTAATTATTTGCATTAAAGGAACTTTTACTCTTTCGTATTTTGAAGGAAATGGTACTTTTTACTCCAATAAAAAGTAATGTCATCCCGCTGTATTTATCTGATTGACTGACTTTGAAGGAAAGTTTTGTGTATAGAAAACATGACCAAAACAACTAGAACCCAAACCACTTGAGCGTGACATTTAGAAGTCAGTGATTCCATGATTGAATGCTCCTAAGCACTGGAATACACACATCATGTAGAATGCGTTCTTTTACCTGAATACATAACAATACAGAAGGAAATTAATATCAGATTCTTCTCTATTTATTCTATTGAAGAATTTTGAATTGAGGCTTTCACTAGTCTATCATTTTATCTGGGTATTTCTACTTTTGCTGAAGTAAAGGACCTGCGTGCTGTCTTCTTTCACCTCTCCTAAGTCATAATGACACAAACTGAAGCGCGTCACCACAGTCAAAAGGCCTCTCCATTATTTTTGCGTTTTTTTAAACCAAAATAAATCTAACTTTGCAATGTCAATCAACTGCTGCTAATAAAAGTCAGAAAAATATGAAAATAAGGCAACCGTCCACCCAGTCATTTTCCTCTGCACCCCCACCCCTTCAACAAAAAGACTACACCCTCAAAACACACATACTGTCCCTAAAGAGCAGAAATTCTAACATCGGCAAAAGGGGCACAATCTTGTGCATTCAGTTGGGAAGGAAGAGGCATGGCTTATAGACTTATTAAGAGCAATTATTCCGGCAGCCAGGAGCTCTCAGCCAAGCTTATTAAGTGCTTTTATTCAATGGTGTAAACAGTTTACCCTCCATAAAAAGAGCCCCGCCTGGTTATCCAGTGCACGGGATGCGTTGTATGTCTGCAAACACTGCCTCCAACTGCCACTTGATGCATCATCCCTGGAAACCATGGATCAATCAGCGTGAGGAGGATCACCGTCGTGTTGCTGGAGCTGTTAGCTTGCGTGAAGAAGTGGGGATGACACAAGAAAAAGAGCTTGCCTCCAACGTCCAGTGTTGGATTTCGCTCTGAACTTTTTGGGCTGCTCATTAACTCAACAAAGGGGGTGAGGGGATTTTGATCTGAGCAGTGGTATCTGGAGTTTCTCTACCCCGGTGCTGCTGGTCCCACCAAACTCTCTGGGCTCAGAATTAAGGAGAAACAGGAGGAGAGGGTGTGTTTTTTCTCCTTGATGCTGGTAAAACCCAACAGCTGTAAAACTGCAGCAGGGTGCCTGGGGAACAAGGAATAATACGCCTCCCAGAACAGCAGTAATTGGAAGAGGAAGATTTAAATGTTATCACAGTGTCTGCAATTCATTAAGATTGTTTCACTATGTAAATGTTTCATCTATTTCTCTACGTCAACAATTTTTTTTTTCCCCTGGATGACCATTGAGTTTGTGGTGACTGTGGTTTTATTTTCTTACCATAAATCTGTTTTCTTTAGAGCAGGGTTGGCTTCAAATGAACATGATTTAGAGAGAAAACAAAGTTTAAAATGTCCTGCTCTTCTTATGGCGACTGGCTGTCAGATGAGGTAACACAAGGATGACATGAGCTGTTTGTTTTTACGCGTTTTTGTTTCAATGGTTTCAGCTTGTTCCTACAAATCACTGCATCAAATGACAGAAGACAGACTCAGAGTTTAATTACTTTGCAAGCTCACGTGGATCCTCCATAAATTCGGGCCCAAGTGGACACACACCCTGGCCTGACTTAAGATCACTATCTGCCAAATCTTATATAACAGACCTACGCCCTTTAGCAGATGACGTATTTAAACTTTACCATCTTCACTCGGGACTGAGGGAACGCTGGTTACTTGCTGAAGACCATGAGAACAAGAGTGGCAGAGTTCTGCAAATGTTGACATTGGCAGGATGAATTAGCAATAGAGATATGGCTGCTGCTCGTCTCATGGATCTGTGGTTTCTCATGTCTCTTCTTTGTTTGTGTTCAATCTGTCTTGGTGGTTTATGTTATCTTGAAGAGCTTCATTGAGTTTACATGCTTTTTGATGCTTTTCCCACATGTGCATGCAAAAACACATGCGAAATCAATTCAGAATCTCCCAGCCTCAAGTGTATATTCTAACAATGATTGTCACAGCTCATTCTGCTCTACCCGAGGCCTCAACTTAGCAACAGAGAAAGGAAAATCATTGTAGATGAAAGGCAGAAAAAAGACACATGATGTCCCCCCGCCCTCCCCCATCTCTGGAGTAGTTTTTGGTTTTCCCCCGAAATCCTGAGAGTAAGACAACACACTCCAAGAGGCATTAAATGACATCATCAAACATGGCAGTCCTTGCCCATTTCAGCACTACATATTTGTGCGCCTGCATAACTACTGACTGACAGCCATGGGAAGTGGGAGCTGTGTTTGCTGGAGAGTCAGAATGACTGGAGCTGCTTCTTTGTGTCAAGGATGTTTGTTCTGGTAAACACACCCAAACACATTCAGCAATCAAGTGCATGAAAGAGTCATCCTGTCTCTCTTGTGCCCCGCCCTCACTGTTCCTAATCTACCACTCTAAATCTTGTCAGATGCAAATGTTGCCAAGCTGTAACAGAAGGCTCCTCTTACAGAACACGAGTACAACATATACAATCTGCCACGCTAATGTCATGATGCCACTTTGTCTTTGACAGTTCTTGATAATGTGCTTTTTAAAAATCCATTTGCATGCTATCTGACTCCATATGTCTATTGCCGGATGAGTGAGTCTACAGTCTTTGTGGAATGAGTGTTCTAGTTTCCATGGTTTCCACATATCAGGGAGAGAGAGAGAGAAATTCATGGTCACACTTTTCTCATGTTTGTATAGATAAATACGATTTCAGCGAGGCCTGGTGTCAGCTGCCTCGCCCATTTACCCTTGAAGGGCTACAGACGTTACTGCTAGCAAATCTGATGTGGCATTGATAAACAGCTATTCAGAATAGAGGGAGTCAACAGAGTCTTCTTTATGTTTATTGAGACAGTTGTAATATACCGTGAAGCACTGAAAAAAATGTCCTTGACTGAATATCCACCGCATCAGGGGCTTGACCTTAGACCCATATACTACTGCCGCCCTTTGAGAGTCGATCGGGCAACAGGTTGTCTTATGATTTGTCTGGTGCTTAGGAGATGGACAGATAATCAACAAACCAAAGCAGAACTGGCATATGGTCAAAGCCATAACTCATCTCATATAATTAAACGAGAGGCTTCCCATTTTTGTTTTTTGTTTTTTTGTTCCCACAGGGCTGCATGCGATTTTTGCCTCTGGAAATTCACATGTTAGTCAGACATTAGTGTCAACAATGTAGCAGGTCAATGTTACTGGATGTGGTCAAGAAGCAGGGATGGCTCATTACTTGAAGGTTGAAGTAGACATCAGAAGCAATCTACTACTAAGCATAGAGGTGAAAAGTAATATGAGGTATTCATGGGCACAAATAAAACACGACCTTGGCATGGTAATGTAGTGATAACTTGTCAGATGTTTTCAAGAAAAAACACAAATAAAATATCTGATTGAATACAAACTATGTCTAATCCATGTGTCTTGGCTTTAAATTCTTGGCGAGGAGTGCCAAGAGTTATTAGATTTCCAAGTAAATTGAATTACTAACTGTTTAGCTGCTGATGCACAGGGTAGGCAGTTCGCCTCTTTATTGTGCAAACTATGGATGTGTTCCACCATCCGTCTCACAATCTTTTCCCTATAAAGTTATTTTCATCAGACTTGAATACGCCTCCAAGTCTTCCCAAGGTCACTCTAAACATTTGCTGTGCCTGCGCGTGCAGACGAGCCCTAACTGCTCTGCAGATGTTGCCACTCTGAGGCAGAACTAGAACTCATCCTGCCTCTACAAGCAGCAAAGCAGCAACAGCATCCAAGTCATACATCATCATCACCCTACAATTAGCATTAGGCCTCATACTGATTTGGAGTGGACTGCTTGAACACACACACACACACACACACACACACACACACACACACACGCACACACACACACACACACACACACACACACACACACACACACACACACACACACACACACACACACACACAGACACTCCCCCGAACAAAGTCCTGTTTCAATCACTTCAGAGGATATGTAAACTCATTTAATTCTGAACTCTAACCGCTAATTGCCTTACCTTGACCTCTTAACCTTAAAATGTTACTATTCAAATCATGAGGACTTGGTTTATCCTTCGCCAAAAGGCAGCCAAGTCCCTATAATGTCAGTGCACAAACAGATTTAAGTCCCCAAAACACGAGCGAACACACACACACACACACACACACACACACACACACACACACACACACACACACACACACACACACACACACACACACACACACACACACACACACACACACTCCACCCAGAGGCACTGCAGGATGTAAAGCATAATTATTCTCAACTGCAACTTTCCACTCCTGAGCAGACCCTTTGTGTCTGCAGCCGCCCCGCCGCTAACCATCCCTCTGCTCCATCTGTGTGCAACTTCACTCAGAACCCATCAAAGCAAACCCTCAAACTTGTGTGCAGAAAGTTTTTGTACATAGACTGAATACTACATTTTGACTTTTATGATGTTACAGACAAAAAGAAAGAGGGGGTAGAGAGCAAAAAGACTTCCACATGCATTGTAGTCTCCTGAATAAGTATGGCGACAGATTGAATTTAAGATTACACTATAATCAATAAATCTGAGAATACTCACTGCTTAGGAACAGTATGGAGAGCACCAGGAGTCCAACCATGCCTCTCCAGAGCCCATTCATTCGCCTCGTGGACGCAGCCATCCTCTCTGGTCAGATTCAGCACAGCTGGTGTTCTTCAAGTGTGTGAATATGAGCGAAAAGTGGGGTAAGTGATGGTGCAGGCCTGCAAGTGGGGAGTTTCCTGTGAGGTCTGGGTGAGTGGGACAGACAAGTCGGATAAAGCCTGGCTTGTGTTCTGTCGCTCTTTATATGGCCCCACTCCTTTGGCCTCTCTCTCTCTCCCTCTCTGCTCTTTCCACACCCCTTTTCCAACTGCCTGCCGTTAACCCGTTTCCCCTAATGCAACCGTCCCCGCTTCCTCCCTTCTCCGTCTTCTGTGTGTGCTAGTGTGTGTGTGAGTGTGTGTGTGTGTATACAGCGTGCACTAGAGAGATAGAGTTTAGATTTAGAGCTTTTTTTTCACCCTTTTTTTTTTAACTGGCACACTTTCATAGTGTGCTGGTGGCACAACTGCAATGTGGGGGCTGTGGGTAAACTTTCAAGTGGTGCACATAAACCATGTCCAGTGGCCTAAAACTGTCACAGCATTCAGGGGTAAGAAAAGCTTCAACATATCCAGAATAGAGGAAGAATTGGAGTTTTTTTTCTCTTTTATGAAGCACCTGGTAAACAGGAAGCTTCCCTTCTGCTTCTGATATGCTGTGGAGATACAGGAGTTGAGAGGCCTGTTAAAGCATCTCTGGCAGTGAATGGCCTTGGTGGCCTTGGTGTTTAGTGAGTCATTCATTGCACATCACAAGTACTCCTACATGTACTGAACACGCCTTTTATTCGAGTGCACTGACACAATTCATGCGCTAACAATGGCCAAACACTCATTCTATTTTGTACTCTCACCGCATCACTGCAGCCGACAGTGACACCGATGTGAGCTGTGTGTGACACACACAGAGATGTGTTGTTCCTGACATTCACGCAGGTCACATCTGGAAGCAGTGGCGTCCCATTGCTGGGTTTTTAGGAATGCTGGGAGACTTGTTTGTCAAACAGAGTATTCATGTGGGACTGTACGGTGCTACCATCAAGCTGGGCATTCCTGCTGGTCACTTTGAATTCATCACAAAGTGTAAAAGGCCACTTGAAATCACATTCACAATTCAAAAAATGGAATGATTTGTTTTAATCATTTAAAATGTCAGTTAAAAAACACAGAATTTTTTTTTTTTTTACTGCTGTCAGTCAAACGCAGATGCTGACACACCCTTCTAACCATCATAGATAAAATACAGCATTCCATATAATTCCCAAAGGATTTTTTTCTCTTCCTTTTGATAATAAAATATGACAATGTTATGCTTAAAAACATATTTACATTACCGTTGGCCTCAAAAATGCGTGACTAAATGGTATTCCAGATGGAATTTAAAGCTGTCCTGATGATAATGTCTCCATTGTGGTTTGAACAAATACTGAAAAAACAGCAGAAAAAAGTACTTACCCTTGTCCCAGTAGCCAGATGTCCATCCATTGTTTGTGTTTCTGTATGCCAGTCATAATCGTTGTGGGCGGGGTCCTTAGCATGGGACGCTGCAATGGTGCCCTTGCACAGTAACATAAAGAAAACCAGGAAGATTCATGCTGGCTATACGAAACTGTTTCTACGTGCAAACATGCAGTATCATCAGCAAATTTGCTAAAAGTATTTGTTGAATATTGTTTCATGTGGTTACTGTTAACACCAAGCAGGCTTGCTATATTGCGCAATCCAAATCTTTGCCAAAATGTGCTGTTTTCAGCATGTAGGTTGCTACTGGCTAGCTAGCTCAGGGGTTGTTGTTGTTGTTGTTGTTTCATGTACCGTTGGGGACCCAGAAAACAACAGGAAGTGAATGGGTGTGGGATGTCAACTGACATGGTCACCTAATACCTGCAGTATTTTTCTGGTGAAATTGATAACTATAATCAAGTCAAGTGGGAATTACCTCTACGTTCTTATGCTTTGGCAGCAGACATCGGTGGCCTGGAGGCGTCACGGTTGTCCAATAAAACGCTGTGTCAGGAACACCTTAATAGAATTTTTCTAGTTTGGCACAGATGACCTCTGGGACTTAGATTTTGGTGGTCAAAGTTCACCTCACGTGTATATGATATTGTCACATTCTTATCCACAATACAAGGGAAAGGAAATTTCTTCAAGTAGAACACAAACATTAGTCGACCTGAAAGCTTTTTGCCGGTCAAAGGTCAAGATAGCTGGGTCACTGACTGCTTAGATGAATACCAGTTCTCAGGAATATCTTTAGGAAATTACCTCAAACTTATAATTTGCATGTTTAGATCTCAAATGCCACAGTCAGGCGATCGAACACACTTCTAATAGAGCAATGAAAATTACAAAAAAAAAAGAAAAAAAAGAAATAGACACTGGTGTAAAAATGTCTTACAAGAGAGGTAAGTATGCCAGAAGAGCTAGATCACCACCTGGTTTACTTCATGTGCTTGAGTGAATATAACGGAGCATGACAGTACATGGTGGACTAAAAGCTCACATAAAGCAATAAGCCTCTTGAATGGATGGAGTAGTATAATGTTTGGGTAACTATTCATTGTGTGTCTATAAATTCAGGCATGCTGATTCATCACCATTATAGGTTCAGATGAGATCCAGACTGAGTCCTCTTGGCATGCTCCTCTTTTGCAGCTGCTGAAACCTGATTATCAAAGCCTGGCAGGGAAGAACATCTGAAGGATTTTGCTCGCATCGTCTTTCCTCTCCTCCTTCATTCCCACCCTCTTTCCTTCATATTCTTAAACTACCATTTGACTTCTTTTGGATCTAAATGCACAAAGAATCTCTGTGCAGCTCGGGGGGGGGGGGGGCACTGCCAGGGCATCACGAGGACCAGCACATGGAGGTCTTCGTTCTTGACCCCAGGACCTGCTTTTCTTTTTAAGGATATTTTGGTACTTCATAGACGCATGACTTGCATATGATAGCAAGCCATCAGGCTTAAACATTGGAGTGAGAATTGCTTACATTAAAGAGACAGTTTGTAATGGGATGATTTCATACTTGCTAAGCTAATTAATTCCACGTTGCTCCTCAAGGGGCGCCACTGCGGTCCACGTTTTGATCGCACCACCACAGGTTTGCGCTTGTACTCATGGAGTCACTCGCCCAAGCTCTTCACCTGGTGGCAATGTGGAAACTGGAATAATGCACAAGCAGTCGTGTGGTCCTAATTAACCAAAGCTGGTGATCACAGGTGTTGGAATGAAAACCAACTGCCGAACTGTTTGTTCACCCTTAGCTCATGCTAAATAAGTTAGCATTTTCTTGTTTCTTACAATGGAGGTGGACACCCCATATTTCTGGTATTATAATGACTCCACTATTAATTTGGAGAGTAAAAAATGGAGGTTCGTTGATTCAGTCTGCTATAAGTTGTACCTTTAAGGCAGCAACTATAAACTTCCAAACATGTTCTGGCCGCAAGCATCAATGTTTACCAGAGTGAGGAGAACATGTCTTATGAGCACCACTGGCTATGTCAGTCACAGAGATGTTAATCTGATTGTCTCCGGATGGCCAGAAAGCACAAGCTCTTATTTGTGAAAGAAGGATGCAACACATTTACTTTGTCAGGATGCATTACGTGTCCCATTTGTGACGGTATCCTCATGTTAATAGTTGACACACGGGTTTGAACTGAGCTGATCTGGACATTTAAATATTTCTCGCCATTCCTCTCGGAAAAAAAACAACAACAAACGACTTTATAAACCTCTGCTAGCAAAGACAGAATGGTCTGTGATTCCTTAGCCATTATAAGTGAATCACTGTTGATCCTGATGGGTTATTTCTGGAAAGAATCACTGTATACAGTAGGCTGATGTCAGTCATTGCATCGTTGTATTTAGAGCTCTGCGGTTTTGCTCTCACAGCAAAGGAAACCAGAGTTTTCAAAATTCTTCATTTGTGCAGATGTGTGATCCAAATGTTGGAAAGGAAACCTCATGAGTGTGGATGTAGCCTCAGTTTGATTTCTCCTAAGCGTGTACATCAGTGATGATGTGACCGATGGAGAAGAGGAAACAAAGAAAAACCCTCTCTCTGTCACACAGCCCTCTGTTAGGCAGATGGTCTCCTCCCCATCCTCATCATCCTGTTGACCCACCAATCTATCGCCAGTCCTGCATCAAATTCCTCTTCTGTTTCCTGCCATTCTCCGTGCCTATGATGCATGTTAACAGTCATTTCTGCACCTTTTCTCATGTGTCCAGAGGTGCATCGGCAGACCCAGCGATGACCCCAAACCCATGGAAGACAAACATGGAAACGTATTCATATTCAGCGCTAACTTTTGTGCTATCTCCCTGCTCTTCTTCCAATGGTGGTTACAAAAAAACGTGTGAAACGGGATGGACATGGCCTGGTGTTTCCACACCTTAACAGAGGGGCAGCAAGAGACTCCAACTGAGGGAAATGTGTGGAAAAAGCGACACAGGAACAGTTATGAAGGCAGAGAGATACCTGGATAACATAATAAAACTGCTACATTTCCTTTCAAAATACTGCAGGGTTGATCAATGTGGAGATTATATCCCCACTCTTGGGTCTGCCAGCTGAAACGTGGGAAAAATGACTGTAGCCCTTTTTAATTTAATGGCCCAAGAAATGTCAAATCAGGTCAGGTCAATTTTATTTTTATTTGCCAAATCCCAACAAAAGTTTTCTCATGACACTTTACAAGTAGAGCAGGTCCAGTACTACACTCCTTAAATGAAGCAAAAATGCAAGCACATCCTGCAACAGCGGCGAAAACCTTCCTTTAACAGGCAGGAACGTCGCAGATCCAGGGTCCAGAGGGGCAGAGATAAAGAGGGAAAGAAAGGGGAAGGGAAAGATGTACTGTATTCATTCAAGCAGAGCATTTCAGGATACTGTTATATAAATAACTTAATTTTGCTCATAACCCTTCAAGCGATACACAACCCAAACATATTTTGCTTTTTAAGTACTCACAAAGAGTTGTTTTGAGCTTGCAAAGATGTTTTTTTTTTTTTTTTCTGTCTGGCATCACTTTATTGTGACTTCAGAATGCAGAAAGAGCCTGTCACATTCTGTACATCTCGCGAGAAGCTCATGATAAATGATGACTAACAACAGCAAAACTGCCCAAAACTTTCAGTTTCCAAAATCTCAAGAGTATTGCCATTGTAACCTAGTCTTCTTTATCAAGCCGCATGCTCAGCAATCCACAAGCAGTTGACTGGTCCTTGCTGCATTCTGGAGTAACAAAGAAGTAACACAGGGGGGGAAAAATTATTCAAGCCCCACACCTATTTGTGAGTACTTGAAAGGAAAAAAATACACTTTTTGGGGTGAAGTACTGCTTTAAACAAGATGACAGAAAGAACAACCAGAACAAAGTAACTTGCAGTTTCAAAGACAGTTTTCAGAGTGCGACAGCAGGCCGTTATCTCTGACCCACAGAGACAAGGCACAGAAGCAGTTAGGAAACAAAGAGGAATTAAAACAGGGGCCTCAACTCTTTCTTTATTGCGTCATGTTCTGGGAAACCCAAAGAATGTTTCCATGTAAACACGACTCTCACACAAATTTGTGCAGAAGAAACAATAAACTGAATACACTGTCTTGGTAAGCTTTGGAGACGTATCCTGTTTAGTTCTGATGCAGTATGAGCAGCTTCGTTTGCTGATCGAGGGGTCTGCATTGTTGGACTTTCTGAAACACTGCATGATGCCAAGTGTCCCCCCACCCCCCACCTTCAGCTCTCCTTCATTCTCCCCATCGCCTGATCCCATACAGATGTTCTTCTTTAACACTCCCCTCTGGAGGGAGCTCACTCCTATTGTTCAGAAAATCAGTCCCATGTTCCCAGCCAACCAAACCCAATGCACATACGCACTCGTCTTGGACATGTATGCTCAGATACATACCACAAGAATGAATATTAGTCAACCTAGCAACAGTTGGAACACAGTTTGGAAAACTGTATGCTAATCTCTCTCTCTCTCTCTCTCTCTCACACACACACACACACACACACACACACACACACACACATATACTTGTGTTGTTTTGGGGGAGCTTATATAGACTTACATTCATTTCCTTGAGGCTTACTCTAACCACTACATGCCTAAACTAAACCTAATGTTGCGATACTGAGCATTGGAAAAAAAATCACCTTACAAAGTCTGGGGACTACGCCAGGCACGTGTTCGAAGCCCCTAACTTTTTATCAATGACATGACTCAAAATGATGCTTACCCTCAACTGTCCTCTGTAGTGAAACGTACTGGAGACATAGAAATTCACCTTGTAACACAGATGAAACTTAATGAAATATTAAAACTGGGTGCAAGTGTTTAATTACTTCATTTTAGGGTATTTAGGCTTACCTTAATCTCTACCTCAAATGCCAACCACAAACCCAGAGATCTGTGTTTTACCAGTATTGTTTGTGTCTTTTTTCTTATCCAACAATCATCTATGTTGTCCCAAAGTGACTGGTCTCACTCACACACACACACACACACACATGCACACATACACACACACACACACACGCGCGCACACACACACACACACACACGCGTTGTCTCTGTCCACAACCTCCTCCTGTCGTCTAAATTTTTTCCCCTGGGTTCATCACGTCCTTCCTTATGTTTCTGTGAAACAAGCAATTCTACCTGTTCCTCTCTCTGATTGGGAGGCAGTGCAGACATTTTGAGAGGATTTATGCTCAAAGTAGAGAGGGCTGTGAAAGCTGGGCGCTTTCTTTTAAGCGTGTCCCTTATGGCTCACATTTATGCATCAAGACACTTGTGGAGAATGAAACCAAAGCTTGTACTACTTCAAATACATCACTGGTACTCAAATAGCGAGTGTTTGGTTTGTAATTTCACAAAAATCAGCAGGAAAAAACCTTTAGCCATCACATATGGGGGATTAGACAGCTTCAACCCCCAAGATTAATGATGTATATCCTGTTTAGACTTCCTGAGCAGAGTTTTTCTCTCCACAATGACAACTGACCAGGAAATGATTTCACATAGAGGACCATGAGATGGCACTATAAGACCACGCTCTTAAATCCATCTCCTGTCAGTTCCAATGGAGACCAGTTTTCTGACTCAACTCTGCTCTCTTGTGGCAATACGACAAACTAAAGAATACACTTGTTAACTCTCCCATAGCAAACATATGGAGCTGACTAATGACATGCTATGAATATTGATATGAGAACTCATGAAAACATGACAGCTTGAGCAATGCATTAAAGAAAATCTCTCTGTGGAATGTGGACATAGCCAGAAGAAAACTCAACAAAGGGTAAAAGACGACGGCAAATAAAAGAACAACGTTCACCCAATCAGATCAAACTGCCTCCAGAATTTATGATGCAGACCGTGTCATTCAATAACCCTCTCTAACATGTCTGGAGTGTTTTGGTTTATGGTGATGAATGGATGAGGTGGTGTTTGTGATGTGTTTTGAAGCAGGCAGGTATACACCTCGCTCCAACCGTTCTCTGAAGTGTTGCTCTAGGCTTGTCGGGAGAGACACTCAGGTCCTCCACATCAAATATTAATTTCACAGAAACTCCTAAGCTTTAAATAATTCTCAAAGAAGTGTGCCGAAAGCAAGCCCTTGCCATCCCAGGCACGTTTCTGTCTGGACAATGGATTCAAGTGAGCAAGAAAGGCGGGGTTGGGTGTGTGTGGGTTGGGGGGGGGGGGGGGCAGCGAGACAATAAGTGGGAATTGAATCTATTGTATGGACTCATAACAGATGGCTTGCTTGAAGAGGTATCAATACAGCGCCTCTTATTTAGTGAAAGCATAACGGGTGAGGGAGAACAAGAAACATGTTGGCAAGTGTATGAAAGTCAGTGTTAAACATCCACATCAATGCATTTCAACATCCATGTATGACCACTAGATATCATCTATCGATTAAATGGACTGAGCCGTAATATCAAAGTTGGCGAAAATCGACCCTCGTTTTGCCTAAGCAGGCGAGGCACAGCCCTGTCAGTCTGCGAGATAGCAACAATCACCTGATCTTATCTGACCGAGCTCTCATGCGGCCTTTTTGCCCCAACCACAATTACAGCATACCGGATGGATGATCTCGCACTCATTACCCCTCCGTATCTGAGACTCTGACTGAACGAATCTGTCCCCTCTGGTGGGTGTGTGGCAGGTGGTGTGTCAACTTGGCCCCAGTCCTTGGCCCTGGAGTGCTGATAAGAGCTCAGCATGGAAAATCAGACAGCAACACTCTGGCCTTTCCGAAGCGAGCAGAAGAAAATGAGCCATGAAGGAAATCGGAGGTGATTATCTTTATTATCAGCCAGGGGAGTAACCGTGGAAACGACGACCTGTGGGGGAGTGAAAGAGATGCACACGCTGTTCCAGCAGTCTGCTGATTGGCCCATACAAGCTCCACTGGTAATTAACATCTGCATATGCAAATAAGCGCTCCAGCTAGGGAAATTTGGCAGGCGTTTCTCACCTGCACCCTCCTCTTAAAGGAGTAGTTGAATTTGTGTCACTGTGTGTATGTACTTGCATGGGGGTACCCAGGGTGCACTGGCACACACAATGAAATGAAATTATGTGTGTCCTGTGACTTCATATTCATAAGCGAACATTTTTGCTGGGCGCGCTTGTGTATTCTAATGTCCTGTTAAATTTGCATACTTGAAAAATAATGACGCCTGCACTTTTTTGAAAGCACAGTTGGCATGGGTGGGCCAGGGTCACTGGGGCGTATGGACAACACCCACCTGCCTCTTTGTGTTTTGCACTGCGGTGCTAAAAGAGATGAGGCCACACAACAGGAGGTTGTCAGCAGGCCTGCTGCGAGAACCTCATTATCATATCAGGGAGCAGGGACGAGTCGCTGCAAGAGAAAGACAAAGATCGTCAGACTCGTGATCGTTGCAGCACTCAGAAAAAGAGAAGTTGTCAGCAAATGTCTGTGGGAAACTTTCTATGCACCTTTGCATTAGTGAGCAGTTCATTAGCAGCTGCAGAACTTCCTGCTCCACTGTGTATTTGTATATTTCTCATCTTGCTGATTATGCACCTGTTTCTTCGTGTGTGTTGTGCGTTACACTTCGTGTGACTTGTGTGTGTGAAGCTAAAACACCCTGCTGAAAGAGTCTCGGACCGGTGAATTATGCAGAGTGTCCTCAGACGAGGCCGGGATGTTTCTGTGCGGTAGAGTTCTAATGAGAGAGAAGCTAGCGGGCGGCAGGCGAGACGAGCTACACAGCACACTGAGAATGACAGCTTCAACAGTGGGAAGCCAGATTATAAATAGAGACTGTGCTGAGAGTTTATAACACTTGGATTATGTTTGCCATTTCCCTCAAACAGACTTCCAGCATCACCTCCATTCTATTCAGCCTCGGCGCATTTTTTTTATGTCTTCCCTGCGACAAAAGTAGTATTTCTATCCATCTCTCTTCACTGTTCACTTCGTCTCGCTCTGATGGTCACATGGTCTCGGGCAGAATCATTCATTTCCTCCTCCCAGGGGTCTTCTTTCTCTCTTCCTTCCATGTCAAGCTACTAATTTTCTTCATAACCTGCGATCAGATTAGTTTAATCACTTTGACCTTTTAAAAAAAAACGATGTTTACCTTACTTTTCAGTTTGACGAGACCATCGGCGTATTCTCTCTTGAGTTGAAGTGCTAAGGGGTGCAAAGCTGCGTGAGGTCATGCTGATTGAAAGCATACTGAGAGAACTCAGGCAGCGGTGTTGCTTTCAGATCCTCGCTTGATCTTGCTGTGGTCCGATTTTCCATTTCAGGATTTATTTATGGTGTTTTAGAAGCCCCCCTGGTCATATACATGACCGGTACCGGTGTTAAAAACTAGAAATACAGAAATATTATATTCCCAGCGGTATAGCAACACTACCCCTTCACCCAGTGTTCCTCAGTCATGACGACAGCGTGTACTGATCAGACTTGTCCTTGGCTCACGACTTCCTGAGGAAGGTCACGGTGACCCTGGCAAAATCATATCTCATTGTTAAGGAAGCACATCTATCCCATCATGTTAAGAAGGGCACCAATGTTTTTACCAGCTCTCTGAGTACATCACGTTACCTCCTCTAAGACCTGAATACACTCTATTGATTAGCAGTTGAAGGAGCATTCCCCCAAAGCCGTATCAAACCCTATGTAGGAGTACGGAGGAGCTATGAAGACATTTTCTTCCCCAGTCCCCTTTGGGAAAATCAAATTTTGCTTCCAAATTTGGTCAGTCTCAATGGAAGTGGGCTTGAATCAGGTTTAGCGGGACCAGTTCACCTATGAGGCCCAGTTAGGAGAACAAAACTCTGCAACACCATTGTGAAGGGTTGGTTCTACATCTTTTCTAATTAGGTTCTATGTCAAACAGAATTGGGAAAGCACAGGCACAGTCCTACAAATTTGACAGGGGTCGTATCTATTGTGTGAGCCCCTCAAGGTGCTTAGAATTCAGACTGGCTAACTTTGCCCTCAGCTGAACTGATATGCCTGGAAACAATCAATGTTAACTCTGAAACCAACAGTTGCCTGTTAACACAGTAAAATTAACTCAATTTAATGAATAGCCGTAAAGAAACATCAGAGGCAGGGCCAAATTTTTAAGGCTTTACTGGCGGGGTATCATAAGCTCTGACTGCGGCAGCTGGAGAGACATTCTACAAGTCTACAAAGTCTTAAATATCAGTTACAAATCCCCGATGCAGCGGTTGCCTCACTTCACCCGAAGATGACGGCAAATGGAGTCAGAGGAAACAAAGACACTTAACAAATCAGACTGAAGAGGTCCAATAGGGTGGCGGGTATTGTTTCATTGTGAAATGACTGCCCAACCATTGTTGGAACATTGGGTTGAAATCACCCCTAGCATCCTCTTTTGCCAGCTCACATTAATTATTTCAGAATTTGCCTTGTAATCCAGGCTGAGGATCCTACCCAGAACGAATGGAATGTCAGCTTTATACAACTACTTGTAAAGGCATTACAGGGCGTTAAGTCCCGCATGGATTTGAATTGGTCTCAGCAGTACAGGATTAGAAGCAACGGGGATTAGACCTTCCCTTGAGAAAATACAAGAGCAGGGGTGGCCCAGGGACTCAAGATATAGAACACATACTGCTAAGACTGCGGCAGGACCGAATCATATATACATCAATACTTGGCACCGCGGTAAACTTAGAATACTACACATGTTCATCCAGAAGAATCGGAGGAGGACCACTCTTGTGAACAGCAACGTCCACGCGGAGGTCATCATTAGGAGTTCACTTCATCAGGTTGAAAGTCTTAATCATCATGACTATGATTTCTTTCACCTCACTGAGCTTAAACAGACAAAGAAAAGCACATTTCAGGGTTTTCTTTTTAAACCAGCAAAGTTTATTCATATATAACAATGGTACAAAGTGAATCCTTGGCTTGCAAAATAGGTGTGCTTCATATTTACATTAGGTACACAATAATATATTATCATAACAAAAACCAAAGCAAATTAAAAAAAAACAAGAGAACAACCTTTTTTTTTTTTAAATACTTTAAGTTTCTTACAATTTTCACAACACTTTTATAAAATAACAAGAACAAACAGCCATTATCATCATCATCATCATCGTCATCATCATCGTCATCATCATCATCGTCATTGCCAGTAATTATTATTTTACAGAACTCCAGTGTCTACAAAGGGTTGTTTACAATGTGTTGAAAATGGAAGGATTTTCATTTTATTCTCGGTGGTGTTCCGACGTGATTGATCTGGTTTTCACCATTTCTGTCCGTTGTCATGAAAGCAAGCGAATCAATGCGAGAGTTAAGTGTTTTGTGTAAGGAATGACGCGTGTTCGTCAGAAACACAACTTCAGCTCTTCAGCGACACATTATGGCAAAAAAAAAAGTTCAAAAAAAGTGCACAAAGCATCTTCTATTAGCGGTTGTGTTGAGGTTGTGTTAATGAGGATCTATCCATATCTCAAACAGTCTGATGGGATTCTGCGCTGCAGAGAGAATAAACAAATCATCCTCCTTTCAATTAAAAAAGGTTCCAAGCAGTGAGTGTACAGCATGAAAAGAAGCTATTATTAAGCAACAACAACAACAAAAAAATCTCTTTTCCAAAAGAAAGGTGCATTCAGCTGTAATTTAAGACATGTACAAATGGGTTTTCAGGAGGGCTAATGATGGTGCCGACTGACTGATATGGAATAAAAGGCTAAACCAAAGCATCAATTCAAATGCATGCAAACACAAAAAAGAGGAAACATCCTGATGTATGTGATCTCGGAATGAAAAATCAAAGTCACCCTCAACCAGTGTGCGCGCCTCTGATTAAAAAACTGAACGGGGGGGGACGTGGGTGGTGGTGGTGGTGGGCTCATCTAAGAGTTGGAAGGACTCTATGAAACATACATTTCATCCCTTGGAAAAGGAAAAGGCATTTAGGTCCTGTTAAAATGATAAAAAGCATTACTCCATACAAGCAATGTGAGGTATGAGGAGGATACAATTCTATTCGCTGAAATTGGGAAGACACCTTAATCAAAAGGAGGAAGCTTTATGTTTTGTGTATGTACTGTAAAGTGAACCGTTGTGTACCTCGAGCTGTTTCAAAGGAGGTTAGAAAGCAAGAAGGTGCCATTTTCAAACGAGGGAATAAATTACAACTTTCCCGTTTCTGCCCCCACTGGCAAGACACAGTAATAGCATGTCAATCAACACCCCATCCTAGATTTCTCCTCGCCTGTTAGTTGGATTTTCTTTCCTCTCCATCTCCTGCTCACACTGTGCACACAACTGACTCAGATCAAAGAGCAGCTTCAAAGCCAGAGCAGGAGACTCCAGCTAAAAGGGTTCTCTCTCTTTCTACCTCTCCCTCGCTCCTCATTTCTCGACACTTCTCTTCAAACAGTGCTGAGCAAAGCAATGTCTGCCTGAGCCAGGCCGTACCCTCTTCACCTTTCCTTTTCCTTTATCTCGCAGAGACAGTTCTCAGCAGAGTGCCAGGACCAGGTATAATTGAAAAACCATTTGGCTCCGAAGCACTGAAAGAACTGCGGCTGAGTCGAGGACTAATAAGATCAGAAACACTAAGCAGGAGGGTATCTAAGGCCACAGAGATAAGAAGCACCTTTCACCCACTACTGGTGTTTGTCATACTCTCGACACACACACAAACTGCAGTATACTGTACAAACCTTTAATAATTTAATACCTATTTTCAAGTACTTGATGTAAACAACAAGCAAACATACAGAATATCTCAGGAGAAAATGAAAACACCTATCCAGAGGATGGAATCTACAGTTTGTTGTCACCCAGCTAAAAGATGGGCAGGTTAGGTCACCTTCAGCTTGTGACTGGTTTGATTCGTGAGATGCTTCTCATCGACAGAAACACGAAACATTTAATGATGGGGTTTTTTTTGTGTGTTTGTGTTACGATTACATCCTCATTCCCAGATGTCTTTTCAGCGAGTCATGCTTCGTACCTTTTCAGGAGTTCTGACACTCCAGTTATACGAGCTTCAACTGGCTCTACACTCAACGTTGAGAGCTTTGCTCCCTCTGTAAAGCATAAACCGATTTTTTTTTTTTTTTTTTTTTTGGGACAAATTAGTGAACAATGTGAAACAGCAGGATCTTTTGGCACTTGGTCAAAGTAGACCCACACAGCTAGCTAGGCTTCTTACTGTCTGTGCAAAGACATCGGTGGTGGGAAGGGGAATATCTCCTGACTGGCTGACTAGAGCTGGCATGACTCGTTGGCACTTGATAAAAAAAAAAACAACCATAAAAAAAACCCAAGATGGACCCTTAGAACACATCTGATGTGTGATAGCATGCAAAGTACATATAACTGATAAATTGCCCATAGAGATACAAACTGGTGAGCTTAGAGCAACCAGTTGTTGTGGTCTGTCGTACACAGCAGGTGAGCGGCAGTCAGAGCCACTCTAGATGATGCACACTCCCCTCTAACAGGAAAGTTTCTTTTAGCTCCAATCTTGTCTGGGAGGCTATCGGACGAGCTCGGGCCAGGACGGACAAAATGGACAAGATCACTTGACGAGCTACTGCAAAAATCTATGGAGCCAAGTTCAACCGAACCCCCTTCCGTTTGCAAAAAAATAAAATAAAATAAATAATACAAAATAAAAAAATGACATACAAACAAAAACAGTTCTACATTCACATACACTGTATCGGCCCCCCTGGTACATATACAGATGACCTAACTGCTGAAGAAAGCCTTGGACACCAGAGTGAATTCAAGGTCACCTCATAAATACACTACAGACGCCTTCATCAGTGAGGGTGCAAGCATGCTGGCTGACCACCACAAGTCAAGTTCCATTAGCTCTTGGAAGATGAGCACGAGTTTCCTGTACACTTCTGATTGCATTAAGAGGCTTCGTCCGTATCACGTGAAGCATCAGTCCGAGGAGGGAAGGAGTGAGAGAAGACATGGACCATGGCCTGTTTTACTCGCGCTGCAATCTTCATGTCTTTATAGGACGAGGATTTAAAGGATATTGGGTGGATATTTCAACTGCAACTGATAATTTTCTAATGTACAAGTACAAAAATAAAATCTGACTGCAAACAGCTGTCCAGCATGAGATCTCTTCCTCTTCTTTTCTCCCCTCTGTCTCTTTTTCCACACTCGCATGTGAGCTGAGAATGAACCTCCATTTGTTCTCACAGTCTTGCAGAAGTCTTCTTCAGTACAATGCATACACACACGCACACACCATAGACAATTTCCTGTCAAACTGAGAGAAATATCCTTTCAGAAGGAAAAAAAAAACAACCTAAGTACAAGCCATGTTGTTGCCTTCTCTCCTGACGCTCCATTATCAGCTCCAGTCGCGGGGCCTCCGTCTCAGCTTCTCGGCCCTTGGCTAGCGCGGTAATGAGTGGAAGTGGGAGAACTACAAACTAAAGCAGTTGAACGTCTGTCCGGCTGTGCATACAGAGGTCCCAGGTCTGGTTCGTGGTTGTAGCTCCCACGATGAGAGGTAAGTAACGCGGGACCTTTGAGTGGTCCTGTTGAGACTTTGGTCCTCTGTCTCGCTCTTTCAGAAGGGGGTAGGGGGTCATTCTCAGCTCTCCAGGGACATGGCAGAGATGAGCTGCTCCACCTTGTAGGCCAACCTCTGCTTCCTCGCCTGTTCATCCTGCTCCAGGGCCGCTGTGATCTGTTCAGAGCAAGAAGAAACAACTTGCTTCAAAAACCAATAACTAGAAAGCAGTCAGCCAGCACAGACCTCCACCACAGAGGCTACGTGGACACAGAATATGAACTCAAATTCACCAAAGTTCTCAAAAATGTTCTTTTGCACACCGCAGTCTCTAAAACGGTTAACAATTAACCCTCTAACGAAAAATACCTCAATGAATTTCATCAAAATATGCGTACATTTTCCAATATTGTCCATCACCATCACATCAAATATCCTGGAAGCCGCAAAGATGGTCTTTTGACTTTCTGATATCAACTCTCAGCGATTGGATCCAAACTTGATAATGACATGACACAGTGGCCTAGAATGGTCTCATGGTCCAGGGTGCAGGGTCTAAAATTTGATCCAGATTGCCCTGGAAGTTATTACCTATTCTTTACCCATATTCAGTCAGAACCTGCTAATTAGTCCTGCTAATAAGGCAACACTGGAGGTGAGAAATGTATGCATGACATCCCTATTGTTTGGAACACATTTACAGGGTTAGAACTGGTACTGGGTGTCTAACTAACATTTCTTCATACCAGACCTATTTTTTTTTTTAAAGGTGTCTGCATGGACATCATATGAAAGAAAAAGGAAAAAAAAAAAATTGCATCACTGCGGTTGTCTTTGACAACATGGAGAAATATTTGTGTATTAGCCGTTCCCTTTTTATCTTTTGAGCCCTAACTTGTAAATTTGACATTTGTCGGGTGAGGTTCAAAAGGCATGCAGACAGGCTCCCTTCTTCTTTCTCTCATCTCATGTGTGGCTGTCAGGATGGATCTATGTCAGGGTGACACCCCCATACATGGAAAAGGCCTCTAATAGGAGCATAAAATAATGGCACATTATATTACCAAGTAAGAGTAATAGAGTACGTGGCTCTCTAGTTCTCTCTCGCCTCAGCCGGTCGAGGCAGATGGCCGCCAACGTGAGCCCTGTGTGTGCTTGGACGTTTCTGAATACTAAATGGCAGTTTTTTTGTCACCGCTGTTTCCAGCTACACGCTCATGGGAGAAAGGTTGGGCCTCTTTAATTTACTGTACTGACAGTAACTTGAATACCTGCTTCATTTGCAAAGTGTAATCTTGTGAGATTGAGAGCTACATGAATCAAATTTGACTTAACTGTATGCAAATACTGCAAACCTCATTGCTTTCCCATTATGTGATTTGTAGTTAGGGTTTATATGTACTGTATATGTGCCATGCATGTGACACAATCAGTAAAATATGTAAATATTACGAGGGCCTGATTGATGCCTGAAAAATCTAAAAACAATCCCCCCTATTCCATATAGCATGTATGCTACACTACATGTGGAAACCTTTGGATACAGTTCACTAGCTATTGTAGCAGGCAGCGTGAGTGACAGGTCGGGATTTACAGTGGAGTGAAACATAAGCGGGTTTACGTGCTTTCCTACAATGGGTCTCACCGATGTGTGTAGTGTGGTGTAGTGTAGTGTAACCCCGACACCAGCAGACTCGGTCCCCCACCTCACCATGTGTTTGCGTGTCACAAACAAGTTAGCGACTTACCACGGAGACGTCGCTTCACCCTGCTGATCTGGTCAGTTGTGATAAAAGATGACGGTAAACAAATGCTTCGGAGCTCAACGTGCTACACTGCAGCAGTCTGACTGAGCCATCCGTGCTGCAGGAGGTGTAACATGGGCCCGTATTCATATGTTGTCAGAGACGTGCCACTATGAATACTTTTTGTTTCGAATTAACCACGTTTCTGGTGCTTTATTATTTAAGTCTGATGTAGTTTTGGATATCGATAAGAATCCATCTCCATTCAATATCTTTGTCACAAGTGTTTGATAAACACGTTCGGAGGGATGACGATGGCCAAAAAAATTATAACGTATGTTTTGGATGATGTATCAACATCAGAATGTCCTTGCTCTCTAATATCGGTGTCATCAGCACCAAATAGTCTGTATCCATCAAGCATTACAAGGTACACAGTTTACAATGTTCTAAAACAGTGCGTACTTTAATGATCATTTGTATTTTAGGCTCTATCACATAAGTGCAGTGTCCAGCAGTTAGACGGATTCAGGTCAGTGAAAGGCCAAACTTGTTGGAAATAATTGGCAGGCTCCTTAATTGATGGATGCCAAAATGTTTCTCCAAAGTCTTCATTGAATCAGAAGCACCTGATTAGTTTTTCTGCGTCTGGTTCAAGGGCTTCTGACAGCTCTCTTAGTTTACAAGACTCTAAAGACTCAAAAGCAATAGAGAACTAATCTTTAACATTTAGGGACACATGCTAGCAACATTTGTGCCCTCTTGATGTGGCGTTGCATGACAAACCTGTGTGTGCACACGGGCCTGCCCTGCTGCACAACCCAGTATCTGTCTGCCCACCTACCATCCTCAACTCATCTGCTTAAGTGCTCTTAAAGGCTGGCAGCTACAGGAAGAGTGTTTCCTCCCCTTCATCCGTCCCGATAGCAATCTATTATTAATCTGTAGCTCTGTATGCAGGTGCGGCGCCTGCTGCCAACTAACACATCCTTTTGAGGCGGCTGCAGCTCTGGCCTGCTTCGCCTGACACACAGCCAGTTGTTAAAGGCTGAGTAAGACTGTGCTAGATGAGATTTACACACCGCACTCTTGGTGACAGCAGATACTGCAGGAGTGAGTGAAATGAGTGTGTTTGCATATCTCAAAAGCATGTGAAAACTACATGTGCAGAGGCAGCAAAGGCGTGAGATTCATGGAGAGCAAAGGGGAAGCTGACTGGATAATGGATGAAAAGAGAGGAAATGCACAGGAAGCAGTGAAGAGTATGTGATAGAGAGAGAGAGAGAGAGAGAGAGAGAGAGAGAGAGAGAGAGAGAGAGAGAGAGAGAGAGAGAGAGATACCATGGTCCAACATAAAGGTCAGTCTAATGCTTCCCAGAGGAGGAGCTGACATTAGAAGCAGAATGTCTCCATAAATGCTCTCTCTTCCTCGTCCTTCCCTATCTCCTGCCCTCCTTTTTACGCTCCCTGTGATCTGACAGTGTGCCTCTGTGTGTGTGTGTGATTGTGTATGTGTGTGCTTGTGTGTGTCTGTGTGTGTTGCCTATGATTCTGCTCATGAGAGTCTTGTTTAACAGACGCTCTAACGCAGCGCAGGGGAAAGGACAGAGCGGTACGCTGAGAGCTTGTAGACACTTTCTACTCCACAGATCAGACACGCCGCCTTGTTCAGCTCGACAGACATTATGGAAGCCTCCTGAAGTCTGAGCTGACCTCAGTAACCCTTGACTGTAATGGATAGTCCGAGAATATCAAGGGCAAGGCACATTAAAGCGTGAGGCTCATTTGCAGTATGCCTTTCGTTCAATTTGCCTTTTGCAATCTGCAAGTAATTAGCACCTGATTTACAAAGGCAGCAGCTCATTACAGCATCAGGCTTGGGGACTGCCCCTCGCTAAAAACCCTGCAAGTGGAGGAGCTCAACATGCAGAGGGAGTGAAAGAGTTGGTAATGCGGTAACACCTTTCCAATGTTGTGGCGATGTTTAATAATGTTCCAGTTTAACTTCACCAAGGAAAAACAGGTAAATTATTGCACAACCAATTATGATAAACTCATCAGTACAAATGAGAGAGAGAGAAAGAGGGAGAGCGCAGGGTAGAGAAGACAAGGAGGTCCAGCAGAAGCTCGCAGCGAAATCCCTCTAATCAAAGTTTAATGAGCAAAAAACACAACTCCAATTTTGTGTTGCATCTCTAGTAAGAGCTCACATTTGATTCCATTCGACTAATTATTTAAATATACTGAATGTCTTGGATTATTCATTCCATTACGATCAAGAACTGCAGCAGATCACGGGAAAATTTGTGGGATCATTTGCCAGATTATTAGGTACACCTCCAGAGAACTCATACATGCTTTCATCTCCAGCCCAGACTGATCAGCACCAGCAAACTGCACTGTCACAAGTGTTTCAGCAGAATGATAGTCGGAGGTGTCAGGTTATGATGGCTCAGATGAGCTCAGCGGTGGGAACAAAGTCAAGAATCAACCCCAACAATCTGACAAATAAGGTTCTTTGAAATTGAATAAATTTACCCTCAGCACAGAATCAAGCTTCTGCATGCCCCCCCTGCAAGTTCCGACGCTTGCTAGATTCAATCTTATTCCAACTCCCATCAAGCAAAATAGCTCTTCAACTGAAACAGCAAAATACACCTCAAGTGAGCATAAAATGTTCGTAATCTTTTCTGACGTGACTTCAAATGCACATTTTTGAAACACAGCTCTGCTGTATGCTGCTTAGTCAGTCATAGGTTTAATTTCTATATTGCAAATACATTTTTGGGATGATCATTTCAGTGTAATTTATTTGAACTTGAATGGTGCGCTTTGTCTCGTTAGAGTGAATTTAGATTGCTTTATTGGTACCACAGACTGTATCGTCATTGCCTGAGCCACCGTGATGTCATCATTTGATAGGAGGGCTTGTATGTGTAGGTGTGTGTCACTTGCTTGAAGACTTGAAACTGATTCACTGTTTCAAAGTGGTCATAAATCAGGTTAGGAGAAATTTTCTTATCAATTCCTGACTTCTTTTTGCAACTACAGATGGGCCCCCTGCTGGCAATTAGGAAGAATGCAAGTTAAAGGCACTTGAGCATTAGATTCACTTTGTCATCTTTTACTGCAGTCTGTGGCTGGTGCTTGAACAGCAGTTCTGGGTGCTTCCTCCACCACTGCGCATCCTGCACTTGCGTTATTACAAATGCACATTTGGGGCCACGGAGCTATGAATGCACCAGTGATGGTCAAGCATAAACAAACCAGCCGATGTCAATCAGTGAGTGCAGCTAACGTTCCTGAAACAACACTGTGCCTCATTAATTCCTGCAGAATGCAAGCACAACCACATTTGTCTTCTTTGCGCCATTTATCTTCCCGGATACAAAGTCATAAATGAGGTGAACTTTACTGCTGACACACCCTCTGCTTTCCAGAGCTGGACAAAAAGCACACATGGCTATGCCAACAAAAGGTGTGATCGTGTACGTGTGTGTGTGTGTGTGTGTGTGTGTGTGTGTGTGTGTGTGTGTGTGTGCATGCGCGCGCGTGTGCAAATATCACGAACCTCCTCACTGTACTTGCTGACGTAAGAGTAGATTTCATTGAGAGCGCTGAGCATGTTGAACTCTGTTGAGTGGAGTCTGGCCTGTTCTGCCAAATAAGCATTCATGTCCTGGTCGCTAATGGCTGGCAGCCGGTTGATGTCAGCGTAGTACCTGAGGGGCGACACTTGGCATCACTCACAGAGACTGACTGAGTGAATGGAATAGCACAACTGAGACCTCAACTATTTTTATAGTCACATTTTTGAGCCATAATACTGCTTTCCCTAACAATGCATGATTGCCTCTCACAAAAGGCTTCCACAGAATCATGCTGAGAGGTGTACACGGGTGGAATTATGAATCAATTTTCCCAAATATATTGTAAGATGATTCATAAAAGGCTTGAAAGCAGGGATCAGTAGTGACTGCATCAGCACCTACCTCTCTACCCAGCTCTTGTAATTGGGGATATCTTTAGCGTAGAGCAGCTTATTGGATGGGGAGTCTTTGCCTAGGCGATGCTCTGAAGTGGAGCAAGAATCCATAAAGGTCTGAGCTACTACAGACAGACAGGCGTCCGTGATGCTGCTCTTATGGATGTCAAACACAAACTGTGGATTCTTGATCACATTCACCCAGAAACGCAGTGGAAGGCTGGAAGAAGGAGACAAAGAGAATAAGTAAAAGACAGATAGCAGTCTCCCCCCCCCCCTTTTTTTTTACAAGACTAAAAATAGATTTAACACAAGACAAAGCCAAGTTTTAAAGTTGTAGCTGGTAATACTTTTATTTCTGTAAAAAGCAAATCAATCCATGTAGCAAAAACACCAAGTGAAGTACTCTTACCAGTTGCTTTTCCACGTGTGACGCACATCTGTGTCATGGATGCCATGCTTGTCGGCCTGCTCATCCAGGAAATCAAACATGTATTTGATAGCCAGGGGAAGCGTGCTCCCTCGGTGCACCGTGCTGAACAACGTCTCAAAGAGATCGTCAACAAATTTTTGTAGCGTTCCCTACAGAACGGAGACGGTGGAGTTTAGTGATTTATAGACAATTCATTGCTGTTATTTGTGGGCCAACATGAAAGCTGACCAAACCAAACCAAAAACTGATAGGATTTTCAATCACATCATCGCCAAAGTGAAGCTCTGTGCCAAACAACGGCTTACATGACGTGAACATTTACTTTATAGTGATAATCTCTAATCACAAACGAACACCATGTTTGTGATTTTTGAAGCATAATTGTGATTGGCAGAGATACAAAGCTAAAATCTTCAACCAGCTTTGTATTTTTTTCTGCTTCCAGCGTGATGACTTTTGTAGTCTCGTTAAGCCACTTTCAGGTTATTACTGCCATATAAATCAGTGGGATCTCATTTCCAACTATAGCAAAGCCAGTGTTAAGCACTGACCTTCTTTCATGCATTTAATAAAAAAACAAAATGTCCAAAAATCCTTCTGACTTTGAAGGTTAGATAAGAGGTTTGAATGGAGGGGAAAGAATATCAGCCACCGAAAGCCGAGCAGGCTAAATGTTTGTTGTATTGTTCGATATGGTTGAAAGACACAGTAGCTTGGAAGGAATTTGACTGCTTTTACTTCCAGAGGAGTAAAAGAGTCATAAACTCATAAGTGACTCAGAGCAAACTATTTTCATGCATTTGGTACATTCTGACGTCATGCATATTAGGCTAGCTGGGCTAAATGTTCCTATAAAGGCATCCAGAAAATAAGCTATAAATAATTTAAGAATGGGTAGAGAGGGCGCTTTATTCCAACCTTCATCTGGGTTTGATTAATATCTGCACACTGAGCATATACAGTACAAATGCAAAAACACAGAAAGAAATGTGTCGAGGAATGCGGCTGGACCTTGGTAGCTAGCAGCCTGGTCAGATATATCTCTGACACCATCTTGCTACCGCGGTCTCCTTCCTTTTGGTCTCCATGTTCATGGTTCTTCACCAGGTGCCACACCTTCACACCACTCTCTAGATCTGGTGTGATCATAGGAGCACGTGAACGGAGGCTGTCAGGGCTTCCCGTGTAGCGGAATGAGGAATCTATTCAGGGACAAATAAAAAAAACAAAAAAGGAAAATCAGTGCGTTTAAATAACGCGGATTACAAACTCTTCCCACTGAGTAGTGGCACAAGCACATCTACGAACCCAACACAGCCACACTCTCATTTCTAATCTCTCCTTCGGAACTCATTACAAGGCCTCTGTGCTCCGTGTAGAAAATAAGATAACAGCAAAGTAACCAAATGGAGGGGATGTTGCTGGGATATGTGGTAGCCCCCTTAAAGCTAAAAATCAGACCTTGACACTCATCGTTAAGATACTATTGTTTACAGATTGTGCACACAGAAACATTTTTAACACTGCAGACTTCAAAACCAAAAAACACATTTTTTTAAGCAGCCTTTAGGCGCCCTCCTTCATCCATGCATGCTTCTCCTCCTCCACTCCGCTCTCACACTCTTGCCTTGTTGCTCCTCACTCAGTTGAAATGATACTGGTTTCAGTTTCTCTAATTAGCCAGCATCTTCTCTAGGCACAGGGCTCTCTAGAGATTTGGGATCTGAGGATCTCATTGAGGATTTCGCTCACCTGGCTTCAAAGGCCGAGCTGAACAACAAAGCTTTTTGCTGCCGATAAAGCCACTTATAGCTTTTAAATAAGACCAAACAGCACCTCTGTAGGAGCCACGAGGGACCAGGACCAGAGTAGACCGAGTGATGAATATGTGTGCGGGGTGGATTGAGGTCTTAAATCCTTTCTCAATCCAGTCACTGGTTTTAACTCCTCTACTCTTTCCGCGTCCCCTCCATCTTCCTTGTACCTTCAGCTTTTTCTGTGAACATGAAGCAGCCACCCACAATCCTCCTCCTGTTCAACTGCAGCTCTCGGCTCCTGGACGGAGCCAGCCGGCAGGGGTGTGCGTTCAGGCAGATTTTAAGGCTGGAGGGGGGTGCCGGTGTCGTAAATTGAGTCAAGATGCTAAGTGTTGAATGTTAAATTGGTACGAATCCATCAGCGGGTGTCGAGGTGCAGCTGTGCCTGCTGTGCCAAGCCATGATTGATGAGGGATGAGCTGGTGCCAGTTGAGCTTCTGCTGCTTTCTATGCACGTCCAAAAATAAGTTAAAGCCTCCGCTAACCAGTCCAGTCAGTTTATATCCATTGCTACTCATGTGTGTCGTGCGCAGACTTTAAAGAAATCTAATATAAAGTTTTAAGTTTCTTTTGAGAAATGGAGGTGATCATTGTTCCTTCAAGGTGAAACAGCTCACAATAAAGCTCAGAAAAATGATTACAGAATTGACCTCAGACCTTTTGGATAACGCACGTCATCATTTCATGCTATCAGACTTTGAATTATGCCCCCAAACCGTGTTATTTTTTTGTAGGTCACGGACACCTTGATCTTTAACCAGCAAAATCTTTTGAGTTCATTTTTTGTCTTCCGCAGTGAAATTCAGATTTACAGCAAGTCCCTGAAACTAACCGACTCAAAGTATGGCTCAAATATTTAAGCATTCTCCACAGGTAACCTTGACAACACAAATGCCGAAACCTCAAGTTTATCACCTAATCTACCCTAATTACAAATTATGTATTTAATTTTAGGTTAAAATCTCATTTCTTTTGTTGTATTTTTGCATCCATCATTTCCTTATGATGTATGGATGATGAATGTAGTGACTCATGATTATTATGAAGTTTGTAAACAGAATGTTGTCGAATGTTTGTGACGAATTAAAAGAAAACCCTTGAGGTGTTGCTGACATATCAAGGTAGCAAGAATTCCGAGACATAACATTTCTTCACGTTGATGTACTTCTTTGTTCGTCGGATCGTCCATAATCCTTCAGTCTCCCCTCAAAACTATGATAACATTTGTTGAAAAAGAGTCTACAATCTTAAAAAAAAAATCCTCCTGGGTATTTTTCATTAGTTCTGTAGAGATAAATGCAGGTAAAGACACTTGGAGGTCTTTTCTGACAGGGTGTAGGGTATTTCCATCATTTGTGGAGAAACGTAGAATTGCTAAGAAGCACACAGATGCATATCTCCTTTTCTGTGTTTTAAGGCAGGATTCACAGCTCTGATAATTACCAAGACTCACTTATCATTCACACGGAATAATTAAGCAATCACAAGTTCCCTGGTGCTGCTGTTTATCTGGTATTGGACCAAACTTGTCACAGAGTAGCACAAATAGAAGCACCTCTGAAGAATGTGCGTGTTTTCCTGGATGTGTGTGCACGCGCAGCAGACTAGCAGCCCACTGCGGCTTAAAGAGAGCGATGTCTTTATTGCAGTATTTAACAGTCTGATGGACTCTGAAGAAGGCTCTTCCTTTTATTAAGTGTCTAATAAACCTGTGAACTATGTGTGTGTGTGTGTGTGTGTGTGAGAATATATCTCAATTTCATGGAAATAACTGATTTTAATAGAAATGGAAATACAAACGGTACGTAGTCTATCATTTATGCAATCAGTGCACAAATTCACATGCTCACTGATATTCCGATAATTTTCTTTTCTAAAAATGACAGTATTCCAAATTTGATAAGGGTCATGTAGAGAGAAAATATTTCTGATAGATTTTCAGAGTTTGGCCTTTACCCCTGATTTATAATTATGAAATTAATATGTGGAACATGGCAATATTTTTCGGGGTTAAGGGGCATTATTTGGAAACATATTCAAAAATGCGATTCAAGTCTGGTTTTCTACATCAGCCCCTTGTCTGTAGACAGCCAGATGTGTAAATGAGCTAGCCCTATCGCTACCATGCTGCTAACAAGTGATGTTAATTGTGTAACTTCCCCAGATACATTCTGCAGGCCTTATCAATCTTTCGACACGCCACAAGTTTAGAACAGCAGAAGAGTAGAATTGCACTTGAAATCAGCTGCTTTTCTTTCATGAATGCACACTGGGAGAAATTACTGTAAAACCTTGCTGTGTTTCACATTAACTGGACTGGAGGGAAACGACAGCTGACTACAGTTCCTACCAAGCCTAGCCAGTTGGAATTTGCACTGCTGCACGTGAACAGAATTATTCCAGGACTATTCCTTTTTTTTTTTTGCCGTGTAAAGAGTTTAAAGAGTCATTTTGAGAGAGGAAGAGGAAAAAGCAATTGAATGTAGCCATAACATGAGCCTGACCACAGCATCCTAGTCCGCTGACTCACCATATCTGCTGATGGAGGTGCGTGATATGCTAGCTGAGGAAGGGATATTGTATGATGAGGTCTGTTTTGGCACCAAAGCCACCACGCAGCGGTCCGACACCTGTGTGAAGAGACACAAACAATGATGTATCACAAAGATTAGGATGTTTTCATATTTTAGTATGAGAAAGGGCTTTTGCATCACTCATATATCTGCAAAGTATTTTTTTTAGAACATATTCCAAGCGAAGTTTTTTTTTTATATATTCTAAGGGAAATTTTATGAAACCATTTATGCATGATATAATCTCCCAATTATATTCCAGTGAAAGTAGACTACGCGAGGGAATGTAAGGTCCTGAGAGAATAATCAGAACTTCTCCACACTGCCTGAAAAACCAATCTCTTCCTGTCATGTCTGTGCTTCCTGCTGTTCTCTACCTCGGCCCTGTGGCTTTTTTTTTGCTGATCAGATTGCTGTGTCTGCATGATGGTTGTATTCAACATGACTGTCATCCCCTTGACAAACACGAGAGACATGATGTAAGCTTCCGAACTGGGAGATGTTAGGGGAGAAGGAAGAAAAGAGAGAAACTAGACCTGAGGTTCATCATCGTGACGATGTGCTCCAGTCACTTCACATAACTGATGAAAAACAATGCTACCTACATTTCAACAGATTTCTTCAAGATCTGTTTTGTAAGGTGTGTGTGTGTGTCTTTTTTTAAAACTGAGTTCTTTCATCAGCCGGCGTGGAAAATAATCAGAGAATGACAATCTATAAAATGTTAAACGGCCAACATACAACACTTTAGAATAAAATGCAGTGCATCACAAAAGAAATTTTATTTGAGTCAAGGAAGCCAAAACAACAGCTTGTTGGCTAGCATTTACTGTCCACCCGGAGGAGGGATTTCTGCTTCAGACGCAGCAAAGAAAAACTGACAAGCCTCCAGTGACTTAAAAAAAAAAAAGAAAGATGCCAGGCTCCAAAAAGAACACTCAGAGAAATGTTCTCTTTTCATTTGCATCTGCAGGAACGGGCTCTTTGCTTTCCCTCACAGGAGAACAAGTTGCTGTGTTGCTGGGATGTCACGATGAGTTCCTCCGTGCAGCTCACCCTCTCATTGTTGTCGTGACCCCTTTCCCTCCGCTTTTCCCAAACTTATCTGGGCTTTGCTGGAGTTGCCATCTGGCCTCCGACGGCCCAGCTGAAGAGACACTTGGATGAAATCTAGAGAAATCCTCTTAAAGACACAGTTTCTGGTAGCGAGGCCTGTTTAGGGGTACATGAAAACGGTCCCCCTAACCTGACCACAACCGGAGTCTTTGACCTCTCCCTCTCCTGTCACACTCTTCGTTATTACTCTCCCATTTCCCTGACCTAATTTCTTTCCCCTCCCCATACCAAAGCCTCCTCTCTGCTGATGATGCACGAACTGTAAAAAGCATAAACTTCCGTGAAGATTCCATTGCTATTCCTATAATACCTTCTCTGTTTGGGAAGCATGAAATAGCTTCTCTCAGTCCCATCCTTTCCTTTACGCTCCCTCCCTCCATCTCTCTCTCTCTCTCTGCTTTTGACGGCTGACAGAGAGGCTAAAGCAGAGATGGGTCCTTGTGATAGAGCAAATGATTGAAGGCGTGCAGATTCACCCTTCAGGGATAATCCAGTGTGGGGCTGATAGTGGGCAGGTGTGATAAGGGCTGTGGGGCCCGCCTGTGATAACACCTTCCATTAGACAGAGCAGAGCAGACAGCTGAGTGTGGTCAGCCTTTATCTTTCTTTTCTCAGGCCTCCCCACACACCCGCAGCCTTGGTCCCAACCTGTTTCCCCTTAGTGTCCATCTCTCCTGGACTCCATGATGCTTATCGCGCCTCCACACTCTGACCATGCAGTCATCTGTGCATAAGCGAACCAGATGTCTCTTTGGTGCCAAAAAGTGTCTTTTGAGAGAGTTGACCGATTATCTGCAACTCTTTTTAGATGGAATTCCAGTTAATTTTAATGAATGGAATTTGTCTAAAATTATAAATAGTACAGTTGCTGCTGTTAGAGCTGGCGTGTGACTCATGTGGAAAACATTTTTGGATGAAAACTATACATACATATACCTTCATATTACCAGCGCTCCAGGATGTGTACAAATGGGGCGAGTGAGAAAAGTCACCCGTAGTATTGTATTAATAAACAGATATCTGTGTCGTATCCATTTTGTCTGGGGTTGGTGAAAATAGCCCAAAGTGATGTCTGCAAGGTGGGTAAAAGGATCTGGCTGGCAGGCTCTTCTGGTATGCTCTGTTCTCCCTGTTCCTGCACCGCAGAGACGAGGGCAGACAGAGGTCACCGAGCACGGGATGGAACTTTCCAAACTGACATTACTTTTCATATTGATGTTGCCAAAGTGAAACAGCAGGCAATCTGTCCTTAACTGTCACTTAAATGTGCATTAGGAATAATATTCCAGACAAAACACACACTGCCCATGTGTCCCCACAAATGGATGTGGCAAACTAATATTAATATGGTGGCAAAGCATCAGCCCACCTGTAATAAATCAGCAATTTGTCAAACAACATCAATGCAATTACTCACACTGTGACCCGGTGAATACAGAGAGGCTGTGTTTTTGTAATTTGGGTTATCATTAATAACCCCGGCTGTCTGAAAACCTCAGCTCATGATGATTGTTGATGCTGCCCTCTCTCCAAAGTCTGGAAGATGTTTGATTGAATGCTATCCTAGTATGCTGCCAGGATGCTACCCAGCAGTTTAAAACTAACACGTTCTAAGACGACGGGGGAGATGAAGAGGAGAGACTGTGTGATGAAATGCTTTGCTTTGACAGGGATGGAGATTAATCAACAAAAGGAAGATCCAAATCAACACTCGGCTAAAAACTCCACAATCTCCTAAATCCTTTATCTCACATCCAGTTTGTATATAAGCATGTGTGCATATTTAAATGTGCTTCTATCTTTATCTCTACAAGAGAGATAGTAGAAAATAAAGTAATAGAGAGAGAGAGAGAAAGAGAAGACAAAGGGGAGCGTGAGAGAGAGTGAGAGAGAGGGGTGGGAAGCCACGGTGTTGAATCAAGTTTCTGAACTCATTTCAAATGTGCATTTATTTTTTTAAGTTTGTGGTAGCAGGGAGCTGGGAAGGTGTACATTTCCATATCCAGGTTATGTAAACCATTATTTCCCATCAGGCAGGGTAAATAGCCAATGGGGTTTCTTGGGATGCTGTGATTCCTATGAATTTTAATGCCTCTGTCTGGTCCCTGTGTCTCTGCTATGGGAGAATTAGTAAAGACTCTGGGCGATGCTCAGTCTCATTCTGCAAAGCTCAGACCCCTTTTAAATATTTCCTTCTTACCTCTTTCTGATTTTTTTCTGTCCCCTCTCCGGGACCTAATGAGCTATGCTTCCTTGTTAGGACTGGCAGCCAGATGTGCTGTTGCAGCTGTCAATCTGATGGCATGTGACAAGACCACTGACAGGGGCCATTTCTAGTAGTGCAAGTGACGATGTTGTTTTTTTTTTCCTACCTCAGCCTCTCTATCTCACCACCTCCCCTTCCTCTCTTCTCTGTATTGCCCTGCAGCCCACCAGCATCTTCTCTGATGTTCTCCTGTGTGGGGGGTCTTACATTAAGCACCGGGACCCTTAGATCCCATGATCAAGAGCAGGTGTAAGATCTGGTATTGAGCGAGCTAAGTGGCCACATGTGTGTTGAAGTACAAAACAACAACCCAAGAGCACTTCTGGAGTGGAAGCAAACATATAAACTGCGCCATCTTGTGAAGGATTAAAAAAAGCAAACCACAGGAGGGTGTGCTCACGGAGGAGGGGACAGTTGGAAGATGAGAAGGAAAACGGGTGCTGGTTCAGTGCGCAGGTTAAAAAAAAGTGAAAATGTAAATGAGAAAAAAGTATACCAGAAAACTGAAAGACAATGGAGGTGATGACAGAAAAAGTGAGGTGACAAGTGAGGGCAGACTAAGGAGACCAAGGCTGTCCTGTGCCAAGTCCTGCATGAAGGACACCATGATCTGCCCCATCATCTAATGACTCCTTCATATGCTTGCTGCGGTGGGCCAAGAGTTCAGGCCCACCCCCCCAGAATGATGCAAGACTTTATACCAGTGGCAGCTGGCCAATGAGATGGAGTAGGAAAAATAAAAGTTGTAAACTTGAGAAAGCTAAGTGGGGGATCAGGGTATATGAGCCCTAAAATGGCAACTTTTGCTGAATTTTGACTGAAATACGAGCAGACAGAATAATGGAATCATATATTATGGCATGGTCCAAGTTATCAAACAGAACAAGGAAAATACCGGGATCTTTATGCAGACCAAATGTGAATAAAACATGGGATCCTTGCATCCTCAGTTTTTGAGCTTTGATTCCAAAGAGAGCACAAAGTCAGAACAACACTTCACTCAACAACACCAGTGGATGTGGTACATGTCGACTGCACTGATGCTTGGTGAGAAACAGTAAAGAGCCTCAAAACCTGGGACTAAAGGTCAGCTGGCCAACAGCAAAAAAAGATTCCACCAAATGTAATCTTGATAGCCAAGAAGCAATACTTCAACAACGACATAGGCCGAAATCAATCCTTCATGTTAAAGCCGCTGCTACTTTCTATCCTTCCTGCTTCTAGATGCACCTCCTGGCTCCACGGTGTCTGTGTCCAACTCCTGCTAGCCACAGCTCCATCTCAGCCTCAGCCTTTGTTCATTACTAGGTAACCCAAAGTCGAACCTCATGCAGTCTTTAAGCAGATGGTCCTCCGTGGTTGACAAATGAGAGCTGGCTGACCATGTGCTGCAGAAGATTCATGGCCTGCAGAGATGGCTGCCTCCTCACTCTGGCTTGCCTCTTTCTATATTTCTACATGTTGTTCCTCTGTATCATCTCTTTCTGGCTTTCTTTCACTCCCCCTTGAATTCCCTTTTCATTTAGAAAAGAATAAATTGGCCTTAAATGTAGAACTCCTCTTGCTCACAGTTTTCCTCAACTTCACATTTATTGGCACAAAAGTTGCCATTTGTCGGGAATAATTTTATCCTCACCAAGCCAGCTATGGTCTATTATTGTCTCACAATACCACTTTGTTCTTGAATAGGCAACACTGAAGCATTCAGGATCTATGGCTACACTCCAAGAGGTGCAAGAATGAGTCACAACACCCGGAAACATCCAGCTCCCTCGTCTGAAATCAGTGGGATTTTTATAGAATGGTTTTTTTTTTGTTAAATACTTAGAAATAAGGTCTGTGGTTCACACAAGCTTAAGATAAGTTTTGCTCTCCGTCATAAAATGGAGTATCACAAGATGCGATAGATTTCAAAGCTTTAAGTGCCTTGAAAACAAGTGGCTAAACACTACAGAAGAAGGCAACGGATATCAAATGCCATCCCACTGAAAGAATAAGTGTGTAGTCGAGTGGTGTAGTTTGTTTGTAAGGTTAGCCTTGTATCTCTTCTATTAAATTTATGCTTCAAAAATCTTAAAAATGGCCTTCACTTCTGACCAAGCACTTGTCACATAAATTATTTTAGAGAATCTAAAATATCGTGTAAAAATCCCAAGGCAAGTCACGGTGATGCTAACTTCTGCTTTGGCCTAAAAACCATGTTATCCTGGTGGTATTCTGTTGGATATCTGGGGTAGGTTCGGAATTTCACCACGTCTTTCTGAAAATATGCTGCCCCCTATTGATTCTGGGTGTAAAATATGAAGCACTATCTTTTAAAGATCAGCTACAAGTAGTACTTTTAAAAAAGGGTCAACAAGCGAGATCAGCACAATCTGATATCACTGTGTTGCTGCGACAACATCATAATTCTCCCCCTAATGGTGATGTTTCAGGGACAACAGCAAAACCGCAATAGCAGATAAGCCGGTGAGGCCACGGGTGTGTAAACTGTTGGGTGTGAATGGAGACACAAGCAGGCAGCCACAGCGGGTCTAATTGTTGACGGTGTAGAAGTCAATGGGGCAGAGAGAGAAAGAGATGGAGAGAGAGCGAGGGAGAGACACTGTCCTCCTGATTGGAGCAGCTTCATCTCTCCAGGGAGGAGAGCGAAGTGTCAGCTGAGATGCTGGGAGTTCATCGCTCTCTCCACCTGTACAGCAATTGTCGATTCTGGGACTCACTTGGATTACAGCAGAACTTAAGGAGCTCCTTCCCTTGCCAAACCCCCCCCCCCCCCCCAAAAAAAAACCCTGTAAAGGTGGAGAGTTAATGAGGGAAAACCCTCTACTAAAGCTGTGTGTGTTTACCTGGTAGTGCATGAGAGTGTTGAGTCTCTTCCAGTCATTTTCTATCTTGGTGGTGATGTCTTCATCCTGCAACACCACACGAGCCATTCGCCCCTGGCGCCACTCTGAGGACACAAACACACACTGTATAACACACAACGGCTTTTGCAAACTACATTGTGGAAATTCACAAAAAAAGTGTAATTTGTCATAATTTCACTGTCTTCGTTTCAGCGGAAAGTGTACCTCACAGTGAAGCCGTGAACTGTACTATAATAACCATGACTTCTTAAAAACACTTTCCTTTGCAACCTCATTTCTCTCTCAGCTGATAGAAGTGAGCTATCTATATTACCCAAATGAGCAGATATCACTAACAGTTATTCAAGTAGGGGTCTACTCCTCTCACAGACTTGGATTGGCACGCATTGTAATTAAACATTACACATGAACAATTTCAAGATGTATATGCAGACAGGCCGCACTGGATAATTGGTACTTGTGTAGTGGAAAATTTGGTCCATTAGCATACACAGCAGTCAGCCCGTCAGGGTCAGAAAGAGGAGAGGTAGAGAAGACAAGACAGGATGAGAAAATAACCTCCTTTCAGAAGAAGAATAATAAAAAAGCCAAGTAGGGGGAAAGAGGGGGAGGATATATGCAGTGCTGGTGGCACTTATGACTGCGTCTCGTCGTGGGGTAACAAAATGATAATAAGGGTGTTGACGGGGACATGGACAGTCACTGAGACTCTCATACTACGAGTGATCATTGATTTTCTCCTCTGTTGCCTGGGTTTTATTACTTTGCGCCTTTGCCAAGTAACTGCATGATATCCCTGCCTGGCACAACACCCTCTAAAATTGTTTAATTTACACTCTGCACTAAAAAGAGGAGCAAAAACATACACGGAGACACAGAAGACATTGGGAGTGATGCATTACATGCTTAGTTACAGCAAGCGAAAGGAAGCTTTTATTCTCCCCTCCTAGGTGAAGGTAAAATGAGACGGACAGGGTAATGGTTTGGACAGACGAGGATGGAAGTGGCAGACCGCGTGGGAGTGGAGCCTGGCATGGAGCTGGTGAGCCGTCTGTCAGCTCCTACCTGGATCGTCCAGAAATCCTCGTCATAGATGCAGAAACACATACAAACGTAGATATGTTCCCCCTCAATCTACTGTCTTATTGGCACTACCGAAAAAAGCAGCCATATGGAGAGGCGCGCCACACACTGTCAGTCAGTTTGATAGAAGGCCCAGCAGCAGCATGCTGGCTGGCTGGCTGGCTGGCTGGGCTGCTAGAACACGGCTTTTATCACACTAATGCACTGATAATCTGTACACATGGCTGGGTTTTCTCTCACTGATACATTAATCCATGGGTGTGAAGCACCTTACACCTGCCAACTGCATCTGTGATGGCCTGGATTGTGTTTGTGAGAGTACATGCAAGAGAGGTGTTGGTGGCATACCAAGGTCCATGTCCACAGCACGTGGCCGCTGAGAGTAGGGCATGTTCTTGTAAACGGCATCCAATATCTTCTCCTTCACTTGGGTGATGGTGTCACAATTCAGCACCTTGACTGGGATCTCTGGGCTGTTTTCATTGTCTGGATTCACACAGTTCAGGATCTGGATTGTGCAGATGGGGGAGAATAGGAGTGAACAAGAGAGAAAAATCACAGAAGAAAAATGAGGGAGCACAGGAAGAGGCTAGAGGTGTCCTTTTATTGCCCGAACTTGGATCCAGCTTGAGGCTTTGAGCTCATTAGAGCCTCCTTGGAGCATGGCAGGAGCTTTGAGAAACCATTTCCGCTCTTGCTGGCATCCAAAAATCTAATTTCACACCTTCGGCGGGACACCAATTTCCAGCTCTGCCGGGGTATTAGCACGTAATGAGCCAAATTCCCAGTCGGAGCAATCAGAGCATTGTCATGTCACACGCTGGTTGTGTGAGTGCACTGTGTTTATGTGTGTATGTCTGTGTGTATAGAGGAGCCATTTGGTGTATTCCAATCTCCGCAGCCACCTACCCTGATGTTGGACCAACACAGGAGCCTGTGGGATCATTAGTTAATTTCCCTCCCACACAGGAAGGAAGCAGCTCAACACAGAAGACGCAGCCCTGTCATCGTAAAAAAAGTTTGATTTCTGCACAATATGGGCCAGATCTATTGAAGGGGTTTGCAGCTATTTTTTTTTCATGCACAGATGTGACACATCCTGCCCCAAAGATGTGCCGTGTTCATCAAATAGACACAGCTTCTTAGAACCGTGTTTGCAGTGTATCTCTCACATATGCGCGTTATGCATTAAAGGATTGTGTCGCTAATCGGAGGAGACGTAAACAGAGGTTATGCATTCTGCTGGATTTACTAAGATCAGGCAGTTTGTGGCTGTCAGTTTTTGTGGGGAAATTAAAAGCCTCTGAAAAGCAGGCATAAACAAATGGGATTTACGAGACTTACAAGAGCCGCAAGACAGCTTGTATTAGGCAAATTATGCAAAATCTGTGTTTACTAGAGCCTATTAACAAAAATCTGATTATTGGAAATAAGAAAAATACGCAATTAGGTTGTTAGTAATGAAGACCATATCTGATTATTGTAATAAATAATGAATGCGGAGCACAGATGGTGTAAGGAATGGAGGGAACCAGTGTAATGGTTCATGGTTTTGAAGGTTGGTTGCAAAAAGTGCAAGAGGGGAGCATAATTGCACAAGAGGGTGGAGCTGCAGAGGGGCGGCTATGACTGAGAGACAGACAGCCCATTGTGATAGTGAATAATAAAAAGGCACGCAGCCCGTAAACATATCCTGCTTCATCGATCTATTGATTCTGTCCTCAAAGGACCATAATTGAATAAACTTTGACTTACAAACTACAACAATTCCTGTCACACTCACTTATGGAAGCGCTGGACTGGAATTGTTATAGATTTTTGTTGTTTTTAGGTCAAATCAAAAGTGTTGGTGGATTATTATTAAGTATCTACATCTGAAAAAAGGGGACTTATACTGGACGATGCGTTTGGGCATTTTGGACAGTTTTACTGTAATTAGTAGAGTGTTTTCAATAGCTTCTTGCTAAAAATAAGTGTTTTTCTGAATTCTGGTGTCACCAGTGTCAGTGTCCAGAGTCCTGAGCGATCCAAGCCGGCAGGGGCAGGTCCACACCTCGGGATCGCACATTTTTCTGGTTTAATATACAGTTTATATTATTTTATGGTGACTATTCTCATGATCTCAGTATTGTATGATATTCTAGATGAAGCTTTATGGCTAATTCCTGCACATCTAAATGGATGTAAATGCTGAAATTTGCATTAATGTCAACCACCACTTTAAATAACCAAAGGCCAAAAAAAAAAAAAGTCGAGAAGGAACGAGAAACATCTTTCTGAGACACTTAATGATAAGCTCTAGTAATGCAAATGACATTTTTGAAATAAAGATTAAAAAAATATAAATATATGTTAAAATCACGACTTTGTGACGAGCAACTGAATTTCCTGCAAACCCGGTGGGTGGAGCTCATTCCTCATGTGCCTCAAGGAGGGAGGGCGTACCAGTGTTTTGTACTCAATCTGCTGGCGGATGAGCTTGTCCTCACTCAGGGAGTAGCGGGCCTCTCCAGTGATGGCGTCTATAGGCCCCTTCTCCATCTGCTGCTTGATGGCGCAGTATAGCATGAACAGAGGCTCCCCGGCACACTCCTGTGAACACACACAAAAACAGACATACACACAAGTGTGAGAGAATATCACATGATAAACACTCAAGCTCGCTTGAGTAAAAACACCTGCAAGTTCTCACGCTGTATTGTGCACATCAGATAATGTGGGATCACACTTTAAATTTAGATACTAGCCAAATAAAATCTGCAAGATGGACTGTTTTTAAAAAAACAAAAAAACAAACACACACACACACGATGTGTTGTTACAAGTGTGCTAACCTTAAGGAATCTGTGAAGGAGGAAGGCGAACCAGTTTGTCAGCATCTTCTCAGCAACTGACTCAGTTCTGGAATGAGAACGGGAAGAAAAACAAAATAGAAGTCAATTATTTCTCTTAATATCAGGCACGTTTTCGATAATAGAAATAATCCATAATTCATGTGATCATGTCCCAGTCCTTCAAGCCTCGTGTCGGCTCCTGGCTGGGTGCTTCTTACTGTTGGTTTTGCTTGTGCACTTCCTGCAACTCTGTGGTCACAGTGAATGAAAAGAACAGAGCAGAGCTGAGAGGCCATTTGTGTGTGCTCGGTTTGTGTGCATGCACATGTTGAAAACAGTGGGTGTTTGGGTGTGCGTGATGGTGTGTGTGCCTATTCACATGTGGTTGAACACAGCGGGACATCAGCAGCTGTGACAAGCCTCAGCTGTTGAGAGAGACGAGTGCTGTCACAGCCAGGTAACGCCTGATCACAGCCAAAACGATCTCCTCTCCTCTCATTTCCCCTCCTCATCCTCCCCTGCCTCGTCTCCCTTCCCAGTCAATCACACAGGGAGCTACAGCTGGCTGCTGGGCTTGATTGGCCATGAAAACACACAAGTGTGCACTGACCTCATGTCTATTTCTACCGGGAGCACGCATAGGCAGACAGTGTGTATACCTCTTTTATGATTCCTGCTAATTTTTCTGAATGCCAGACAAACGCCGCTCGATCCCACATAGCCCCCACCCCCACCCCGCCTAATTAGCAGCACTACAAAAACAAAAAGTCATACTTCACAAACAAAATACAAAACACAACCGGGTGGGAATGTAACATGAGCGGGAAAGATGAAACACTGCAGCTCATGTAGATGGATGGCTGAGGGGAATAACAACCAGTCGGGGAAAGTAGTTTCACTCAAGTACTGTACTTCAGTAGAATTTACCTTTATTTGAGTAGAGTATTTACATTTTAGAGGGCTTTATAATTTTACTCCACAAAATTTGCCTGAACCCAACAGTTTCTTTGAGGAGTAACACTTTACGTTGAAAACTTGGCTACGACTTCCAGTACTGCTTCAATATTTGAAGCCTGAAAACTTCAGGGGGACATAATCAGAGCTGCAAAAGCCGAACACCCACCACTCTAACATGACCTTCAGAGGTCAATGGGTAGAAAATTGAATGCTCCCAAGCACAGGAATACACATACACCATGTTGAAGGTGTGCTACTTTTTGATTCTTAAAGTAAAGTCAATATCAAATACTTTCCGACTTTTGCTTCAGTAGAATTCTCCATGATGTTTTTTTTTTTTTGTGTATTATTTTATCAGGGTATTTTTGATTTTTACTACAGGAAATGTGGATTTCTTTTACCACTGATAACAAGTTCCCATATATTTGAACCTTCTCTTCTACAAAAATGCATTCAATAAGGCCCTGTTCAGGTCTCGCCCCTCCTATAGCTCCACCACCCTCACACAAGTGGACTACACTACACTGTTTGCAGGAAAGCTCGTGATTGTTGCTTGGCCACTAATGATCCCTCCCCCCATCAGTGTGTACACAGGCGTTGCCAATTTAAATGGCAATAAACTGAAAAAAATAGTCTTTCTAATGTAGCGGGAAATGACTGTGATTACACTGGTGGATATGATGGAGGGGCCTTAGAGTGTAATATGCTGAACTGGGGATTAGCAGGAATCGAAGCAGCCAGGTATTAAAGACAAGCTAAAAAGCTTCCATCTCCTCAGAGCAAAATAGTGCAAGGGATGATTATACCTATTCAGACTCTGAATGGACCTAAAGGGAGATTATGACTATTACGGCGATAATTGCGTTAAGTCGTGTTTGAGAGCTATACGCTTCAGTTTGGGACCAAAGTCCAAGATTGTCTGAGCCAGGAGAGCTAATAACAGCCAACTATTCAGTCAGGGACACAAACGAAAGTGTCATCATTAAACTGAGTAATTTCTTCGCTTTTTATCACTTTTACACATACACAACTTTCCCTCAGCTGCAGGGCAGACGAGCAGAGGTTCTATTTTGAATGACATCTGAGCTGAGTTATAATGCTTGTCTCTCGAACCCGGAGGCTATTTCTCTGCAGACGAGCCCGCTGGCCGTCTATTGGCAGGTTGTTGAGAGGATGAAGCTGGGTGACGGTTTATTTGATGTCCGGGAAGGAGCTTACGTAGTAACGCGCATGTGTGTGCATTCTCTTTATTGTTGCACACACAAGATCTCTGGTCTTTGTGAATTCCTTTGTTTCCTTCACCTCTCTGTTTGTCAGAATGGCACACACAAAACAAAATCTCAATTTTAAAAACATAATACAGACGCACTACGAGTGCTGCAGGCTGTCTTTTCACACTGAATAAACCTAAATATATTGTGGATTCTTTTTTAGAAAATCCCACAAATCCCTCTGTAATTGCCCTCCTTCTTCTACAAGAATTCACCCCTTTTGGCCCCCTCCCATTCATCCCCCTCCTCGTGCTTACCATGTGCCCCTCCCTGCTTGTATGAGACTTGAATGTGTTAGAAGTTAATGGACCCTATTAAGCATTTTAATAAGCTCAGCAAGTCCCAAAGAAGGAAGTCAAATAAAGCCTTTTGTGCGGGGGCTGTGCTGACTCCCTAATATCTCTCCTTTTGAATGTTGGGGGCGAGACACACTTTGTTCTTCACCTTCTCCTTTTCCTTCTTGTCCCCTTCGTCATCTGTCTCAACTTCCTTCATTCTATTAATTGAGTTTCATTAATGAACAACTGGATTTCATTATCCCACACAGTGTTAAAGAGGGGTCTAGCATCCTCCAATCACTGTTCTCTTAATGGCAGCAAAGGTGGAGGGGGTGGGGTGTGTGTGTGTGTGTGTGTGTGTGTGTGTGTGGGGGGGGGGTTATATTAGCAGGCAGTGAAATGCCTTTCAATGAGACTAATGCCAAACACAAAGCTCGCCCCCTTAATAACGCTGTACTCCATTGCTCTGCATGGGCGGAAATCTCATTACAAAAACGCTGAGGAGAAAAAGAATATGAGATTGAAGAGTCTCAGGGTGATAGAAGCAACGTTTTCTGCTTCCATTAAAATAACCCTTTAAAGACAAGTAAAAGAAAAAAGAAACTGTGGAAAAACTTGGGATGTGGAGGAGGAGGAGGAGGAGGAAGTAGCTGACTATTTCTGCATGTTGGGCTGTGGGTCATCACATGTCAGAGGAGTTGCAGTAATAATGGACAGGCAGAGAGATGATAGCAGACAAGAGGAGTCTATTAGGAAGGGTTTGAACGAGCACTAGAAGGACAGCGTGCACAGTAAAAATGAGTGCAAAATGCTATTCAACCACCATGAGACATCAGATCCACTTGAGAGTGAGAAAGCTTAAAAGCTTTCAGGAGAATGTAAGTGCCCCGGAATCAAATATTTCCCTATCGAGACAAAAATGAATTTTTTTCTGAATTTCTGATCTTTAAATATCATTGAGAGCAACATTTCTGGAGGAGATATTGTGCATGAATGCACCCTTCAAACCTGATTCAAAGAACTTAAATGGAGATCTTTTCAGTACAAATACATGATGTACATGACAAAGTGCATGTTATCAGTTGCTTTTGCTGGATATAATAGATGGTGGGTGCTAGTGGATTTTGAAATCCTGATATGAAAAACTTTGGAGACCACAGGCATAATGACAGATTTCAAAGGTTGTTTTTTTTTTTTTTTCTTTAAACATTTAATCGTAACAGATGATAAAATCAAGACACGATTCCAGAGAATGACAGTAATTTGTGGGATTAAATGTTACAGGAAAAAAATGTCATGGCTGACGAGATGGAATGACTGTGATGTAACCAGTGCTACAAGCTAATGTACAAAACATCTGGTTGGTGATGCTTTTCAGTCAGCTCGCTCTCATTTGCTCTGTTCGATGTACAGTACCGTCGCTGTTCCTTCTACACTGCAGGGTTCTTAGTCATAAATACCAAACATATTTATAGTAAAGATTCAAGATTAGGGGGCTCCTATAGAGCTCGGCGTTGCGTGACTTATTTTGTTTGCACCGCCATGCTGGCAGGAAACGTCTGAGCAAAAATTAATTGTGTCAGTGATGAATACAAGAGGTCAGATTACACTCCCCTCTTTAAATCCAAGGCAGTTGAAAGATATATTTCAAGAAATGATAAATTACATATTAGCAAGCCTTATGGTACCTCTGTGCACTTTCTTTAGTATTGAAACAACAGGAGCAGCACTTTGGACTGGAAGGGCAAGCGTCCCTTCAGCTTAGTTACGCTATCCATACTGTGCTATCCATACTGAAACACTATCATTACGCCTGTTAACACTCAAACTAACTAGAGGTCCATTTGGACAGATAATGAGCCTGGGAACACCTTTGCCATTGTTGGTAGTGGCAAATTGTCCCCCAAATTGACCCGATTATCTTGAGCTTAGAGGCTAAAGTAGTGAAAGAAGCCCACCTATGGTAAAACACACGCAGCCCACCATTAATGGAACCAGTGGCTGCTGCACGTGTTGAATCTTCAGTGACTATTAAGCTATTCTCTGCTTCCTCATCTCAGTGACAACCATTCGATTCCCATCCCGTTTATTGTGCTGAGAAGTGTTTCATGTGCATTCATTCTCATTCTATTGATGAACCACTCCAGCATTCTTTTAGGACATGAACAGAAATTCAAATGAATGGAAATTTAATGAAGTGCAACATTTAGATGCATATTTATGAACTACTGTAAGCATATTAAGGGCTACAAAGTCAAATATACTGTCAGAAAATATATCCTCTGAATCTCAGCAGGCTTGTGATGGGGGGGGGTTGTTTTATTCAATCTACCTGCAGCCCTGCAAACTAGGCAGGAAGAGACACATTCTTTATTGCTTTTTTTTATCAGAAATCTGAAAATTATTATAGACATATCTATAGTTATGACTCTATTAAGCTAAGAGTGTAGTGAGTGTAGACTGATAGAAATTAATCTATCATTCCCAACAAAGTATAGATAGTGCATCAGCAATTAAACACTCAAATGTAAAAAAAAAAAAAAAAAATACTATCAGGAGATAATCAGCCATGTGAGAAAAGGTGTGAGAGGAATACTAAAAACTAAGTGTTGGAGGAAGACAAGAGAGGCAGGCGGCGACGCAGCATTCATGTTAATCAGGGTTTACATGCGGCATCTTTAATGTGCTGCCCGCAGTGGTTAGACAGTTATCAGCAGGGGGTGTTCAGAATCTCTCTTATTATCTATTTATTCTATTATATTGAATTAGCTGAATGGATATGTTCTTTTATTTTCTTTACAGATTAAAAAAGATAGCTCATCTATCAATCACTTTGATCTTCTTTTTTTAATTCGTTTAAAAAAAAAAAAATATATATTTATTTAGGATGTTCCTGCACACAAATCAGTTCTCTCTTCATCCTTCCTCCTTCCTGACATCTATTGTGTAGCTCTTGTAACATTAATGTCTTAGAAAGTCTGAGCGACTGCTCGTCTCAAGAGAGCTACAAGAGATGCCCGGAACAAGGATTTACAAATACTCATTAGATTTTCTGTCCTGTCTGTAAGACTAAATTGAGGGTTTAAATAGTTCGATAGTGGGTCAGAACAAATGGGTGAATAAGAACATTTCACGTATGAGGCCCATCGCTAAGGCAGGTGAACACAAATTCAATAACCAGCATCCAGGAACATTTTATACCTAAAATTCTGGACTTTGCATTATATTAACTAAGTAAAGCTGAAACAGCACAATCAGAGCTGATCAAACCAAACCGACAAGGTTAACTGAGCAGACAAACTGGCGAGACTGATGACAGATGATCCAACAAAAACAGAGAGAAGAAATGGAAATAAAAAACGACAAAACTGATGGAGCCGTTGATGAGGCAAGAGGGCAAAGCGGGAGCTGATTAGTTGGGAGTAAAGCTGACAAAGACAAATTCAATTAGATTAACTGATAAGGAACAGGTGGAAACACAAGGCATGAAGAAATACCGACATACATCAACAAGCGTGTTGTACGGTTGCACGCATAATTGTGCACGACTCAAACTGGATGTACATAGAAGCTATGAGTGAGGTTTGTACGCTTTTAACAACTAAATGCACAACAGGACCAATGTCTTTGTCTACTTTAGCACTGGACTGTGGTTTTGTTATTACTGCAATAAACAGCTTCCGCCTCACTGCTGTCCACACCTCCATGGTCGTAAACGACACAAAGCAGGCAGCGATTGCTGTTTTTGAAATGTAATATTCTCATTAATAATAATGCTCAAAAATAAAAGCTAAATAGTGTGCTTTGTAAATGTTGCATCGGTGGTTTTGACCACAAAAGAGTGAAAAGAGCAGGCGACCGTAAAAAGCCATGCTATACTGTAGCTCGCACTGCTGCTTGTGTGATAATTGTTATTCGCTCAAAAGGTCGAGCACGCTAGCTCGTGGACACGGTCCCCCTCTGAAGACAAGCATTACATGACAGCAGAGCGTCGGGAGGAGCAAAGCTCTTTGCTACAACTGCTGCTTCGTGTCTTGGGATGCACTTTCATCCCACTGTAATATAAATGAAGGAATGGGTTTGGTGACCCGGAGGTCCTCCTTGTATGTTGGTTCTCTTCTGTAGAAATGTGAGGGAACGCGAGCTTACCAATAATTCATACACAACTACATTCAGAGTGACCGCTTACACTACTCATCTTCTTAGAGCAGACTGGATCCCAATGCAGTCAACAAAGTAGTGTTAGTATAGCATCCTGGTACACAGGTACATCTGCACACCGTAAAGAAACATAAGCATTTGTTTACATGCTGCTACTTTATTCATATTAGAAAACAAAGGGGAGGGGCAAGCATCTCACTATCAAAAGAGCTAATGGACTGAGGAGAGTCAAAAGAGAAGACAGCTGAAGAGGAAAATGGCACTGACGCACTGCCAAGCAGCCTCACTCTACGCCCTGCACAAACACAATCACTGCTTGGAGATGGGCTCAATCTATCTTCACAGATGTGTGTGTGTGTGTGTGTGTGTGTGTGTGTGTGTGTGTGTGTGTGTGTGTGTGTGTGTGTGTGTGTGTGTGTGTCAGCTGGCTGGCTTGATGAGCTTGGCTTTTCTCTAAATAGGCAATGAGGAAGACAACAACAGCAAAGAGCCATGTCAAATTGATAATCCCTTAAATTCTTTTGAAAACTGGGGAGGAAAATGTAAAAAACTACGGGCCATTTAGCCCTCCAGACTACAGGACGCAAGGATTACACATCGCTGGGTTCCTAATAAGAGAGGATAATACGAATTTAGAGATGATGTGGGGCCCTGCTGTCATGTGAAATCACAGCTTAATCCAGGTCTATTTGTCAATGTGTCGCTTTTCAACCTCCTTATGCTTCTGTGTGTCTGGTAGTTATTTACTCTGACTATCAAGAGTCACTAAAGGAAGATCTCCATCAGAAAGAAAAGCAGCTGCCTCACTCTCATTTTCTCTGCTTAACACTTAAACAAACATGCACTACCGTCAAAGGGCTTTGCTTTGTACATTCTGTACATTCGGACCCTACTTTTGATATTCAGTCTGTTACCTGGTTTCTAAAACCAAAGAGCCAATAAAGCAGCTGAGGACACACAGGCAAAGACCTAGCAGGTGTTTAAAGTTTTAGCACAGCATCACTCTCCCAGAAAACAATGTACACTTGAGACACATGGATCATGAAAAAAAAAAAGTTAAGTTGAACCGCCTCTGAATGTTTTATAAGGAGACCAAGCCTGGAGGATAAGTGAAACTGACATGGCATTGAGAGAGTCGAGGGAAAGATGGAGCGCATGATAGAAGAGCCAATTATGCAATGGGTTCAGATGTTTCTCCTGATGTGAAGAGTGCATGGTGTTTATCTCTGCATACTGTACAAGTAGTACTCATTACAAGCTTGATTCTGTGAAGCATCAATAAGCGAAACACAAGGGAAAATCTGAATGTATTCCACCCACCAGAAACAGGGAACTTCTGTCTATACGTATCAACATCCTCCAGCACTGTGCTTCTTTATGGACTCAGCTTTCTGTATCTGCATGAGTATTATACCCCTATATGATTGGATCTTAAATTTAGCAGTTCTTTTTTTTTTTTTTTTTTTTTGTCCATCTGGGCAGAAATTAATCCGATCAAACATCGTCAACTGTTTTGTACGACTTATAGAATTCTCTGGTAGATCAGCAGAGTATCGACCTGAAAATGTATGCGTTTGTGTAAGATATGTTAATGCATGAATCCAAAGGCAAATTAAGCCTTTAAGTTGAAGTCTTTTGGTCTTTTAAGTCTCTTGCTATTAAAGCTGTTAGGGGCAATATTCAAATCTTATTCATATAATTTAAATTGACACATTTAAGGTTTTATATTTGACATTTAATGCAAAAATATCACACAAAAGCACCAGGATGTACCTTCCTTATTATGTCTCAGCTCTGAAAAAGCAGACCAAACACAATTTAAGGCGTTTTTTTTTTTGTTGTCCTGCAAATGATCTTTTCATCCCGGTAGGTAATTACGAACAAACATTTATTTAATGAGTCTGCAAAAATGCTAGCAAAAATTGTGAGCATGCCAACCACCTTAATAGCCAGCGAGCTAGAAAGGGTCGAGGGAAGGACGACACACCATTTTAAGAGAGGTGCTGACAAGCAGGAAGGAGGACGGTCGCTCTCTCAATACTAAAATGGTTTATTAAATTAGGAACATTTTGACAAGACGGTTTTCTTCAAGGTAGAAGAAGACTGCCATGTCCAAGCGTTGGTGTGCAACTGTCCTCCTCAAAGCTTGCAACCTGAACATGAAGGATTACGCAATTTATAGGTATTAAGAGTTTGATGATATCGATGAATGCAACTGCTATCTTGTTTTAACGTGGGAGCGCATGACGCCGTTAATCCACTATATCACCACATGAAAACAGTTTGATGTTATGTGTTGACGATAGATTTAAGGAAAGATCAAGCAGGAAGACTTCCTTTTTAGTCAATCAAATTATTTAAATCATTTTGAGAGTTTTGTGTTTAAAGGTAAAATAGATGCATAATATGGCTTGGTTACAGTATTATTAGCTGTTAGTGGTTAAACACAGAATTCCTGCTTTTGCCCTTTAAAGTTGTACAAATATCGGGATGTTTGGTAGCTGAATCGCCCTGCAATACATCGTTTATTGCTGAGTTGCGACCATGTTATTGTCCTGGTCAACATGTCATGATAATATGTAGTCACAGGTTACTCTGTGATTCCCACCCCTCCTGTGAGCAAGTGAATCAGGCTTGTGCTACTAGAAGACATCCCTCATGTATGTGTGTGCGACCATGCGCTGTTACCTGCGCAGCAGCAGCTTGGGGTGGTTCTTGCTCTCCAGGTTGCGGCCAATGAGATCCGACAGCAGGTGTTTGAGGACATCGGTGGCGTACTCCAGCCGTCCTTGCAGGGCCGTCATGATGAGTGAGGCCACATTGCCGCGGTCCCTCATGGAGAAAGAACGCTGCATCTCCAGTGTTCGGATGAAGGTGAGCAGGAACACTTTGTTGTTGATGAGCTGGCCAAACAGCTTCAGCGCTTTCTCCACATTCTGCTGGCCATTCCCTGACACCTGGACGGAAGAGGGAAGGAGAACAAATGTGTTTTACTGCTAATAATTGCAACTGTGTGCAGCAACAATGAGCTGAACTGGGTTTTGTAAAGGATTTCTGCTCTTCATCCTGACCTTGTCTGAAAAAACTAACGATTTTTCCAATGGCACCAAACTCTTTCTCACATTTCACTCCGGCAGACAGAAGTTCCCACTCATGGTGAGTAACTGAGAAGTTCCTAATCAATTATTGACCTGGGTCTGTTAAAGATCTTCAGCTAGCAGCCACTTCACTTTCATGTCAAATGTCAAATAACTTGCCAGGGTAAGACAATCCTAGACTGACAGTACAGTGTGTGTGTGTGTGTGTGTATTGAGTGTATGTCACTGGAGCAATTTTGACAGAAAAACCTTGGTTAAAAAAATAACTGCTTACTGACCATCAATGTGCAAATGAGTGAGGTCTAATTGTACCGTCTAGGCCAATCTACAAATAAAAATGTTGCATGTCTTCCTCCCCTCTTCAGCGCTGCCCTGCCCCCATGAAGATGAGCAAAACATGTTAACCAACACGATTTTTTCCTTTAGTGGAGGAACCCACAGCCCTGCCTGAGGATTGGAAATTACTCAGTTCATTACTCCTCATACTGCAGCCACTGGTGGATGAAATAGCCATGTGCTGGGACCCTGTTTTCCATGAGGGAGCATACGTGTGACGTGTATATGTTTCCCAGTGTGATGGGCTACATTTGTGTGTAGATGATACCAGAGGGAAGAAAGGATAAGAGGCCCACTGGTACCCTTTCTGCTTCTGAAAGTTACACAGCAGGGGGAGTGCTAAATGCACACGCCCACGCACGCATGCACGCACACACACACACACACACACACTCCTCCATATCTCCTTTGTTTTACTTCAGTTTGACTTTCTGCTGCCCTCTCTTAATACATTATGTGCTTATGTGTCTCTTTTTTCATCTGCTGCTGTCTTCCTATTTTTCTGTCTCTCCTTACCTCCAGTTCTCTGAGGACAGGATGATCCTCTATGCCTGGGAAGAGGACCCTCATGGCATAGGTCCTGTAGTCCAGATGAGGGATACCAGCTCTGTCCAAGTCACTGGTGAGCTCATTGATGTCTGTCTGCAGCTCAGCAAAAGCTTTGAGAGAAAAAGAGTGGGATCAGATTGAGGAAATACTTACTGTATTGAAATGTTCTTTAATCCCTAAGGACAAATATGGGAATTGTACTCATTTTCATAGTGTTTACTATGGTTATGATGACCCCGATATTTGAAAGTTTGTCTTCACTTCAGAGAAACTCTATATTTCACATTCTAGCCTCTCAAACACACATACTTCTCACTCATTTTTATCTACCAGTCAATAAATTGGTTGCAGCAAAGGGCCCAGGAGTGTGTGAGGCTGCAGGTGAGCACTAGTTAATTGGCTCCATCCTGACTGACTCCTGTTCAGGCCCCCGGCTCCGTTGCTCTGCTTTGTCGCCCTTGGGGATGCCCCCCGCATCTTTAGCCTATCACAGGAACAGCAGCAGTCCCCCAAACACCTTCCCGACCAGTCTTAGCCCTCCCCTCCTGGCTCCCCTAACTCACCCGCGACTCCTGGATTTACACACTGACACATGGGCTCACATACACACGTGGACTGAGGAGGAACCCCAGGTACCCATCTAAATCTACCCCAGAGGGCATTCGACTCCAGACCACTGCTAATGGTTAAAACATTAATCTTCTTCTTTCCCAAGGCTGCCTGTGTGTGACTGATTCCTCCTGTTTGCCTGCTCTGTGTCTGCCTATCCGTCCATCTGTCCCTCATTTGGACATTGTAGGAGTTTGCTGCAATGGGAAGTTTTTTTCTCACTGCATTATAGCACCGGCAGAGACTGTCAGGGGTAGCTGGAGGGGATAAGTAATAAGGTCCTCCTCCTCTTGCTGATGCCACAGCCTGTTAAACATAAACCTCACGTCGGCTGTCTAAAAGATTGGATATAATGACCCCATGATGACATCATCATCAGCGTTTATTTGAGGGCATTCGTGTGGAACATTATGTTGTACGAGTGCAGTCAATACACTCAGTGAACCGCTATATAGGGTAGTGGTAGAGGGAGGTCAGCGTGAGGTTATCTAGTGTCCTTCCACTGGCGGCAAAAGGTCAAAGTTCAGATGAGCTACTGTGCTATCTGTTAACCCTGAGCCACAAGGGAGGAGTGTGTTTTAAAGCTGCTGTGTGTTGGATAACTGTGATGAATTTGCACTTTCGTGTAGCCAAAGCACACTGTGCAGAGCCATAAAAAACACACACAGTTGACACACGTATACAAACACAAACATGGAATTGCCTGTTATGATGCGAATGAAATGTAATAAAAATGACGCGTCTTTTGCCGCGGAGCGGTTGATGTTACACCAATGAGAGACTCTGTACTGATGTGTCAGTGTGTGTGTGAGTCTGCATCCAAACTAGCAAGCAGGGATGGGTCAAACACAGGACAATGTGTATCTGAGTGCTCCAGCATATAACCAGAGTGACTCACTGGTCAATAAACCACACAGAGCACCAGTGATTTACTCACTACAGTACACACACAAACACACAACGTATCTATGCCCGCTATGTGAGCATGCATGTGAAATGCACCTGCCGTCGCATTCTACTGCATGAGAAATAGAACAGTGTGTGGAATAAGGATGCACATGTTTTCAATGAATGCACTGCAAATAATACCAGACAATTCCTTTGAACTATCCTGAAGACAGAAAAAAATGTGAGTAATATTTTTCGATTCCGGCTGGATAACGTCATGACTGAACACTATCTGCTGTATGAACTAAATTATGGTATTATTCACAAACATGGAGTTTGCGGAAGAGATAACAACTGTCACAGAAAATAAAATAAATGCTTTAGGAGTAACTTTAAAGAAAAAGACCTGTTATTCGAGGAGCAACTCATTCTTGGACATCAGCTTACCAAATAAGTAGATATCAGTTTGTACAATTTAACAGTTCTGTAGTGAGCCAGCGTTGCTCTTGACCTGTCAGGTCAGCTACGTTGTTCAATTACCAACCTTCTTTACACTCCAGGGCAACTCGGGATTCCAGGTTGTCCATTTGCATCTGCAGGCGCTTCAGGGTGAGGTCATTTTCTCTGGACTTTCGCTTGTAGGCGATGAGGACGAGGATGACAATGATGAGGAGGAGGCCTCCACCGGCTGCGATGCTGACGATCGCTGGAAGGGTCAGCAGGCTGTCAGACATGATGTGGACTGCACCAGGAGAGACGTGGAGACCGCCGACCTGAACCTGTGGAGACATGAGCATGAGAGGAATGTGTCATTTCCTTCAGGATATAGTGCTAGAAATCCTCCCCATAATAAGAACTTGTCATATTGTCAATCTTGTGTCGTTATACTGTAGGTATATTAGCACAACGTTATCCTGTAATATTATATATATATATATATATATATATATAAACATATTACATTTCCATTGGTTTATTTTGGATTTAGACTATAAAGATTAGATTATGGACTGATGTAATTTTCACAGGGAACTAGGTCACATAACAAGGAAGCCACTGAATAATAAATTATCCATTGTCTGTTCAAATGTTAAATACATAGATGTTAGATTGTGTAAAAAGGGGTGTGTCCTGTCTAGTAGACATGACAACAACAAAAAAATCAAAACAAAACAAATGAATTTTGTATTACAGTATACATACAGAGTAGCGATATCAGTAACATTACATGGAGTACGGCTCCCTAAGAACATTTTTCTTGTTTTTTTTCGCCAGCTCGATCAAAATTTATATGGTCCTGCAAGAAAATGTTGTGATTCTGTTTTTTTAAACCTCCACTTTATCACTAGGTTCTAATGTGCTTTTAAAATGATCATACAAAGAAAACCCCAAAATATAAAACGGCAAAATAATACACCTGTTGAGTAATATTTCTGCTAAAACTGTTCCGATCCGTGATAACAACAATGCAAACCCTGTGAAACCTGAGGTAAATATTATGTGCTGGCATTGATACCGGGTGCAAACACATGCAGCCACCTACACACTGATGTTGAGAGGAAAATACTTGCGGGCTTGAACTCAATAAGTGAGCAGGCAACTAAAAATAAGTGCAGCAGATTCTGCCAGAACCTTTTGACAGCTAGAGCAAACTCAAACTGTTCTACCTTTAACCCCTTTCCTTCAGCAGAATGAAGAATGACGAGCACGAAGAATCGAGTTTAGAGGCCAAATATTATAATTACAACTGTGGAGACGGATGCACGTTGAGGAAAGACATGCAGAAGGAAGTGCTGATACCAACCATGACTTTGTATTGTCCGGTGAGGTTGGGCGGCTCACACAGCAGCTGGCTCTCAGACACGGTCACCGAGCAGGGAGTCTCTCCAATCAGTACCGTGTAGTTAAGCTTCACCCCTCCTGATGCTGGTGGAAGCAGGTTTCTGCCCTGTAGGCACATGGAAATGGACAGTGGGGTGCAAAATTAGAAGAGCACACGCGACACATGGCCCGGTGAAAATAAGACAATTTCACAAACTCACGAAGCCAATATATCACCTAAATACCCAGTAAATTAGATCCATAGGGTTGGGCGCAGGTGGGGCCAAATATGAGCACATACTGGGATCAAAGGAGGCGCCGTGAGAGGGAACAGCTGCATATCACCATGAAAGAATAACATATAATCCTCGACTGAGTCCAGGTCTTCCAGTAAATAGGAGCTATGAACCCAAATAATGGGAAGTGACACAGAAAATCAGCTGATGAAAAGACATCAGCCGTTTTTGAAAACGTTTTCAAAATTCATACATTTGAATGACAAACTCTGTACCTTTAGGATGATGGGGGAGCCTGGTTTTTGCTCCAGTACACCAGTGGTGCTTAAAGGCTCAAAATAAGGGTTGGGGTAGTAGAGGAGGTTGGTGTTGTTGTAGACCAGCAGCGCCTGGACGTTGTTGAAGATGAACCCAAACTCATCCGCATGTTTAACTGTGTCCAAACTTGGATGGTACTCTTCCATCAGGGAGGGAGCGTAGCAGCTCATACTGGTCGTGTTCAACACTTTACACACCTGGTGGGAGTGAAGGAAGACAGGAGAAAAAAGGGTTAGTGGAAATATTTTCAGATGGCACCGGCACTCAGTTTGCCCACATGACAGTCTGAGCCCCTTGAAATAAAGCAAGTACTGTGAACCAGGTCATTAAGAAGAGACGAGCACATTTGGTTTATGTTTTTTAGGCTCCAAAAATAAATGCTTCAAGCCGATCCAGAAGAGAGCACTGGGTTTGTTTGCTGTAACCTTAAGTGTGATCTTAACTGAAACACATTGCTAGAACACGAACCCTGCAGGGAAGGAACCTAATATTTGGAATATAAAATCCAAAATCTTTTCAGTGAGAGGGATTTATTGTGTGTCATTAAATCCATCTTTATTGCAGAGGAAGCTGCCATAAAAGTAAAAATAAATTGCTGTAACTGCTTCACTGAAAAACACTGGAGGACATCAACCACAAAGGATGGAGGCACTTCTCCTCCATCTCCTCAGGTAGAGGTTGAGCTATGGCTCTTTTATTACTTCTCTCCAGTTTGCCCAGATGAGAGACCTGTCTTCCATCCATCGTCCCTGGCTCAGCTCTGGAGGGAAGGGGAGGATTGATTGCTGCACAGCACTCTGCTCCGATTGGTTTTTATCTACTTTAGCTCCCTCCCTGCTTTCTCTCTGGGGAAGAAACTTAATTAGAGGTAAATATCATCAAAGCTGCTGAATGCTGGCAAATACCACGCCTCCTACCTGTTGTCTGAGGCTACAGAGCAAGCTGGAGAAATCGATGCAAACTCATTCTGCGTAGGTTACACCAATTCCATTTTCATCTGCATGGTGCAAGGTGAGCTCTAGGACTGCAGAGACGGATGAAGGGTCTCCTTATGTTTTTGCTCTTGGATATTGACTATAAAACTGCTGGCATGTTTTGTCCATGTGGAGCATGTAATCTAAATTGGAAAATTTATTAATTCAGAACTTCTTTGCAATTGGTGTGTTTCAGCCAAATACCAGCTGGCAAATGCAGCAAAAGCACTCTGAAATATAATGTTTCCCTGGTGGTGTGGCATTCCCGCTTTATTTACTATATCAGTAGAGCATGACAGAGGCAGGAGGATAAGCCCTTTTAAAAATAGCTCGACGAGACGGGCCTTCTGACACACTTCCACCAAGTTAAGGTGAAACACAGAGTGAGACATTTCGGAATATTCATTCTAAGAACATCAAACTAATGAAAACCAAACAATGCAGGTTTAAAAATCAAGTATCTGTACATGCTTATGCATGATAAAACTAGAAAGCGCTCAGACAGGCACAGTATGCTACATGGAGGATTATGAAGATACTTTAGTGTATTATCCTAATTTTTATTCCCAACTGCCAAAAATAGGTCCACCGGATCGCCAATCCAGAACACGATCCATGCCACCTCCAGGATCTTACATCCTCGAATGGTCTCTGTGGATTTTGTCAAAACATACTCATATTTTCCGCTGATATTGATCATTGGATCGAAAATTAATTTCTCAGAGTCACAGATGAAGTCATTTGATCAAAATTCAACTATGACGTTTCCAGAAAAATTCCACAAACAAATGTATCTAGCTGATGTCTAGAACAGCCTTCGGGACCCATCCATCCATATTCTTCTGCTTATCTTGTTCAGGGTTGGGGGGGGGGGGGGGGGGGGCTGGAGCCTATCCCCCTATCCCAGTGGCTTTCGGGCAAGAGGCTGGGTTCACCTTGGACGGGTCACCAGTTCAGCACAGGGCCAACACATAGAGACAGACAACCATTCACACTCACAGCCACGCCTGCGGTCAATTTAGAGTATCAATCAGTCTCGTCCCCTCTTGATATCTTTGGACTGTGGGAGGAAGCTGGAGTACCAGAGAGAACCCACAGGAACAGGGAGAACATGCAGACTCCACACAGAAAGATCCCGTGCCTGAGCTGGGACTCAAACCCGGAACATTCTTGCTGTGAGGCGACAGTGCTGATCCCTGCCTTCATCCACATTCTGATCAAAATCGCCTAACCTAAATTTTTAACCTAAAATTAATCTAAATCTATTTGTTTTTGAGGTATCCTGCCAACAAACAAAAAAAAAACCAAACACCTGCAATCTCATTACCTCCTCTGTAGAGGTAATTATGGTGAAACAACGTGTCTTTCCCAGTATGACACTGATTTGTGCTTTGCAGTTTCAACGATGTTTTCTGGGTGTGCAAAATGGATATAAAGCATTTCATAATCATGTGAATTCCATTTTGTCAGGTCCTACAGACATGTTTACTTTCTTGAATATCATACGGTGAACTAGAAGCACTCAGAGAGCTTATTCTACTCCTCCACCCAGGAGGCGATGTGGACACAGACTATTTACCATCACAATCAATTTGATCCAGATTGCATCCAAACAAGCAATCATGCTGCTGCCAGGTACTTAAAAGTTTAAATTGCAACAACCTTTAATGTCAGGTATGATCTGAGCTGCTTTCGCACTGTTGGGATGGTGACGTGTTCTACAGACGGACGCGGAAACTCCTGCAGTGTCCCTGTGACTGTCATGTAAGATCAGCGAGACATTTCCAAGTCAGCTCCACTTCTGACTACCATCTGCTCTGCTGGAGATGGATACTGGGAGTATTTGTCCTCACTTTCACTTTCTCTCTCTTATTTTCCCTAAATCCTTGCCTCGGCTGCATCCTGTCAGGACAGAGAGCTGCTGCCATCATGTAGGAGGTTTTTCTGGCTTGTGGCAGCAAGTGTGTGACGTGTGTAAGTGACGATCAGATAAATAACAATGGGTAAAATGGGGCATTGAGGGATTTGATAAAACAAATGACATATTTGGGTTCTACTGTCAATGGGATTATCAGTGACAGTCAATCAAAACATGGTGACACCACTGCATGACTTCTACCTGAGAATAAATTGGTATTACATACTTTTCCCTAAGACATATAATGCATTCCGCCTGCACTATAAATCTATCTGGGAGTGTATAAAGAAGTTTTAACATCCCATCAACTTGTCAACAGAAAATCTATAATGTGCAGTCATGACATTACGAGGTACACCTTCCACACATTACAATATGTATTTTTGGCTCCTGGCTCTCTCTCTAACTCATCTCTGTGCTGCCAACTAAAGACTATACAGTAGTACTTCATTTCTTTAGGCCATGTAGAGAAAGAAGCTACACATTGTTCTGCATTGATAAAGTGAAATGAGGTCAACAGATAGAAAAAAATAATTGGAATCTTGGCCTCATCTGTCTTGGCTCTCTAGTGTTGGATGAAGCCTGGGTGTTTTTAAGGCAGTAACACTCCAACGCCTCTGGCTGAATACATTACCATGATCTACTGTGGCGCTGCAGCCCACTCAACCATTCAAAGGTCTCTGGCCAGGGTAGCAGAGAGAAAGATAGAGGGAGAGGGTGAGAGTGTTAAGACTACAGGACAACATAGGGTGCTTGTGGAGATGTGCGTAGGAGAGATGCGATGGGTCAGCGAGTCAGAGGTCACCTGGAGGCTAGCATCAGTAGCTAGTCAGTAGCTGTTCTGCTGTTATACTCCTACACGCTGACTATTTTCCTGGCAGCCTGCTGTTCCAACCAACTGCTAATACTGGCATCGGTTCTAACTTCTGCAACGATCCATCAATATGAAGTTTGTGTGGTATAGTGCTGAGCCAACGTGCCTCTGAGGTGCTGGAAGGAGGATCATTTGTTGGAGGTCTTGCGATGAGGGTGTGACTAATTTACAACATCCTCTCTACACTGCTGCATGCATTTCCTTGGTTTAGAGACAATGCCAAATCCACACAACAGAAACGCAAAGAGTTTATACGCTCCTCCTCCAGACTTTGATGATGGTGCTGAGGTATAGGACAAAATGATGCTTGAAATACTGTGGAGTAATATACGATGTGGTCAGCTAGTGGGTCAGAGGGTTTTTTTTTGGCAATAGACACATGCAGTATGTATGTGTGTCAATGTTTACACATACCCCGCGGCACAAACAAAGCCGTTTCTATGGAGATTCACGACAGATTCTCCGTTTACCTTCATAAACTATTCAAACAAAGCTGTTTCTATGGAGATTTACGACAGATTCTCCATTTACCTTCATAAACTATTCAAACAAAGCAGTTTCTATGGAGATGGTGTGATTTCAAATGCAAAAAAAGGAAAGAAATTGGAAAAAGTGAGATGCGGTCAGTGTAGTTGTTTCCACTGATAACAATGATTACTTTCTGCAGTGCAATGCACGCTCACATTGTGCATCACTGACACACCCGGCATGTTGCAGGCTGTAGATACAAGCATACAGCTTATTTTCTAAATTTTTATTTTATTTTTAGGCACAATGCCTCATCACAGTAAATGTCACTCTGCTATTGACCGGAGCTCATCATTAAGGCACTTCTGCTATTTGTGGAGCGATTTCGATTTGTTTCGGTGGTGATCAGACTCATACTTGTCTACGGACCACTCAGTGGACAATGGTTCAAATCAGCTGATTGAGATTCTTCAAGTTGAGCTTAGACAGGCGTCCATTTCCTCGCTTGAGTTTGGACAGAGAATGACTGGTGTTTATGACCCTCCATAGCGGTGATCCGCAAGTATTCTCTTCCAGAAAAGTGGGCAGGAATATTAACGCTCCTGTTCTACAAAACAGCTAAAATGGGTACATTTTTAAGAGATACAGTTTATGGAGGAAGACAATGTGTTGCATGATAATTATTCTAAACCAGGTAGACACTGGGACAGACAAAGAATTGGGATATTTTTTGGGTTGTATATGAAATTAGGGTATTTGTTTTTAATTCAAAAATTGTACTGATTTGTATTTAAAAATGGGAAAATGCTTCTATTAATTTCAGGTCAGTGATGAAAAAGGGTGAAGAATGAATACAGGTATACTCCAACTCTACTTCCAACCTGCAGTTTCAATGTTGTGCTCACTATTATTTTGATTGTATTCTTTTGTTCTTATTATTAATTATCATAATTGAAGGTGTTTGAAGAAAGATTCATTTGTTCCTTTTGAACATAGATTGGAAGTGTCCAAGACCGTTGTTCACAGTGATGGTTGGCGCCCGTCTCCAGTGCTCTAACATGCTAGTGTAGAAATGATAGGAGCCTGACACACGCCTGCTTAACATGATCAGCAGCAGCTGCAAACACTGACATCCAGTCCAGACATCTTAAGTGTGGCAAATAGGGTAGATGAAATCTTTCTAGGAAAAGGAAATGTTCTGGGGCTGGAAAATAACCCTTTTAGCTTTCGTCAAGATTATGATAAATGTTTCAATTGTGAATCTGATGACAGGTACGGAGCATTTCACAAAGAAAATGTTCCTTTTTTTCCCAGGTGACACAAGGGAGGGGAAGGAAGCAATTTAGCGGGAGACAGGTGATCATTTGAAGGCTGTCTGGTAGACAGCAGCTCTTATTGCTATAGGCTACTGCACTGTGTTGCTGCATCCTCCAGTGACAAAGGAGGAAAGGGTAGAGGGGGAGAGGAGATGAAGGACAGGTAATTGTAACCTTAGCGTCTAATAGAAATTCATTCTCGGTGGAGTAATTAAGATGGTGACACAGGCTTCTTTTGCAAGCTGGGGAGTCGGAAAAGATGAGGCAAGATGGAGCTGAACAACTCCTTTTAAGAGCCCTGGATAAATCGAACAGCATCGCACCCACACACACACACAAATCAATTCCCATTGCACCTGGTATGCAGGAGTCTCTCACTCATTCCCTGTTTTCACTTGATCTACACATATTTCAGGTTTTTTTTTTTCCACATGCAATTACTCAGCTTTCACAACTTGCAAAGGTTTTTTCGGGAAACTGTGTCCTTAAGTGGGATAATAATGTAGCATAAATCACCCAGGGCTGAGATTTGAATTTTAGGAAAGGAACAGGCACTAAGCAAGCCAGATACTTGCAACCAATTTGAGACGGGGAAGTCAGGATTGCAGAAAAAGGAGAGGATTGTTCACCCAGGCGAGGCATTAAGGAAGTTTATGTGTATTCCGCCATGATGCTGACAACAGTACTAAACTATATGTTTGTGTATACGCTACAGCAGAGGTTATCAAAGAATGAGGTGGGCTTCTAGGGCAGTTTCCGTGAATGGAGGTGAAAGATTATTCATGATCAAAAGGATATCAGCCTAAGATAGAAGATAGCAGTCTAAATTGATCTAATTGATTTGGGGCGGCACAGTGGTGCAGTGGTCAGCACTGTGGCCTCAACAGCAAGAAGGTTACAGGTTGGAGTCCCGGCTGGACCACGAGGTCTTTCTGTGTTGAATCTGCATGTTCTCCCTGTTCCTGTGTGGGTTCTCTCCGGTACTCCGGCTTCCTCCCACAGTCCAAAGACATCAAGAGGGGACCAGGTTAATCCAGACTTTAAATTGCCCGTAGGTGTGGCTGTGAGTGTGAATGGTTGTCTGTCTCTATGTGTTGGCCCTGCCATGGACTGGTGACCCGTCCAGGGTGAACCCTGCCTCTCGCCCAAATGCTGGTGGGATAGGCTCCACCCCCCGCCAACCTTAACAGGATAAGCCGTAGAAAATGGATGGATGGGGACTGTTTCATGTATTTTGGTGTATTCTGCTGTTACGTAAATATTTGGCTAGAAAGAGATGCCAGTCAATTAATGATGCTATATGTATCTAGAAAGTAGAACTCTTGTGAGGAGATGTAAGGGGGCCACCTTGCTCCAAGCTTTCCACCATCTCAGATTTGATAACTACTGTGCTATGTATGCCTGCACCTGTATATACAGTAGTACTCTTGGGTAGCATGTGACTGTGTATAATTTTAGGTATGATTGCAGTAGCAGAAGTGGGGATTTAGTCACACTAGAAAAGTAGAAATTTGGGAAAAAAACAACTTCTGAATATTGACCAGAACAAAAGTCAAAGCGGAACATCAGTTAAGGCAGGTCACGCAAGTCCACTCGCCTCCTACAAGCATTTTCTCAAGCTGTGTATAATTACAGGAAGAATCAGTCAAGCTGGTGTTCATTCTGCGTTCTGAGTTTGTGCTGCTGCAGCACACACACACCCACACACACACACACATTTCCTCCGCAGCTCCACTATTATTTACATGTATTTACATTTTCCCAAAAGACATTTTCAAAATCAAAATTTTAAATGGCCGCATTGCTTTTTCTTCATTTCTGGAACGCTATTTCTTGCAGTTGTCACATTAAAGGTAGTCTGTGCTCGTGATTTGTTCTGATCTGCTAATACGACATAGAAGCCCCCCAACAGAGCTATTCCGCTAAATTAATTGATAAACCTCTTCTAGATATTGTACAATATGCTATGATCTAAGACGAGTGGTCCTAATTGAATTGCATTCAACTTTTCAAACTTTTCTGTAATCTTAGCTTTTACTGTGTGCAGTTCTGAGGAAATTGCCTTGTATTAACAGGTCACAAGAGAGAAGAACTAATGTATTTCTAGTGTTGTGTTGTGAATGTGCCCTCCACACAAAGCTCTATTCTTCACCTGTTCACTTATTTCATCCCTCTAAGACCTGGCCTTCCTCTTCCTCTTCACTCCATTCGTCTAACCCTCCCACCTTTGCCCACACCACAGAGAGGAAATCCCATCCGCTTAATTAAACAAGGACCCCCAGGACAAGGGCTCAAATGCAATTTGTAACGATTTCCCACAGCCAAGATTTTGATTATACAGGGGCTCTTTATGCTGACCAACGGCTGCTGACTGCAGTTAATCTTCCATTGAAACCCATTAGAAGTCTCCTTGCCCCTGATCATACATACCTCCAACATCCACCCCCGCCCCTCTTGAAATGCTGCTATCCTCCGGCATGCTACAACACCGCAAAAACTATCTAGACTGAAAAACATGTGAAAAAGCTCAGGATGACTCTGTGCAGCCTTAACGAAAACTCTTGAGTAACCACACGTGCAGACGACTCTCACTGCTCACGACAGTATTCGGATGCTCACTGGCGTGCTTGAGACAATTGAGTTCACAAGGAGGTTGTTTTTCAAACAAGCTTAATGTCACATATTTTGCTGGAATATTTCAGGGAAATAAGGGGCGTCACGGTGGTCAGCACTGTTGCCTCACAGCAAGAAGGTTCCGGGTTCGAGTCCCGGCTCGGGCACAGGATCTTTCTGTGCGGAGTCTCCATGTTCTCCCTGTTCCTGTGTGGGTTCTCTCTGGTACTCCAGCTTCCTCCCTCAGTCCAAAGACATGCAAATGGGAACAAGGCTGATTGATACTCTAAATTGACCGTAGGTGTGACTGTGAGAGTGAATGGTTGTCTGTCTCTATGTGTTGGCCCTGTGCTGGACTCATGACCCGTCCAGGGTGAACCCTGCCTTTCGCCCGAAAGCTGCTGGGATAGGCTCCAGCCCCCCACGACCCTTAATAGGATAAGAGGTAGAAAATGGATGGATGGATGGAGTTTGGGGAAGTAAGCAGTGGCTGGTTACTAATGTAGTAGATGTACTTCAGCAGCATTTTATGGTGCAACCGCAGTGGTGCTTTAGTGGCAGTGGCAGCACAATGTTACTTACATTGACTGACTCCTTGCCAGCATATTTGACCCGGATCCTGGGCTCCTGAACCACATCCAGGTTGGTCCCTGTCACCATCAGGGGGGTGTGGCCACTGAGGAAAAACGCATCCATTTATACAACAGGTCTGAATCATGTTTCTCAAATATGTGCTTGTTTGTCTAGAGCAAAGAAACATGCACATTTTTTTACATCATTGTCATGATTTTTGAAGTGTAAATGCAGCCTTTAGGAGTATAAAGTTAATGTTACGCTATGTACAAAATATGCAGGACTTTGTGACAACACCTACCTTTTCTCTTTGTCTGCCTTTCACATGAAGATGTTTATAGTCTCAGTTTGCCACTTTTTAGACAGTGACTACTTCAAAATTCAAAAATGCAGTGTTTACTGACACATTTCACTCCATCGAAGAAAAAAAACAAAACCCTGCATGTTCAAAAAACACAACCTACTGAGTTGAAGGAATCCTGCAGGACTCTAATTCTGCCTACAATAACCCTGTACTTCTGTTCCTCAGAACGTTCGCCACCCAACCCCCCAGCTCTCTTCCTTGGCTTGTTTTACTAGTTAATACAACTTTGAGTGGAAGGTGAGTAGAGATGCATTCAAAAGACCTCACTGGCAACAACCAAGTGGTGCACATTTGTGTTTGAAATACAAAGGCAGCTGCAGCATTTATGGATGCAGTGGTGGTCCCTGACTTCATAACACAGCAGCCCAAACAAAGCATGCCACCAAAGCAGAAGTGAAACGCCTGGAGGTTTGGAGCAGCCGTTTTTGTTGTCCCTCACTGTGGCTTGCTGAATAAATACACCGCGCCGAAAATCTTGCAATAATCTAACTATGCTTCATGGATAGATATGAGACAGAGCACAATGTGTTGGTTAAGATAAAATAAATGACCAAACTTAATATCCAATTTATTCCCTCTTAGAAAATTCAAAGAGCAGTGAAGAAAATCCACTTTCCTATTCTGTCTCCTTGCACTTTTGCCCTCATCTCTCCCTCTGTGCCATCACACTTCTGCTGCATTGTCCTCTGCACTTCCTCAGTAAGTCTAAGCCATCTGCTGCAGACTCACAGCTCTGATAGCACATTGTTCTACTAAGCCGCTATTTCATCCTCATCCTTCTCCTCTTTTTAATTAGTAGTGTATGGTGTATGTGTATCTATCTGCCAAAGATGTTCAACAGATGGATCAACAGTATCCATCCTCTCCAGTCTCTCACTGTGGCAGCTCTATCAGATCCAGACTAATTGGAAGAGACCTGAGCAGTAATTGAAAGTGCAATATTGACCTGTGTCTGCTTATTATCACTGGCCTAGACTGTCTGGCTGGCTCCAGGGGGGTGTCATAGGCTGGGTGACGGGAGCTTTGTCTGTCATAGAGGAGGTGGATAAAATAACATCCAGCATTTACAGAATAAGATGACTTTACCTTGCAATGCTCCAGTCTGGTTCAATGCGCTGAACTGTGGGATCTTCAATGTACTCAAAGGTGAGGCTCTCCCTGATTTGGGCATGGTCCACACTCACACTGATCTGCACTTGGCCCACCCCGGACAGGGACGGTGCGGAGCAGCAGACGATCTCTGTCATGGTTCGTCTGCAAGAAAAGTTGAATAACCAGAGTCAGAGATTTATATGAATCTGTACTTGCTCGTGAAAATACAAAAAAATGAATTATACTGTATGTGCGATCCAGCCTCAGTGTTCAAACAAACCATACCATTACGTTTATGTAAGGATTACACTCACTGAAGTAAACTGACGACCTAAAAGCTGTGTGATACAAGGACCTTAAACAGCTGCCGACGAACGCTTAAGTCAAAGCCTCCACCTTAGCTTACCCGTTGTTACCATTTTGGCTGTAAAACGGTGTGGAAATATTTTTGAGCATCACAAAAGCTGCAAAAAGATGTGATCGGTTTGGTCTGCTAATATTTCTAATAAGTCACGATGCACCAAGTCTTGTTTTCAAGTCGATCTACATTTGCTAGCCATAGGTTAACCGGAAGTAGCAGTCTTGTCCAGGGTAAATCTCTGGTGTGCGTCCTCTGCTCGTTGAGAATGCTCAGTATGCATCCTCCTGGCTATGTGGGCATGTGGCCAAATGCAAAAGCCCCACATACAGTGAGATGCAGAAAGATTTAGCTGTTGGCGAGGAGCTGATGAGCATTGTGAAAACTTGTTTTGCTTGAATGTAAGGGACATTCATTTATATGAAAATAGGATACACTACAGCTCTAAAGTCTGTGCACACACAGGAACACACAAACACAGGAGCTCAGCCACTATTATACCTGCTTCTGCACTGCTCTCCCTCCCCCCAAATTTGTCCCATTTCATTAGCAGTGGAGAGCCTGGTGGTAGAACCACCTTCTTATTTCTCCCATGCCAGGAATATAGAGGAGAAACACAAACCAGTAATTAGCCCCATATCTCATTAAAGCTGGCTTGACTTCTCAACCTTACAGTATTACAGTCAGACTACAGTAGAAGGGCTTAAAATAGATGCCTGGAAGAGCGGAGGAGGGCATCTGGGAGCAGAGAGGAGAGGGAAGGAGGACGGGAAGAGTGAGACTGAGTGGGGGGGTCTCAGTTAACGGATCACTTAATGAGAATAAAGCTCATCATCTTGGATCAAAAACTCTTGATACTCTCGGATTTGCTTGTATTTTCCCTTATATGTTCACAGCATTATTTCCAAACATTCACATGTACTTATAACTGGAGCAAACCAGAGGAGCCAGAGACATGTGTGAGTACACTACAGGTATTGCAAAATTCAGACGCGAACAGACATTAATACATGAAAACAAAAATGACTGGAAAAACCCAAAAATTAAAGTAAGAGGATCACTTCTTCAAATCACAATTATATATCAATGTTAGAATAATGATTATGAACATTTCCCTTTAATGCTCCTGTGCAAGTACAATAAAGATTCTAATAGCCCTTTTATGGCATTAAAAGAGTCTCACCCAAAGAACTCGCACGTCTGGTTTCCAAACTTGACATTGACGTTGCTGCCGGCACCAAGGTTTTCTCCCATTATGGTTACTTTGGTGCCCCCAGACTCCGGACCTCTGCTGGGTGACAGACCTGAGATTGTGGGAGTCTGGAAAACAGAGAGATGCATAGATGTTAGGTAAGACTGTGACACCCAATTATAGGGAGAAAATGAAACGCAATAGACCAAGAGATTCATATATTCTACAGTAAAAGGGCCATCATCTCTGTGGTGCCTCTGGAAGCATTCACATATCATCGCAGAAGATTACATTTACTGATATTGTCAGGCTATTGGAATGATGGGAGAAAAGAGGATAAGACCAGGAGCTCCTACAGGCCCTAAGAGACCCCCCTCCTGTGTGTTTGTGTACTTTGCTGTAGATGTAGTTGTTGCTGTTTTCTTACAGACAGTCTGAAGCTAACTAGTAGTTACAACAGCTGCTGTCACACAGACATAATCTGAGTAGACATCATATGGAGAAACACACAAGCAGCACACACACACAGACACACACAGACACACACAGACACAGACACACACACACACACACACACACACACACACACACACACACACACACACACACACACACACAGGCTTCTATATACACAAAGATAAAACGATTTAGCTAAATGCACACACACACACACACGCTGCCCCTTCACCAAATGCTCCATTATTGCTGACAAAGACGATCAGAAACGCGATTTGTCTTGTCAGGAAACCTGCAGAACGCCTGTGTGATGGTGCGTTCTTTTTCAAGGTAGTTCTTTAATTCTGGGCCGTGTGAAGTATTCCTCCAAGACTTCTCCCTGTATTAGCAGCTGGGGCACAGGTGGGACAGAAAGAATCTAGCTAGAGAATTGAGAGTGTGATGCTGAGGAATCTCAGAACTGTCTCAGCTTCGTTTGACTTGCAGGATGCAGGTTAAAACAGGTGCTCTGAACACAACAGAGGTAATTACCTAGCTGTTAATTGTTGAGGGAGCGCTAATAGTGAGGGTGGGAGAAAGCAGATAATCTGTTAGCTGGGCTGACAACAGATGATAGAGCGGGAAATATGTGTGTGACGATGGGGAGTAGATGATGTTTACCTACAGAGTGACACTTTCAAATGTTCATCCTATCTGTTACATTCCACATTTTTTCCTCCATTTCTCACCACTATTAATAGAATCTGGACTCAATTACACTTGGATTCCACCTGCGACAGCGATGACGTCCCCATGGGAACATTTCAGAAGCCTTGACTTACTTATTCAGTTAGAATTAGTGTACCTTTTTGGGTCTAATTTAATTTAAAGGCTCCGTTAACACACTTAAGTCCAGTGTAGTGATGACTGTCAATGAAAAAGCTGCTGAGGCGCTCGTAAAGGTGCTAAACCACCATTCAGATGTAGTTCATCAAATAAGAAGAATGAGAGGTGGAACAAGACAATGAATAGGTCAATAATTTGAAACCAGAGGATGGTAAAGTTTGTGGCCACACAAAATAATGATTTACAAATAAAACACATGCTAAATGTGTTTTATAAAGGATTATCTAAAGGATGATGCAGTTTCTTAAATTTCTAAAATTGACCGGATACTCTTTCCCAAACTCCTTTCATTAAATGTGAGCTCAGCTTCTTTATCACATAGCTAAATACTTTACATGTGTATCCATGTAAGGGGCTTCCATTTATGTAACAGGTCAATTTTTTAACTAACTCTGAATCTGGGAGAACACAAACATATTAAAATGTAAGAAATCGGTGCTTCGCTTAAGCCATCCAGTGCATGAGCATCTACAATATCGACAATACAGACCCTGAATAGACCCAGATTGCATTTTTATCTAAACAGAACAATGACTTTCAGTGTCTATCTTTCAATTTCTGTATTAAGGTGGATTTTCTCTTTTTTTCTTTTCTCATTGTTTTTTTTTTTACATCTTGCAGGTCAAGTTAAACTTCATGGCTGCCCAAATTGGGTCAAGGGGCCCTATCTTGGGCAGATGTAAGGTGTTGTGACCTTGGTGAGCCAGAGCGTGACTCAAACATCCGTTCAGCTCAGCTGCAGACATGGACCTTGACTAATGACACGAAGAAGAAAAGAATAAAGAGAAAAAAGAACATCAGACAATATGTTTTGAATCAATTTGAAAAAGGACGTACGGAATCTACGAGTCAGATCAGAGTCTTACTGTGATCATTAATGAAGACTCCTTTGTGCAGTTAATGGAACAATGTTTTGTTTTTTGTTTTTTTTGAACAAAACAAGCAAGCATCAACAGAGCTGCTTAATTACACTGTCGGTAGCCATGGCAACTAACATGATTATTAGCCTGTGGTGCATCAACAATTATTCATTCATTAGTTGTGCTGCTTACTGTGTACAGGGTCATGGAGACAATCCCAGCGAAGCGAGAGCTGGGCTACACCACGGACATGTGGCCAACCGTTCACACAGACCCACGACAGGATAAATTAAGGTCTCCAATTAACCTAACCTGCATGTTTTTGGTCTGCGGAGCACATGCATATTCCACTCAGAAAGGTCCCCGAAAGCCCAGAACCCTCGCATGTGAGATGACAGCGCTAACCACTGAACCACGTTTATAATAAATACATGCCTTAACGTTTCTAATTGATAAAATTGCATCAGGTGCCACTTCCAGTCCTCGAAATGGAACACCCCCCACCTCATTTGGAAGGCATGAGACAGCTGTGTTGGGACAGGTTTGACTGTCCTCAACTGAATGTCAAGCACATCACAAACACACAAGACATGACATTATCGAGCGATTACGGTGTAGTCACATCCTACCACAAAGGAGTAGAGTTGTGAAGATCGTGCCCTGAGTTCAGGTCTGCATTCTCCCACGCAGAGCTGGACTGAACCAGGTCTACTGTCCACAGGAGCTGAATCCATCTCACACACAATCCTACAGAAACACACAATTACAAACACCTTGTAATGCACATAATTAGGCAACAATATCTTTCATTGATGGTAACAATATATCAAAAATCATTTAAACTCTTGACGAACTCATGGTGCAGAGGACATCAATGTATTTAAAAGGTTGTGCAAAGTTGGGAGAAAGAAATCAAAACACTTCTCTGCTTGATATTGATTGATCTTCTGCTCTAAATGCAATCTTCTTTTGTTGTCTCACTCATTTCATTACAGGACAGTCATCGACCGGGACCCCACCCCCCTCGATGACTGTCTTTAAATGAGACCAGTGTTCCTCCTCTTCTTGGGATCCCAACACACCTATATGCAGTAAATTTCCCACTAACAACCGGGCCCCCCAACAGTGCCGGTGCCCTGCCAGCGTGCTAATCTAAATCACTCGACAGGATCAATACAGCTTTATCATACCATGTGATCAGGTGTCACCCAGCACCACAGGTGAGTAGATCAAACAGAATAATAAAACAAGGATGTTTATTGATCGCTGCAACAGGGAATAATAAAGTACAAGTAGCAATCACAGAACAAGAAAAGAGACGCGGCGGATGGCGGTGACAGACTTCACCAGTTTTGGTCAGCTGAATTATTACTCAGCTTCGGCTTTGCTGAAAGACCGAGGTGACAAAACTGATATTTTCCTCTCATTAGCCCTGAAAAAAAATTGAGACTCCCTTGCTTTTCTTCTTGGTCTCAATTATGATGATAACTTTTATACTTCTCCTTGCTAATGAGGACTCAATTTAGCCACAACAAAATTAAGAGGGAATTGAATAGTAATAATAGTCCCTCACAAAAGGGCTTTCAGACAGCCAAAAATACAAAATTCTACTTCAAAGCATTTTTTTTTTTAAATGAACTGCTCTAGAGCAGAAACATGAAAGATACAATATGTTAAGCTTTTTATGTTTTCGTCCTTTTCAGCTCGAAACAAACAGTAGCAGTCAGATAAGGACGTGCACATAATGAACCTACAGCTGATATGACCTCACAACTCCAGCTCAGAAAATCATCATGAAGACTCCTTCAAACTTCGACTAGAAAGGTCATAGGTGGCTTTTTTAATTTTACCAAGTCCATTTTTTTTTTACTCCTGGTACGAATGAATTCCCCAGATTGTGCATAAATGGATTAAAGTGCTGTCAGATCAGTGCGCTGCTGACAAATTGTCCCCTACAGTCAAGTGGCACACAGTGAATTTTAATTACAAGTGCCCAGTAAGAAGGTGGGACTCACGAGCGTGCTCTGTATGTCATCCACTCTACTCATGAGCTGTGGTTATATATTTTAACATGCAAGAATGAGCTGTGTGTGTGTGTGTTTGTGTGTGTGCGTACTGTACTGTATGACAACAGAAGTGCAACAGCACTGCACTGCAAAACTGGCAGTATGAGTTCCAGCAGTGGTGCTGTTCTCTTTCTGAGGGCAGAAGTAGGCCACAGGAAGAATTAGGGTTAAAGGCTCCTCTGAGATCCATGACTGTGATAGCCTGTGTGTGTGCTTGTGTGTGTGCATACGTGCACGCGTATGTGTGTCAGCTGTGCCACAGTGTGCAACCGTAGAATTAAAACTTTACATTGTTCTCTTTTCTCCAGGTCCAACTCAGTGAGACTAAATGTATTTCAATATCTAAAACTACTACGTATATGTAATATCTGTGTTTCCCTGGGATACGTTAACAGTTTCATGTGATGTCATAATCTGACCACTTGCAAGGATGCAGTACAGTAATCAGACCTTGATATGATGCGTGCCAATTTTAATAGTGACCAAAAAGTGTAATTACAGCAACGGCGTTGCACGCAAAAAAAAAAAAACTTTTCTCAAAACGGTAGGTAGATATTAAAGAAACGGTTTGAAGGAACTGCAAGATTTAACTATTTTAATTCCCATTCAAGGCTCAAACACATAGTTAGCAGGCTTAGTTGGCAGGAGTCTCTCATGTGCTGGCTCTGTTTTCTTGTGTAACCCGTGGGCCATGCGCCCTACTGCTTCCCTCATACCCAAAGGTTGACATTTTTGCACCACTGAGAAACTTTCATGAATGAGTTCCCATCTCGGATGCTATATCCACTTTTGTACATACAAAACATCCTTTAAAATGTATCAAAGAAGTCGTCTTGTGTTTATTAAGAACTGCACTGTGAGAATTCTTCCAACAAACTCAATAACCAGTGACAACTCAGCATAATCCTACTTCAAATATATTTAGAGTAAATCACCGAAGCAAATAATGTGTATTTTTGCCTTTCCCTCATGTGATGGTCTGCATAACTTGAGGAGGTTAAATAACCAAGAATTTTCTCAGCCTACATATGTCTGCGTGTCTTGCCAAGGGGAGATGAGGAACTTGTGAAGCATGAGCTCAGTTTCATTAGTCAAGGGTGAACAGGACAGGCTTTAACATGCTCTGTGCACAGCATGGGACAATTATGGAGGTAAACACAAGTAAAGAACCACAGCTGTTATGTGATTGTTGCTAACTAGGCTGGGCTGGTGTGCTGCACAGGGAGAATAGCAACGTCAGGCCAGACAGCTTGGACCTGCTCCAGCCTTCATTAGCTAGAGATGGTGGGAGAGACACTGACAGTTCGTTAGCTGTTCCGCCCAAAACATAATGGATCCGTGTCCAGTTCTTTGTTTAGTCATAACTGATTTAACACACGCGTGCCTGAGATTTGTCCAGCTAATTATGTTGTTTACACATCCAGATGACAACTCTGTGGTGCACTGTGAACAAGATGAAGCAAAATCATGATAGTTGTCTGTTTGTGTGACTTACTGTTCGGCAATAATGTAGCCATCCTCTACAGGAGCACACCTCACCCCGGCTATCTCCACATTGCCCACCATATCTGAGAAGGCGAGACCCAGGTTTGTGCCATGGATGGTCACCCGTGTCCCTCCTTCTGGGGGCCCAGCGACGGGGGTCACCTTAAATCATTCAAAAGAAGGCAAATTTAGAGATTTTCAAAGCTAAAATTTGACATCACTGGCCTGCTTCAAAGAAATCAAAGACAGGATTCTTTGGATGATCAAGTACAAGTGGCTGTAAAAATGCACCACTGTAAAAATGTTGAAACGTTTAAATGAACCATGAGCACGCTCTACCACAACGGAAGCTTGTTCTGTCTAAATATGGAATCATATTGATATGCAACACATTTTCTACCATTCCTCTACTTCATCTCCTTTATATAGACAACAATAAATCCAATAAAAATAACTTCCCAATTAAAGAAATGGGAGGTGTTATTAACATCCTTGATAGCCTCCTGCTCAGAATCTACAGCCACAGATGATAAATTTAACAAGGGGCAATATTCATGCTTACTGCAGACCCCTACTCATAAAATACAATATGGCTGCCCAGCATGACCTTGGTACAGGGTGGCACACTGCCTGCTATGCTACAGCACTGTTGAGGCTCTGATCTGGCTACCATCCATCCCTTTTAACAAGAGAGTGGAAGAAAAAAGAGTGAGAGAAAAGATGAGAAAAACAAGAGTGTACAATAATGATCAGTGGACAGGGTAGAGCTAGAGGAGATGGGGGAAGAGGAGGGCAGCAGGGAGGAGATAACTGCCACTTTTGCTGTGTGGAGCTGCTTGTGCTATGTAAACAATCAATATGCTATTACTGGCCATGCAAGCAGAAGGGAGAAAAAAACGACAACATTGTGCCTGCTTACTGAGCCGCAAACTGCCACGTGACAGCGGCCCCTCAAAAGGTGTGGGACACCCTCCCCTCGCTACCACTGGCGCCCGCTTGGGTATTGCGGCTTCCCTGTGGGACACCAGCATTGTAATCTAGATTCAGTGGACATTAATTGCTCTGGATGTAAAGTAAGTGTGTCACTGCACTGCCTAAGGGGTCTGAATACATGAATCTTTTAGCTCTGCTTGGGCATGCAGGGTGTTGGGGGGTGGGGATGGGGGCATAATGGCTAAATATATCCATGTCAGGCAGTGGCAGCAGCTATTTGAGTAGTGAGAGTTACATAAGCAACATGCAGGCCTGAGAGCGCAGTGTAGAGAAAGGATGGGAAACTACGTGGGAGTGAACAAATACAAAGCTGGGAAAAAAGCAATGAGCAGTAGTGTGAATGCCAGGTCTTTGAGGCATGATTGATGACAGGTGAGGCAGCCAGTGTGACCAAACAGTGCTGTATTTATCACTAGCAGGCCCACAGGGACTCCTCCTCTAATCACTTTTGGAGCTAAAGCAGGATGGTGTGGAGATTTTTGTAGGCTAACCCGGATGTAAGCATTATCATAGGTTAACTTCCCTAAAAGCTGGATTTTAAGATCATTGCATAAAATAAGCTTGATCTAAGGTTTATGAGACTTACATGTTTTGTTCAGCAAGATGATTGCTACAAACAAACAGTACTTTAATGATTTTATTTAAATGGTACAAGCAATCCTATTGAGAAACACAACTAGCTTTGCATGTCCGCTTGGACCCTGAGGAATTCTATAGTCTTGTTTAGCTATTTGTTAGCTACCGCTGGTTTTAAAAAGCATAAATGCTTAAAATTCAAAAGTGCAGGTTTTACTGGTGACAAATGGGAACCAAACTTTCAATAATCATAACTTACTTCCAGGCTCAAGGACTCTACTACACCTTTATGCTCCTGAACCCATGTCAAGGTGGACCAAGCACAGGAAGACAGTCTCATCCATGCACGAAACCCATTTGCCTGAACTACCCATCCACATAGAGAACACACCAACTTGTTTCCAAGCTGCCAGTTTCCCAAAACTAGGGGACACATGTGCCTCTGTGCACGAGAATCTAATTTGACATCTAGCAAACCAGATCCTAATGACCTTTATATGGTAATGAGATCTTACACGATACTGTCACGTATCACATATTAAATGATCATTTCAGTTGTCTTTTTATGGCACTGCAGCATCCTTGTTTCTGAGTCCCTTTTTCTTCTTTGCTTTCTGTCTTTCACCATCTCATCTCCCTCAGGCTAAGTGACACATCCTTCTCCTCTAAGCACCAGCTTGCTTGTTTGTCTTATAAAGACCTTCAAAGGGAAGAGGAAGAGGAAGCCTGATTGGACATGCTCACACTCTCCAACACCCTAAACAACCCTTTCCCACCCAGTGCCGCCATGCCATGCTCTATGTGTAATCCATTTAAGAGAAGTGCTGCTGCCCGCCTGGTATTGTCACACTGTCAATAGATGGTAATTCCCAGCGAACAGCCAGCTTGCACCACGCACTACCAGCACCTACAGTTGTGCCTTCTTTGGTATAATCAAGCTTCCTTCAGTTCCAAGGGATCAGAATTCTGGACACCACCATTTCCTTAGACGTTCTGAGGCATTTAGCGACAATCATAGGATGACTAAAGAGGGGTGAGTTAACCTCAATTGAGAAGTGTGAACCTAAAATCTGTGAGGAAGGAAGAACAAAAGAAAGACTGGGGAAATTGTTCTGGATGTCTGTCACAGTGTTGTTGACATATTCAGCTAAAGCAATGGTTTGCAATCTGTTTCAAGTCCCATACCACCTGAAACATTCATTCTCCAGCTGTGTGCCCCCTCTACCTCCACAGATGGCACTAGCACCACTAGGTGGTCCTGTGCAGTGACCCAGCCTCATTACCTGACCCGAAGTGACATACTGGTGACTGATGCTAGTGCCCAAAGGTTTAGCCTCCTTGGTAGCGTGTCCACCTCCCACACTGATGGGTCAAAATTCAAGTTCAGTGGTGGGCGGTGCTGACTTACTGCAGGTTAAAATAACACTGATATAGGATTGATGCTCCCATGGGCGTGAGGTGACATTTTCCAACTGTTTATCTATATTTCAGCAGATTGGGCGACACACTGGGTGCTAAATGGCCTTATTTTGTCCGACCGATGAGAGGGTCGTCAGCCTAATGTGAGCATTGCACAGTGCTACTCTGCCTCTGATTGGCTTATAATTGGTGGCCTGTCATGTGAGCTGGATCAGGATGAGAGCCAATCATTCAGACGGAAAAACAAATGGCACTGGTTTATTTTGGATGGAGAAGGAGTCTGATCCGACCACGGTTAAACTCACAAATACATGGCAATAAAACACCAACTGCCTTCAGGCTACATGCGCGAGCCCAGCATCTCACTGCAACAACCGTAGATGAGTGAGCTTAACGGCACTCTCCAAGACAACTCAAGAGATGATAACGTTTACTGTTATTAACTGTTTATACTGGATTATCTAGCCATCTCATTTATTTACTGCTCACAACGGGAGTTTTTCCTGCTCAAAGCTCTTTAACTCTCCCAGACTTATACGATCGTTGACAAAGCTGGATATTTTTTGCTTTTTGGAATAAAACAGCCCCTGATAAAGTTCAATTTAGTGGCTCACAGCTAATCTATTTGTCTTTGGTCTCAGCTCAGACTAATTGGAGCATGTCACGTTTAATTGTGAGCAGCATTTAATGGGCTTGATAAAACCTCACTGATCACTCGTTCCTGAACAAACTACATCCTGAATACTTTATGGGGTCTTAAATGTCTTCCAGTCAGCCAAGAGATATGGGTTGCGATGAAAGGGAGCTTTAGAGGAAAAATTTAAGAGACGAAAATTGTTCATCAGCCAGTGTATTTGAGGAGGGTGAAGAAATAACTACTACTGCAAGTTGTACATAGTCGATGTGTGAGGTATCTGGACATTATGATTTAAAAAATATGCAACATTTTCAATTTCTTTTAATAGGCTAAATGAATGCTAGCACACAAGTTTTCTGAAGTCCACTTGTGCTACTGCATGGTGACTGACAAGCCCACCATCCCTGTGGTGTTCAACATAAACATATGATTGCATATACTATGAGAGGGAGTGTATAAGAGAGAATCCCAACATTGTGTTTTTTCCCGAGGCAAAAGCTAGATGTTTATATTCACTGTCACAGGGAGGCAAGGAAGCCTCTTAATGTAAACTCATACAGAAGCCACGGCCAAGGCCAATTGAAGAGATGCCTTTCATATGCCTATCAAACTCCCAGCTTCATTTGATGTCGTTCCCTCTGCTGTTAGCAGGGGCTTACATCTCTTCAATATTAATGGCGCATGGTGGGAGGCACCATGGCACTTAATAGAAACATTAATTATTCAAAAGGTCTATCTTGTGGCAGGCACGTCTACTAATGTGCTAGTATGTATACAAATCAGCTCATGATGGGGGCTTTGGTGCATACAATCAAAACCAAATTTATTAATAAATTCAGCCCACCAGGGGGATGTCTGTTTCTTAAAGAAACTGTAATCACTGAGAGACGAAGGGGGTAGGGTGCGGCACAAATGAATGCAGACTTCACCGCCAATAAATAGGAGGAATATAGTTGTATCTGACATACCTGCTTGTGTGAATTGCCTTGATTAATGCAGAGTTGTTTTTGCCACAGACACTTGTGAGCGAACCTGAGTTCTGACAGCCTGCAGGGGCTCCAGCCCCCTTTTCTTCTCTTTCACTCCATTCTCTCTCGCCACCTTGGATGGCAGTTCAGTAGATCCGCTCTAACCTTTGTTCTCTCTGTTGCCTCACTTCACCCCACTCACACTCTCTTGCAGTCTGCTTGCTCTAACTGCACAAATGTCGCATCATCTATAACGCAATTTTACATAAAGAGAGTTATAGAACAACATTTCCAGGAATTATACAGTGTTTGGGATACTCTTATTTTTGTCTTTTTCCTGAATTGGTATGGGACTTTCACAGCTCTGTCGCAGCATTAACTGTAGCCAACACCTCCAGCTCTGCCTGCTGCAATAGTCAGATAAATTGCTTTTTTCCTTCAATACATAATGGATTTCTGCCTGTTCTGTAATCATGAAAGTGTCCTAGCCTTTACAGGTTCTGACAACTAACAAATACTGTACAGCGAGATTCTTGAGACTGAGATTTATCAGAAACATGTTGATGTGATACCTTGACATCTGAAATGGTTAAAGAATTGTAGAGTGTCACACAAATTACATTAACTTTTACAGGAACAAGCCGAATGGCGAATTTTGGAATGGCGATTTGTGATCTTGCCAAGTGATCAAGTGTGTATCAGTTGTTAGCTGTCAGCCACCATTAGCTTCAAGCTAAATGTTCTTGGCTAGCTCTCTCTGGGGTCAGGAGGGAAAACATCTTTGTGGGAAAACATCTTTGTGAGCTCAATACGCCTATTTGTGAGTACCTGAAAAGCAAAATACACTTTCTAGATAAAGTATGGGCTTTAATTCATATGGATGAGTCAGCAATGGTAACAGAGGAGTCAGAGATGGTAGCAAAGGAGTGGGCTGAGAAGAGGTGGAATGATTTAAATGGTTATTTCTTCATCCAGCCTCTACTCTTAACTACATACTGTATAGCAAATCAATTAACCAAGCCAGTTACTTCAGTTTTTAATTGGTTGGAGGTAGATGTGAGTATGTGGTGAGGGAATGCAAAATGAGTATATGTGGGGGCTGTGCGGTGGGTTAACCACAACGCACTGGTGCGTTACCAAGCCTAATTAAATAGTATGCCTGGCCTGACTCCTTGGTGACAGCAAACCTACCAGAATGTGGCCTGAGCAAGCAAAGGCTCACTTATGGGGGAACAAATAAGCACTTCCAGGTCGTAACCCCAGTGTTGCTCTGGTGCACAACATTTCGGCCTATCGGTCAGGTTGCTCAAGAGAGTCGGAGGAGGAAAAAATAGGACGGACACATAGAACTTATAGATCTACTGATGAAGTGGTAAAAATCAATAAAAGACAACTGAATAGCATCATGAGAACTAGTTATGTAAAAAGAGGTTGAGGTTGGTTGTTTATGACTCAATCTGAAGGTGTCAAAGTTACTTTCAAAGGGTTTGATAACCTTGTGAGAAGACAAAAGCCATTAAAATATCCAAGCAAAGATGTGTGCTGCATTGTCACAAAATCTATGGTCCTGTCTCTGTGTGTGTGTGTGTGCCTGTGTGTGAGAGAGAGAGATTGCCCTTGGAGAAACCCTTAAGGTGAAAAGAACTCTAACATGAATATGCACCTGTAAGACTACACACTAATCTACACACACACACACGTTAGGAAAAGATGAGACAAAAAGAGCTGGATATGTTGGCTTCAGGTGGGGCCAGCACCCTGTGGTGGTCCTTGAAGGTTTGATTCTTCTTGGGTCCAGAAGTAGGTACAGTAGAGTAGCACAGTTGCTTCTTGCCCAGTAACTCACAGTTCACTTCAATTGAATCTTATTGAAAAGATCATAATAAAATACAGTAATGCCAAAGGATGTTGCAAAGGTAGGAGAAACAAGGACAGAAGAACAAATAAAAAGAAAAAGAACAGACAAATTCGCCCTTTCAGTTCAAAAAATTAAGAAAAATGGTGGCTTAAACCTCTGAGGTTTAAAGGAATCATGCAAATGGATTTATGATTTTGCATTGTCATTGGACGCAGAAAAAAGGATGCCTTAATTTTGTGAGTGAATAGGCTGTCAGAGTTGGAGAATTGGAGAGTAAAGAATGTATCGAAAAAAGGTCATCATTTCCTCCGTAAAACTTGTAACTATTCATTTCATTCCATTCATTTTAACTGTATTAGATCATATTACACCTCTTGTTCCAAGAAAAATAATTTCTTCATCTCCTTTCTGTTGCCTGTTTTTAGTCTAAATTGCTTCTGTGCATCCTGAGAGATCATTACTTAAGTTGTCATTGATTATTAATCATGAACATAAGCGGGATGCATGTGTTCCCAAATTTGGGCCTTGTGCGGTGGGCACCCACAGAAGTAGCCACTCCACGCTGCACTATTTTGTGCTGCTTTGCTACAGTTGCAGTATTTCGGTTGGGTGGTCAAATTCTACATGTTTCTCTTTCGATTTTGGGAAATGTTTTGTATGTGCAGAAGCTTTTGCTTGATTATTGCACATTGATTGTAAACAGATGTGCGTGTGTAGGCAGGAAGGTCACACAGCAGATGATGGGTACTGACCTCAGTGATGCGTGGGTTGGTGCACTTGACATTCTTGCTGGACAGGTTCAGCCAGCGGGTGGTGTAGGGGTTGATGGGAGGGCAGTGGTGCCGCAGGGTACACCTTCCCTCTCCACTGCACCAACCGCACTGGAACTTCCTGTCTGCCTTCAGACACATGCCACAACTGTCCCGCTGAGCTGCACACTTGTACAGATGCACTGTGGCGCAAACAAAAATTGCACCAAGTGAAATACAAGTTTTGTTTTTTTATCTCCATGTTTCATCAAAACATACACAGACAGCAGCTCTGCAGAAAGTCTAACTCTCACATTGGCTATCCCTTTATTTTTCTACGCTCCAAAAATGTGCAGATAGAATTTGAAAGCAGAGAGAGATTAGAGAAAAGTGTAGTCCTCCCTCATGTATGGATGTCTTGAGTTGGCCAGCATGTATTGACTGTAGCATCACTTCTTCTCACCTTGGATATTCTCTGGGTTATCAATAATGAAGTTGCCATTCCACACCACTGAGAAATCCACAGGCAGCTCACTGATTTTCATTCCTTCGTACAAGTACTGCAAACCAAGGTTGGCGATAGAGGGGGTAAAACAGAGATGGGAGGGGGATGGAAGAGAGACAAAAAGAGAAGAGGGTTTCAATTTGAATCACCATGAATCCTTGTAGATACAGCAGTATGTTCTTCCAATATTACCCCGACGTTACATCACCCCATCATCAGAGAGTTGACAAAGTGAGAAACCATGAGAAATGGGACAGCTGGGCAGAAGCACGAGTTTCCCTTCTGGCCTTTACAGATGCTGTCCTTAGCTGCCTCCCGTGCCCTTACTTCCAGCCTGACTTTCATTGTAGAAGTGTGTGTGTGTGTGTGTGTGTGTGTGTGCGCGCACGATAGAAAGAGAGGGGGAGAGGGAGATGGAGAGAGAGAAAGAGGGATAGGGAGAGGGAGAGAGAGACAGAATGACAGCCAGTGAAGTAAAATGTGTATTATGTGGTTCCTCTGGGAATATACTGCAGAAGTCAGAGCATGATTGACTAGAGGGCAGAGCTACACTGCAGTCTTCTCCACTGTGATTCATTGGCATCTATTGTGTCTTTACTGACTAAATGACACAAACACAAACACACACACACACACACACACATACACACCTCTACAATGAAAGTCAGAAAGAAAGTTGTTTTCTTTAGATCTGCAACACGTGTCATCATCAATGTATCTTTCTACTGTGTACACAAATAAATTGTAAATAAAATTAAAAATCCAACATGCAAGCACAAACACGTGAACACACACACACACACACACTCAGACACCCTTGTACTGATGTCTTAGTGAGGACATTTATTGACCCTCATCATTACGCATTCCCTAACCTCTTCCTCTCACGTCAACGCTGTCTCTGCCAGCAACCTTTTCACTCATTCTTCAGTGAGAATAATTTGTGCTATGATCATAAAACTTAACATATCAAAATGAAGATCGAAGCTGATATTTTTATTGAAATTGTTTTTCACCCAAGGGCAGCATGGTCGTGCAGTGGTCAGCACTGTTGCCTCACAGCAAGAAGGTTCCGGTTCGAGTCCCGGGTTGGGAACAGGATTTCTCTGTGTGGAGTCTCCATGTTCTCCCTGTTCCTGCGTGGGTTCTCTCTGGTACTCCAGCTTCCTCCCACAGTCCAAAGACATCAAGAGAGGACGAGGCTGATTGATACTCTAAATTGACCGTAGGTGTGGCTGTGAGTGTGAATGGTTGTCTGTCTCTATGTGTTGGGCCTGTGATGGACTGGTGACCTGTCCAGGGTGAACCCCGCCTCTCACCCAAAAGCTGCTGGGATAGGCTCCACCCCCCCATGACCCTTAACAGGATGAGCGGAAGAAAATGGATGGATGGATGGTTTTCACCCATTCTTTTCTTCAGTCATCACGAGAATGAGGGCTGGTTTCTTCATATCAACAGACCACCAGCACATCCATCCTCCTATTCTGCCCAACAAGAGTGCTTTTTAGTCAGCCTGATGCGGTGCCTCAGGCCCTGCGGAGAACCATAATATCCATCCGTCTGCAGCATCTTTGCTTTTTTTGACCTAAACCTGGACCTTCAGTACTCTTAAAAATGTTTTTTTTTTAAAAGCTGGAAGCTAGGTGCAATATAACGCCCTCTAACTGTGGATAGTGTCAGCACAGATTACCAGAAATCCTCTTCAGTGGAGGGGGTAGGGCTAACCGTAATCCTGACTCTAAACCTAACCCTAACCATAACCAAATTCTAACCCTGATCCTAAATTGAGTCTTCACATTCCAACTGCACCCTCCCACCACACACACACACACACACACACACACACACACACACACACACACACACACACACACACACACACACACACACACACAGCCCATCAGTCTGTCACCAAACTTACCGAACTGTTCTGGCACTGCACGCTGGAGCTGTTGAAGCGCAGGGCGGTGACTCGGTGGCTGACCCCCTGGATGTGGAGGACACACTCGTAGCCTCGCTGGCCAGACTGAGGCTGTGGCAGGTTCTTGGCCTTCAGGGTGATGGGCTTCACCTCTCCTGCTGGGATCAGAATTTCCTCAGAGCGCACCAGCTGGGGACAGTCCTAGAGGAAACAGCGGTGCCAAGAAGACATACACACACACACACACACACACACAAAAAAAGGCAAAATGAGAGGCACTGGAGCTCTACACGGGAGCGATGAATAAGATATATAATAAGTGCTCTTAAAGTGGAGATTGGCATTTAAGCTAGAACTTGACTACAGTGTCCTTTGACAGCTCTGATAAGATATCTGAGTGTTGAACAACTCATTATCTAGAGAGTTTTGAAACTACTTAGTTGGGAGAGACTGAGTGGGTTGCAGTACATGACAAATTTAAGTTGGTTCTTTTTCCAAGGTAATTTTGGTGCAAATGCAAAAATAGAATTTGGGCAAATAATCTTTGTGGTCCCTGCTGATCTGTATGTGTCGTTGATAATCAAATGAACAGTTAAACAAACACTAATCCTTTAATTGTGTGTGCAGAGAAGTAAAAACCCACATAAGAGCCACCAGAAGCAAATACATGTGCACAGCCAGATACACAATAAGGCCAACACACACCTCATTTCTGCTGCACATGACGATCTTGGTCAGAGGGAGCCAGAGTCTTTCTACAGACATGCCAAGCTCAATAACTCCAGAGATAATAGAATGTTAATTGCTTGTGCAGAGAACAAGAGCTCCGAATGAGAAACAAAAATTTGGAAATAGAAGAGCTTTGATGGCTGTCTTTCTGAAGAAATGCCCCGCGGCTGACACAGAGCGTGAACACGGAGCAGGATGCGAGCAGAAGGAAACAGAGTGAGGCAATACGCACAGGAGAGGAAGGAAGAGGAAAAGACGGGGAAGAAAAAGAAAGTTGTGCTTGTTTCTTATTTGCATGTGTGTTTTTGGATGTGTGTGTGAGTCTGTGATCCCACTAACCTCTGAAGCGTTGACTCGTCCCTCCTGGAAAGAACAGCTGGAGGGGTCATGGGTACACAAGTTGCGGTACTTGCACCAGTGGCAGCGGAAGGCACTGTTCACACATGACAGACACCTGCATTGACGCACATACGCACATGCACACACACAGACACACAGACACAGTGAGAGAGTCAGGAGAAAGCTGCAGAGTCAAGGAGGGGCACTGAGATTGCCAAATTGGCCCAAGTGCCACATAGGAAATGAGTTCAGATCCTGAGAGGGCACCTGCTGTTGTTGTGCCCTTGTGGTTGGCATGGTACCCACTGCTTCCTGAGCCAAGTTCTCCCCACATATATTTTCTGCTGCGATATATTAAGGCTACGTGTTAGCCCTCATAACCACAATCAGATGAAGACAAAGAGAGTGACAGAGAGCGAACGACAGAGTGGAGGAACGTTGAGTAATGAGGACGAATAAGACACTAGCGCGGCTTGATCCTGCAATTACCATTAGCCCTGCATTGTTAAAGTGCTGCTGTAATTACCAGCTGTTAGGTGTGTGATTGTGGAAGAGCATTTCTGCATCTACAATAAGTGTGCATGTGTGTATGTGTGTAACAATAGGGGCAAAGGGCGTGCAGCCAGTGGCGGCAAAGGTGTTGAGATCCATTACTAAAGCAAAACACTGAGATGAACAAAGTAATAGTTCTGCATTCATACTTTATTGTAAGAGCAAAGACATATTTAGATCATAAAAAAGTATTTATAACAGTTAGTTTTTGTGGTACTACCGATCTTGATAAATACCCTGTAGGAGTGTGACAGAATATCAGTATCATTAGATTTCCTACTTTATCCAGTAGTATCTTGTACCACCGTTCAAACCCAATGAAGGAGACAGAGAAGCGCAAATAAATTATATCTTGTGCTTTTTATATTTCAGGAGCGTTTTTCCTTCTGCATTTACATATTGTAACATACGGTAAACTAATTATCTGGCAATATACTGATTCTTGCACAATCTCTGTATCATGGTACTGTCATTATCATGGGCAAAGTATCATAGTAGTAGTAATACATGAAAGCATTTGAGTTTTTAAAGCAACTGTACATGCTTGTTAGATAAATTTACTGTAAATTTACCACTTAATAGGATATGAACTTTCAAGTTGTAAAACTCTCCAATAAACATCTACAAATGTAATGTGCAACAGAAGTATTATATATATATATATATACATATACATATATATATACATATACACACACATACATATATATATACATATACACACATACATATATATACATACACACATATATACACACACACACACATATATCTATCTATCTATCTATCTATCTATATATATACACACACACACATATATATATATACACACACACACATATATACACACACACACACACACACATATATATATACATACATATACATATATACACACACACACACACACATATATATATATATATATATACATACATATACATATACACACACACACACACACACACACATATACATACATATATATATATATATATATATATATATATATATATATATATATATATATATATATATATATATATATATATATATATATATATATATATATATATATATAAAATATATGAAATGTAGAGGATGGACATGAAAAGAGGAAGAGTGAATATTCTGACACTATGAGGCCTTACAGTCCTTATATGTTTGCAGAGCAAAGACGACCGAGCGGTAATGTGATGTGATGCCATTTACTCCTCTATGCATTCATGAACAGTTGTTAGGAGGCTCGTGTTGTCTTGCTCGGCTTTACCTCGCTCTATCTGTCCTTGAAATGAGTGTTGAGTTATGCATACTTGCTTATTGTGAAATATTCATTGGTGCAAAAGCATGGCTTGGATCTCTGGCGAGCACACTAATTCAGAAGAATAGGGGCTGATTCACCTTCAGGCAAATATAGTATGCATGTAAGAGGGAAACAAAAGGGAGAGCACAAGTTGGCAACAGATTGTGTGAGACACGGCGCATGCCCTTTTCAAGAGTGCACATCTCTCTTTGTGTGTGTGTTCAACGACGTGCACAAATATGTTTGTCGTTGCCGATTAACCAAGTTGATGTGAGAGCTGGTAATTGCTTTCTGTGCCACTCAGACATGGTTTTCAGACAGCAGACAGCCATATAAAGCTATAGGGCGAGCTAAGTGTGTGTGTGAGAGAAAGAGAGAGAGGAAGAGAGGGCTGAATAACACAGCCTGAATTTATTTTGCATAGGCTACATTTTGTTTTGATGTTGAAGGGATAGTGGAAGGATAATTTGACATGATATGGATTCTTGAACTCCTGTTAGCATCAGCGCTGTGATATACTCTGCTGCTCTCCATTTAGCAATACTTCCAAAGCAACAAGGACTTCTGATCTCATACAAACAGAACCTGCCACAGTGGATTGAAGCAAGCAATTGCAAATGCGCCACAGACACTGATGGGTCCGATATAGGGATTCAAGTCGAAATCACTCAACGTGGGACAGTCACTGCATGAAAGCTGGCATGAAATCCCTACTGAGGACCTTTTAGGCTGAGAGCAGGCCATTTATTCTTGTAGAAGGCAGCTTCATTAGCACGATACCCCAGACACGTTGTGTTTCAGAATTCAGGGTGGAGCCAGTGATCAGTTTGGGGCAGCGCTTATTTTTTAAGTGAATGTTGGAAATATCTTAGAAGACAAATACGTGAACGGAATGCATTTCCATCCCCTGGTGTGGGACGAATACACTAGATTACATGTATTTTGGTCAGATGATTGTTGAGTACCGTGCAGGCAACACTATGTGAGGCTGTAAAAAAAAAAAACAAGCAGAAGAGGAAATGGTCATCATGGCCGTCTAAAGCCATGGACCAAAGAATATAAGGATCTTGAGGAATTATTTTAACTCTGGCAAGTTGTAATTGTTCCTTTGTACCAGCTAGTACTGAGCATGATGCTTATCGATTGCTGATGACTACGTTTGTCCAGGAGGAAGCTGGTAGAGGGAACAGCTGGTCAACTTATTTGGGGTTTCCATCTTTGCGCAATTACCATCCATCCATTCTCTTTACCGATTATCCTGGGGAGGGTCGTGGAGGGGCTGGAGCCTCCCCAGCGCTCAGCCGCTGCATTTGAATCCAGAACTTTCTTGCTTAATTGTCTGGTGAGCTCAGGTGAGGATTTTGTCATTTTTTAACGTAATACATCAACGACGGCGTCATAATACCCTTGACTGAGCTTCGACAGATACTCACAGCTGGTGCACACTGCAGTTGTAAAACTTGACCTCCGTGCTAATGAGCATCTGACCCGTTTCCTTAGAGTTGAGCCTCAGATCGACACCTGACCAATCTGAAAGAGGAGACAAGAGAAGATTATCAGTGTGCAGAACATCCGTGTGCTTTTACAGGGCCGCTCTGTTATTTCCAAGTTGTGAGCAGTAAACGTAATTAGATCTTATCCTTATAAGTTTTTGCATTTATGTGCAAGAGAAGTTTTAACAAGTAAGACAGCATTTATCGCATTGTATTATATGCAAGCCAAATTCAAATGAGTAATACTTGTGAATATGTAAGCAATATAATTTTTGCTGAACAGAGTTCTGGCTGTGCTTCTGTTCTCTGTATTCATGTGGGGGGGAGGATAAGAGGCTGTTTTACTGAGTCCATAAATATGCGTGTGTGTTTGTGTGCGTGTGTGTGTGTGTAGAACAGCCTGAATTTCAGTTGACATTCAGTGTGTAGGAGGCTTAAATGACCCTCTGTGCCCTGTTCTCTCCACAGCACCTGTTGGGAATCAGGCTCTTGTTTCACACAAGAGTGTAGAACAGTCAGGCTGGGCTCACTGCTGACTTCCACTACTGCACATTTGTCTCGCAGGATCCTCTAAAGAAAGTGGTGCACACACAACTCTCCTCTAGGATATGGTTTTCCTTTGTGGAAAACAATAACTGGCTTTGTGAATGCCAGCTATTTTCTTTAATTTCAAGCAAAGCATCTCAGTGCATCATTATCACATTCTTTAACATGACTCTCATTTCATCCAGTGTCTCTTCTGGTCATCATCTCTGGACAATGGATACTCCTGAGCAGATAAATGGGCCAGCACGGGGAAATAGGATAGGAACGGGTTATTGCTGGTCAAGAGGAGCTGGCCACAGAGGAGTGAACGTGCTGTAAAAATGGAGGCGTAACCAGCTGCCAGAAGCACAGTGAAAGAGAAATGAGGAATAGGAAAAGTAGGAGAAAGGCAAGATTGATGGGGATAGAGGGTAAGGATGGATAGATGGATGCCTAGATGGAAGGAGAGAGGATTTACAGGGGGGATTGGCTGACATTTACCTGGGGGAGAACATTCATATTAGTGCCTGATGCAGCACTCCCTGTGGGAGCTCTGGGCAAACAGGGCTGTCATTTACTCACGGGGAGGAGGGTTACCAAACCCCCAAAACACACAGTCATTTCCTCACACTGCACATTATATATTATTCAGGATGTTTGGTTTTGTCACCCTGCAGCCATCTTGGCTTGCAAACACAGGTATTTACTGTCAAACAACAGGTGTTAGTATTCATAATGATATAGGGGTGCAAATAAATGAATGCAACATCTGCTGTTGTGCATCGATGGACGTATTCTGGGGGAATGCTTGAAAGGTCATGAGATTTCTATGAATAGTGTATTAGAAGCGATTAGCATATCTTTATTCCTGGACCTGAAAGTTGATATTCTATGCAACATTTTCTTAGCTGAAGTAAAAATGGCTGCTAAGAACCTCTAACCTTTTATGATGTACAATTAATTATCAAAATGTATTATTATGCATAACTTGGCAGTATGTATTTACCAGGCAGCCCTTTTCTTAGAAGGAGAGCAGACCAGCTCCCAGCGGCTCTGCCAGAACACTAATCCTCCATATCAACTTCCCCGTCGTCCCCTCAACTGAATCCTCCCACGACTGATGGAGTCTGCATGTTAGACCTTTGCCTATTAGCCTAATCTGAGGGCAGTATGTGGGGGGCTGTAGCTCGGCCACAGGCCAGGAGACCTAAATCTTACCCTCCATCTGCTCTAATGGAGCCCGGCCTTGTGTGTACCACACTTCACAGCTAGACAACTGATCCTGGATCAGAGGGGGCTTGTTTTGTAGACGGCACCTTTGTAAAGGAGACGTACTAAATCAATAAAGATGTTGAGGAGTGAGTGCAAGTGAACGGTGAGAATAGCTGAGTGCACCATGAATGGAAGAAAAGAGGGTGTGATTCTGTGCTCATCACTTTGTGTTTACTGGGTGATGGATGATGATGATGGTGTGTGTCGGCGGGGCGTATCTACCTTGGTCGGTGGGAATGAGGGGGACATCCTTAGCAGCAGGAGACACACACAAGATCTGGTTGCCATTGACCTGCCCCTCCACCTCTGTCAGATTGCCGAAGGAGCAGGTGATTCCTGCAGAAAGGTCTGGAACGTCGCTCACCTTCACCAGCAGCTGCACACAACAACAACAACAACAACAACATGTTTATGATGTGCCAAATCTTGTTTTCCACAGCTGTTCAAAGAACATGAATTAAAATGGTCAGCAGGTCCTGCTTTTCTTACTCCCCTCACAACATTAACACAAGTGGCAGTCATTAAGAAGCAGCTGTATTTAATATCTTCAGTAAAAATGTCACCGTGAAACATGTTCAACTTATCTTATTAGACTGTTTGTTTTTGCCAGTTTTGTAAATTAACCTCTTGGTAATGTCATGCAGTTGTGAAAAAGAGAAGCAGTGCAATGGAGAACACAACATCTTTTATACTATTAAAAGAAGAAAGGAGACCCAAGGAGCTGGTCTCAGCGCCATTCAGAGTCAACTGAACATGCTGCCTCTCAGAGTGAGATCAAATAAAACATGATCTAACCACCATCAATACAGAATTGCTTTACACGCACTTTGTCTGGGACAGCAGGTACTGTCTTGCTGCCACTGTCTCGTGCCGTTTTACTGCCAAAACCAGAACAAAACTTAAGGAGCTCCATGTAGGATGTTTTTGATGAGTGAGAGCAGAATGCTCTCTCTGTGTCTGCTGCCTGCTGTAGCAACTTTGGCTGTGAACGCTCCATCATTCTATCATCCTTTTTCTTCAGAGTTTATTTATGTTTGGTATTGGTCCTCTCCATATTAAAAATGAAGTGCAGAAGAACCTGAGCCAGTACAACTGCCTGCTGCACACTGCTGATGTAATGCGCATCCAGTTTATTTACAACAATACAACAAAATTGTTCTCCATTCGACACTTTGACCCCCAGTTCAGGAAGCTGTTCTGACTGTGTGCCACTCGGTCCCGACATCCATTGTGAACCTCTTGTAAACTTGTACTTACTCGTTCTTCAAAAGACTTTAATGTTGTGTGAGAAGAAGCTGGTACAAGGGAACACTTCAGGAGTAAATCCATTTGTTATTTCGCCAGCTGTCAACATATTAAGCAGCTGGAAAAAATGTCAAATTCTATTTGCCATTCCCTTTTTTTCTATTGTTCATAAGGAGAGTAAATCCATAAAACCAACCAAAAACTCCCCACACCGTGCAGCCTAAATGCATTAAGCCACACGCATGCAGATGCACGTTGAGATGTTTGAAGTAATTCTCTGGAGAGCAGTGACACCAGGGCTGGAGCATTCAGCTGCTCTGCCTATAAATAAATGTATTCTGCACGCAGGGTGTGTGATCTCGCTCTCTAGCCAAAAGAGGCAGCCGGGATAATTATCACCATGGCATTTCACAGCCTTGTTCCATTAGCTGTTATTTTTGGGCCATACCGTTTGAAGTTTCTCTTTGTTTTATCTGCCTCTCACTAAACACCGCAGGGCTACTGGGACGGGCAAGGCAGCTGAGCAGCTTAACTGTAGGCCTTTCAAGAGATGCTGACTGTCTCCGTAGCTGACTACACTTCCTCCCTCGTTAGCCGACTCTGGATGATTTTTTTTTTCCAGCTGAGGACCTCTCATGTTCTCCTGTATTACCTTCACTACGTTTGGGTTGCTTCAATCGGAGGTGTGTCAGAGAGATCCTTGATTACAGCAATCATAATAATCAATGGCTTTTGTTCAATGTGGAATTCCCTGAGTAACCTCTCACATTAATTAGCTCTCATCCTTCTGCCAAGACACACACGTGTAGCTAAACACACACAATTTGTTCACAAATACACACACGGCTGTGAGGCTGCTACAGAAAGCAAGCTTGTCTCTGAGTGTTAAGCCTTTGTGTTCCCCTGTTCTCCCTGATGATGATGTTGGTGGTGGTGGATGTTTTCGGAGCATGGCAGAAAAGATCAGCCTAATTGGTAGCAGAGTTGTAGAAAAGGTAATCTGATTGTTTTCTCCGTTGCTGCCTGTGAGGGAAGCTGCGTTGTCATGGAGATAGCCATCGGCCCCTGTGAAATTTGGGGAATGTGTGAGTTTTGTTGGGGTTTGTTTGTGGACAGTTTGATGAGATGACCTTGTTGCTGGTGTAGCTGACACAGAGACAGAACTGCTAACATGCTGTCAGACTGTTGCTGGTAGGCTGGCGGACAGGGATGGTCCACTGAGGGCGAGTTAGAGGGTGAGAGAACGTTTAGCTGGATTTAATGATGTTGACTAGATTAAAGGGTCATCTGACCCACCAAAATACAGATTGCTGATATACAATGTGAAAGAGACGTGTTCCTTCAACGCATTACTGAGCTCAGCATTTTTTTGTTTTGTCTTACCGAGATGTAAAAATACCCATCTGAAACACAGCAAAGCAGCATATTCTGCCTCAAACTTTGGTTGTATTTTTTATTCAAGCATTTCAATGTGTAATCAAAACCTTACAATTCCTGGAATATCCACGGCACATCTTTCTGACCCGTTACTCTTGCTCTGCGTGCTGCACGTATTCTGAGGTTTATGAGGGGATTTTAAGCTCTCCTGCTATTCACGTCACCAACATTACTGTATGAGCTGCTCTGCATGTACTATTTTGATCACTTTGATTGATCCCTTTTTAATGTGGAAAGAACAACTCAGTGTGCTGCTCTCCTCCCCTACACTGCTTCTGATACGATGAGACATATCGATGAGAAATATTTCTCCTAAAAAATATTGAGTCAGTATTTGTAAAAATATACAGCTGTAAATTAAAAACAAATCCTCCAAACAGCTCAGTAGCTCTGAGTCAGTGCATTTTTTTCAGTTTACACCCACAGCCTCACCTAATGTGTCTCAAATAATTGACAATCTCTTAAACTGAATTAAACAAAATGCAGCTGTAAACACAATTCAAAATGTTATTTGCATGTCCAAAACGAAGCAGATAAATTTGTATGGGATGGAAAAATACAAAACTTTTTGGATAAACTAACATTTTAACTGTGTGGGCATGTAAAGAGCTTGATTGTATATGTGTGTGTGTGTGTGTGTGTATGTGTGTGTGTGTGTGTGTCCCAATATAATCATGTGCAGCATTCACCCCAAAGTTGGAACAGCAAAACTGTTCAGTAATGCTGAAGAAATACTGCACTGTACTCAGCTGCACTTCGACAACTTTAACACCTACACACCCACCTACACTAACATGTCTTGGCACACATATTGACTACTTTGTACCAAGTGAGCATATGCACGCTCCAACACCCACGTAGAGCTCTTATGAACCTTCCCAACTAATGTTTATGCATCAACCACAATCAAGACTAGGCGGGCTGCTATGCCGGATCATTTAAAATGTTTTGCTTCCGTACGTGGGAGGGGGATATGTAGATGAGAGAAAATCCTCCATTTTAATGTCCAAGAGGTGTTTGAGTTTGCAGGTTTTACAGTGTGTGTGTGTGTGTGTGTGTGTGTGTGTGTATGTATAAACTTACAGGTACGCTGGGTTCAGACACTGCAATGCTGTCTGGGTACACAGTAGCCTTCACACACTGGTTGAGAGCGGCGGCGAAACGATACGGCTCATCTGCACGCTCACAGCGGTTCCTCTGGGAGCAGCTGAGAAGGAAGGTCAAAGGTTACTGATGATTTCTTCTCAACAGGAAATGCAAACCAAGCATCACAGCAATTATATCAAAAATTAAAGTGGCCCCCATTAATTAACAGACAACAAGAGAAATGAGCTAAAAAAAACAAACAAACATATTAGGTTAGAAAATTAAAGAATACAGTTAAAAGTGAAAGACATTAATAAAAGCATCAATCTTACACTTTTATTTGGGCACGAGACAACATATTGCCTGTGTTGCAATGGAACGGAAAGACGAGAACAGACTGACAATTTCAACTTCAACCTTCCCTCCCTTCAAACACTAAGAGTAAAAATTAGCTGAGAAGTGGGTTATTGAAACCTACTGAAACAACAAAAGGAACCAGCAGCGTTGCTGTGAGGAGGAAATAAAACTGTGTCCCAGCTTACTGGTGGTAGTAAGTTCCTCTTAGCTCCAAACACGGTACATACAGATGTACGGATGCTTCATTTTACCAGGCAGCTACTATTAAAGCTGTCAACAAAGAGTTACATTCAAATGTCTTAAACAAAATGGAAGACAAAAAGAGAAATATCTTATCCAACCAGGTCATTTAAATAATTAAATTAAAGTCTAAATTGCAAGGATGGCTTGGAAAAAAGGCAAGAGCTTCTTGAGAAAAGGAGGCAGGGACTAAAAGTGGTTATAAGACAACAATAAGTTAAGACAGACCGTCTCAAACACAGAAACAACTAACTTCACTCATATCGTAAGCCGTAGAGACACAAACTGTTGAAATGAATCAGTGTCACGTCTCATTTGTTTCTCCTTTTGTGGACATAATACGCAAACAAAAGGACTGAAATCAATGCAAAGCTCTGCTTTATAGAGGAAATGATCACTACATTTTTGACAGCTCAACTAAAGGCTATGTGAACACATGAATGGGCAAAAAAATACCAGCAGTTACATTAGCTCATTCTCAGGTGTTTGCTCGGTATCCATGTGTCTGTAATGGTTGTTTGTTAGCCTGTAAATGGGGCTCCAGAGAACAGTTACATAGAAAAAGGATTTGCTATTTCCAGTTTTTCTTGTTTTTTTAAGAGCAGATGGCATCGTGAGAACATATTGTGACACAGTTTTGCTGCTTCAAAAAAACACATCAATTACAAAATAGCTCATCCAGAATAATGTGTAGGAAATTCAAGTAGCTATAAAACTTTTGCAAACTTCTAAATTGTGTCTCACAGAAAGCACTGCTTTCAAAATACAACACAGAAATGAAGTGGCGGGAGCCGGTGGGTGTCTTCATAAAGCATATTAGCATAAATGACAAAGCCAGAGCGATAACACACATGCCTCAATCACTCCCCAAACTTAGGGATGTAACGAGTGCAAATTACACACCATTCACTCATAAGAGATCTCAATGGTCAGACTGTGTATCAAGTACCAGACGACGCCCCCACAATCCACCACATCCCTCATTAAAACTCTGCCGCCGCCTCCCCCTCCCCCTCCTCCTTATTAAAGCTGTATGCTTGCTCTCCTCCATTCCACCAAGGCTCTCTATCCTCATCCAACCCAGCAGTCTAAGTGTCTGGCTAACTGGCTGTCTGGTCACAGCAGCTCTAATTGGACTCCGATGGGTCAGCCGCTGTCCATAGTGCTGATGAGCCACTACAAGCCCTGCCCACTCTCCCCTGGCTGCTGACGTGCTCTCCCTGAGTGTGTATGTGTGCGTGTGTTAGGGACTGTATCATGCTTCTGAACCACATACTCACACAGACTCTAAGCTACATCTTCATCCACAGCCTCTGTGTGTAATTATGTTGTCAGAAGTTCAAGCCATATCCAGCAGACTCACATGGAAAGGCACGCGCACACAAAAGGTTCACTCCCACACACACACACACACACACACACACACACACACACAGAAACACTCCTATGCACAGTACTCCCAAGGGATTTTAGAGAGAGTGTAGAATTAATCTAGTAGTGTGAGTCTCCCACAGGGAGAAGAAAGGCCAGCAGGAATTTTTCTTTTTCAAAAATGATTACCTGGTTTCCCCTCCATTGCCACTCTGGAGATCTTATTTCTAAACTTAATATGTGACAGTGTTTTATTGTTAATCCCGATCTAAGTGATTTCCTCTCCCAGCTCACTTCCTTTTGTCTCACTCTTACACAAGCCGGAATTTGAGCACCTTTCTTTGACAAGCCGTTACTCTGCTACCAATCGTGTCTCCTGCTTTCACTGAGCAGAGACACTCAGACAGCCTGGTCCCCCATGAGGCTTTTAAAACTACGTTCACGCAGTCGGAGTAGCTAATGACAGAATGAACAGGGCAGATGAGAGACAACGTGCCTAACTACAGAGTATGACGCATCTTTTTAATCTGGCTTTTTTTTTATACCTTTTTCTATTCACCTTTTTTTCACAATTTTCCTGTAGATGATACACACTTGATTCTTTTAATATTGTACTCTATTACAATCGGTTCGTTTTGCGAAATATTTTAGCATTGTTTTATCATACTCCCTTCAGTCTTACTTCAGATTATTTTTCTTTTTGACGATTTTAAAGATCACGCTTGTTTTTTATTGGGTTTTTTTTTTTAAGGTTTTTTTCGGTTTAATCTTGATCATTTGCGCGCTTTGTTTTGTGTTGCGTAAAATACAACAATCTTGCAATCTTGGTTGTAGTTTGTAGTAAATTGTTATTCTTGAAGCCAGTGTTTCACTGGGTGAGTGGACATCCTAAATTATGTTTTAATCCCTAAAGTGTTTCATGAATGTCAGCGTGTGACTAAAAACATGAAGCCAAAAGTTTTTTTTGTTTTCATTTTGCACTCAACTTTGCAGCTACAGGCGACAGAAAATGATATATAATGTGCTTTCAGGTGCAGCGGCATAATATTTTATACATGTCTCGGAGCTGTATTGGTACAGACGCAATAAACTGGGCAGTCATTAAGTGACAAAAAACCCTGCATTGATTTTTTTTCCCCACTGTGATTAAAAAAAAAAAAACATTTCAATAGGGTGAAGTAAAATGAGAGAGCAGCAAAGGGGGGGTGGGCCAGCGGGGGAGTGGCGTGCAGGATGGCTGCTGTTGCCATGGTTTCAGGAGATGGCCATTATCTCTGTGTAGTTAGAAGATGACCCCTTGCCTCTCTCATTAGTTGAAGTGGATGCCACTGAGTGTTGACTAGAATCCTGCCTTCTATTCCCACTACTGACCCCCCCCTCCCCTCTGCACTCCTTCATCCTCTCGTCTGGCCCAAACCTGTCACTCAGGAGCTTGGATCAGTCACATGGTTCGGAAGGGGGATTCACACTGAGAAATAAGGTGTTAATGGCGCTGACACACACATCGATTATTCACTGTTTAACCAACATTTATGTACACTGGCGTTTACACCCACCCACAAATATAATTACATGCAAACTCAGCATATGCACAGATTGACACTACAAATGCATGAACTTCTTCCGGCATGTCGCCTCTAATAAGTGGCTCACTGCTAACTTCCTTCCAGCAGTAGCAGCTAGAGAGGCAGTCAGCCTGCAGCTCTGTCCGTGGTGCTGAGGTGGCTCCCGGCGCTCCATTATCGTCACCCCCATCTGACATCAGCTCAACTACGAGGCCTGGATGCACTATTGAAGAGCTGTTGCATTTTTGCCATCATGGGAGGAGGATGAAATTGATTTCAAGATATCAAGTAAGAAAATTTAAGTCATTTCTGAAGTCAAAAATATCACTGTAACTACTAAAAAATAGCAGCATTTAAATACATCTATAGTTACATTGTGTACTCAATAACAACACTCTGACAGGCCCCACCTCCAGAGACAGTAGGGGCTGCAAGTCTCTAGTTGGGTTATCATCCATGGATCTGACACATTTTGAAGTGTCAAATTAGAAAACGTTGACTCCCCCAAAATCCCCAACTTTCGCAAAACAGTTTTTATTATCTTGCTTGAGGTGGTTTTTGCCTGATGTAGTGACTTCTTCAGTCCCATTCATGGAAATTCCCAAACTTTGTCCTCATCTCAGGCCAAATGTAACATGTCCAAAACTAGATGGTACTTAAGAACAGTTACAACCTGCCCAACTGATGATCAGTCCTCAAAACCTCTCTGTTTGTAACTGATGAAAGACTGTTCTTCTTCTAGTGGATTTGTCACAGCCGTGCGTAACTTTTCCTCTTCTGCTGCCTTTACATAGCCTCTTGCGACACATCCACAGAGTTCTTGAAAATTCACCTGAAATTTCAATGGAAACAACTTTTGGCAGTGTAATTTTGGAGGTCCTCTACTGAAAAGTTTGAGAACTCCTGCTGTGAGATGAGTGATAAAATATACATGTATAAAGGCTGACAGAGCGTGCTGCTGCCTCCAGTGGCAGTTTGTGTGAGGTTCACCTTTTGGGGTTAGAGCCCATATATTGTTATGCGTCTTCAGCAGCACTTTCACTGATGTGGGAGAATGAGGGTAGCAGAGGCCAAACCTCAGGGTCTGTTCAACCGGAGGCACACTTCTTATTCTATTGACCTAGACAGGCAATTACACAGTCATCTCTGCTGCACCAAGCCTTGATAGACACACGAAAGCACATGGACAAAAACACCCATAAGGGACCAACAGCTACAGACAAAACGTGTCCAGAGTGCATCCATATGAATGTGCAAAAGGAAAGATTTATATTCGTTTCTACCTCCGCCCCCTTCCTTCCCCCTCAACCACATTCAAGGGCTTCAGTGCGAGTGTGAAGACCTGGCTGACAGTAACTCTTAGCTGTTAAGTTTAAAAACAAGAGGAGAGAACAGAGCGGGAGACATTTTAAATCACTTTTCTTCCCTCACAGGAACCACACCACAAATCACCACACGTGAAGGAAGACGAGAGCAGAGCGGCGATGCTCTGGTGGGTTGAAAAGAATAGGATGAGGAAATGTAGAAGGAGAGAGGGCAAACTAGATTTATATTGAATATTTGATGGTGCTTAATAAAGCAAAGTTGTAAGCAATTATGTTATAGAAATTGCTGGCTGGTATGATTTGATTTGGTTGAGTGGAGCCACAGCCATTTCTACAGGAACACATGTTAATGTCAACTGCACTGGGACTCTTCCTCCCCAACATGAAAAAAATGAATGATTAGGTGAGCAGCGATGTACAGTCAAGGGCTGTACACACACACACACACACACACACACACACACACACACACACATCCCACCTAACACCAGTGTTTCGTCCTCATGCTGAGTTCACTTCAGGGTATTTGTTTCTTACTGCTGCATCCCTGAAGAGTGAGACAATCTATTTAAATGCAGCCCACAAGAAGGTAAGGAAAGGTTTTTTGAATTTCATACTGAGATGGTAAACTTCAGCAGCTCAGGTTGCTGTGTGGGCTTGTGAGGACACAGCGTGAACTATAAAGTTCCAGTCAGGGGTCAAGCTAAAAAAAACTCTAACTCATAGTCTCATCCCCTGTGGCGAGAGATACTATCACGGCGGGACAGCCCTGGCATGAGGCAGCGCACAGTATGGTCACAACCATCATCTTCATCTTCACATGGATCTATTGTAGTGTAAACTGACTTGTAATAACACAGCGACGCACACACTCACAGGCACAAACACAAATACACATTAAGAGTGAAGGGATAAAGGAAGAAAGAGAGGAGTTAAGCAGAAACACAGAAGTGTTCAACATAAAACCGGCCCGAGTGGGAAAAAAAAACAGCTAAAACCACTAACACAAAGGATTTTTAGCATTTATTTCTGCATTGTATGGTCTTTGTGCACAAATACTGGGCAACCACTGTGGTGTTTCAGCCATCCACCATTAAAGGTACAGGTGAAAATGCATTCTGGGAGTCTCTACCTGCTGTGTCACGATAGAGTTCTGGATGAAACAGGATATAAAGGTGGGAAATAAATTGGAGGGTGGCACAGTGGTGCAGTGGTCAGCACTGTCACCTCACAACAAGAAAGTTCTGGGTTCGAGCCCCCGCTCGAGCACGGGGTCTTTCTGTGTGGATGCATGTTCTCCCTGTACCTGTGTGGGTTCTCTCCGGTACTCCAGCTTCCTCCCACAGTCCAAAGACATCAAGAGGGGATGAGGTTAATCCAGACTCGACATTGACCGTAGGCATGGCTGTGAGTGCCAATGGTTTCGTGTCTATATGCCCCCCCCCCCCCCACTTAACAGGACAAGCGGTAGAAAAAGGATGGATGGATGAAATAACTAATAAATAGATTTGATAGGAAGGCTAAAACGTTTACTTGATTTCAGAGTAACCTTCGCCCCAACATATACCCACAGGATAGCAGTACATGACACATACATGTGTGTCCCAAATCGCATACTTCTATACTACATACTTAAAATTTTGAGTATACTCAACTCAAAATGGAAAAAAAAGTATGGATAGTATGCGAAAACTGAGTATGCAAAAGTACCCGGATGACGTACTCCAATCCGTCAAGATTCTGAGAATGCGACTGTGGACACTCAGGCACTCATTTCATCGATAAACATGGTGGCGGTCAGCCTCAGAGGTGAGAGTCGGTCGACACTGACTTGTATGGAGTCATCTTTACATTAAATAACGGGGACAAGTTTGAAAATTTGTGTGGACATGGGTTTGAAAAATAAAATGGCTTGTCGCCAAAATGTTTTGCTCAATAGATCCCACACATAAACTCTACATACCGTTGCATCTTCAGCCAATAGGAGGAGGACACCGCGCTGTCGGCGCCGACTGTGGCGCAGCAATGCGCGATGATCGTTCATTTTGCCGTTTTACTGCTTCAAAAATGGTCCAAACGCGCAGACAAGAGGTGGCGGTAATTAGCTGATGCTAATGCGGCGCTAGACGGTCACAAATCGTTGTCGAAGAAGAAAACATTGCGTCATTTCCGGTGAGTGCGCCGCGCGACAGTGTGATTTGGGACAGCACAGTACTACGCTCTCCAAACTCGCGCATTGCGCGAATGAGTGCATAGTATGCTTATAATTTGCAAATTTTAAGTATGCAGTGTGGAAATATGTCGTAGATGAGGCGTTCCACTGCAAAATGCACACACACACACACAAACGTCCCATTTATGCTAGCTAGTGTGTCTGTCGTAGCTCATAGACGTGCTGCTAAAGTTAAGTTGAAGATTGAAAGGTGGATGAAATCATCGTTTCATTATTGGTTGGCACATGCATATGGGAGCACACTGCATATTTCGTTTTAAAGGAGGAAAAACAGTTTTGGAATATATTGATGATATAGGTGAACAATGTAGCCAGTGAAAAGGTTACACATTCATTTTTCATTACATTTTAAGTTCAAGTCTAAACAGACCTGCACTTCTGAAGAAATGAATAAAACATTCGGATGACGATGCAGCTTCCCTCTGACTGCTGGTGAGTCAGCCAGTCGACACCCATTGTCATTGCTCAGCTAATTATTGTTGCCAGTGGTACATTGAGGGAGATTTTATTGTCAGTGTTTGAAGGAGCACAGTGACGAATACGTCACATAAATAGTCAAGTAGCATTAAATACTACAAAGGCCCGGTCATGTCCCAAACCCCAATTCTTCCTGTAACTGCTGGCTGCTGAACAATTCATTTGACAGCATTTAAACTAGTAACGCTCGTGTGTGTAAGTGGACGACTTTGCCATTCAGGCGACTGCGTGGGTTGCTAGTGAAACGGATCCGAGCGGTTCAGCAGGCGCATGCAGACCGACAGCACTGCGCAGTATCACAGAGTTGCGGTGATATGCTACGTTGCTGAGAGAGAAGCCATCAAATGCAGACTCACTTTCTGCCGGGGCCTTCTGCCCCCACACAACACATTAGTATTGATTTAGAGTCTCGGAGTATAATTTCTTTTGCACATATTGCATAACGTCAACCTTTCATCATTCAGTCGGATTGTAAAGCTTCTAGAAAAACTCGCTAGATCAGTCAACTTCTGACCTTGCTGCCGGATCACTGGGCCAACCTCAGCCCTCCAACAGAAGTCAGACTTGCGTCTAATCCTGACAAATCTCAACAAAACCACTCGTCCTCCTCTGGAATGAGGGAACAAGCTGAGAGGATGGAGAGAGAGAAGAGTGATGTGGGACTTTTTGAGACAGAAAAGCCTCTTTTGGGCATGATTGGAGAGCTAATCTAACAATGATGCGATGCTGGTGAAGAGTGGGGGAGGGGGAGGGGGGCGGGCAACAGCCTCGCTCCATGTTTTTGGATTGTGGTCAGACGAAAGCTGAACTGCCCAATCACAGGACTGCGAATGAAGAGCGCTTGAGATGATGAGCTCCCTTTGAGCGGCAATCAAAATGCTGCCTGGTTTTTGCGAGCCGTTTGGGCGGCATCAAACACTCTCCTCAATCTCTTCCCCTCATTCTTATCCCCCTCTCTTATTTCCATCACATTCTTCATGTACTCAGCGGATGCCTAGCAGCTGCTGGTAATTAAAGGACTTTAGATTCTCCCATCACACTGAATCGGACAAAGAAGAAAGAAAGTACAAAGCCAGGGAAGACAGAGACGACCTTCCCGGCCAGCTCACCGCCTCACCGCCTCACTCATCCCTTCTCCTTCACATCATCGGAAATCAAGATAATGCTCCTCCATGTTCCTAATCACCCACCTTATGATGCCGGACTTCAATGAGCGTACGCACATAAACATAAAGCAGGTTGCAAGTGGGACATACTGGAGTGTTAGGACAAGAAGAGAAGAGGATGGATATTGTGGATGGCAGCTGTGTAAGGAGGGAGGGGTGTGATCAAAGCCTGGGATGTTTATGTGTGGGAAACCAACCATCTCTGGAGTGTGGAAGAGCTGATTCCAGAGGGAAGAGCGTCGAAATGGGACACGGCGTAGTAGTGAGCAGCACTGAGATGAGATGAGTGGCAGAGCTTAGATGCTAGCTTTACCACGAAGGGAGTGAGAGAGCTACACTCAAACATGGGAGAGATAATTTCCTAAAATCAACTGCTCGGGGATGGATGATGGAGAAATGGGGGGGGGGGGGAGATACGAAGAAAGCTGTAGTGATCACAGCTGTGGATGGCAGTACAGCTGGCAAGAAATTTAATTTAGGATGTGTGAGATGAAGGAAACTCTTCAGCAGAAGGGTGCAGCTGTCTTCTTCCAGCACTCTGACTATGTTGCAGCGTCATGCAGTCCTCTGTCTTCCACCAGTGTAACAAACACATTTGTTCTTGTAATTCTACATTGTTGTCTCATTATCTCTGCCAAGGAGGCAATGTGATCACTGTCACTGGTCCGTCTGCTGGCAGGAGAACTCAAAAAGTTGTGAATGGATATTGATGAAATTTGGTACGATGATACAACTCGGATTGGGGAACAATTGATTAACTTTTGGAATCGATGCGGTGTCGGATCTGAATCAGACGTATCACCTTAATGGAAGTATGTGCCCTCTGAGTGCCCCTGGTTTGGTGCACATGCATTGAAACTCTGTGCAGGATTTAACCATGTCAGGCTAAATGACATATTGCAAGTAGTAAAAGTTGAGAGGATCGTATTCTTTGTTCAGTACCTTTAGCTCTGATACATCATGGCATTTCCTCGCTACTTCCCATATAAGATTGCATTTGATGAATAAACTTGTCTTTCCTCATATGGATGTGTACTCTTGTATCCTTGGTATTGTATTATAAAGATGCCCCGTCTAGACTGAAGAGACGTTGAAGTTACACCCTTCATTGTTTTGTTTTGGAGGGAAATCATGCAATTTTGCAGAGTTGCAGCATGCCATTTATGCTTTTTCACAAAAAGAGCCCTCTCCTTGCTCTTGCAGTAACTTCTTCTCCTCTCTGCAGTAACTGGGCCGGAGCTGACAGGGGTCCCGCCATACTCATTGCAGGGTCAGGACAGAGGAAGGGTGATTAGGACCGGGGACAGGTGGCGCAAGGGTCTGCAGCGTTGGGAGAACAGATGGCTGCTCTGATGTGAATAGCAGTTTTGACCTTTTTTCCCCACGGTACAGTACAGCAGCCCACACAAGTGTTGAACACAAAAATCACTCACCTAGATGCACACACACACAACATGCTAAAGAACACACACTAAACAACTGTTGCCTCCTCAAAGCTCCTTTCACTACAACGGCTACAAAATTGACTCATCTTTAAGCTTTACCAACCTCTTACACGCTGCGGATTCAAACTCGTACCATCCTCAATTATTTCATTCCCTTTCTCACCTGCACAAAAGCATATGATTAACAGCCTAGCACGGAGGCTAATGTTGTGGTAAATGATCCCTGTGTGAAGGCATGCAGACAGCAGAGAATACAGAGCTTAAGCCAGCCCCTCTCCTACCTCTGCAGGAACATGCTGAATTACCTTGTCGCTAGGCAATTATTTGTCCTGTCCCAGCTTTGGAGTGATGTAAATTACTTTAAGTGCACTTTGCAGGGGCCGCCATCATGATAATGATGATTGCGGCATGGCTGACACACACAAATATTCACTTATACCTGCAGACAGAGGGGCTGCTTATAGGAGGGGATGTCAGCAGTGAATTCAAGCAATAGAGAAAAGCTCAGACTAATGAGCGAGTGTTCATGCTTAAGACAGGCTGAGATGGAGCATTTTCAGCTCGTTTAGTGGTATATTGTATTCATCCTCTGTCTCTTGTATACCTTATCCATCATTTCATGTCGTAAATTCTATTCCATTTACTGCTAAATACCTCAACAGATGACTCACACCCAGGTTTGATACACATATTCTCAAGGGCTTTTTCTCTTCACCTGTTTTTTTTTTTTTGCCCTTACCTGTCTTACTCTGCAGTGGATGGTTTCTGTTGTAATAACACCTCAGAACCAGCAGGTGTCACTCAATGCTTCTAAGGTCACACTTAAAACTACTATCAACAACTGTGTTGACAGTAGTGGGTAAACATCCCTAACTCGCTCAGAACCATCAGATTACAGTGTGACTGTACCCATAGAGCAATGAAATATAACAGTTGTGTGCATGTCAGACAATGAAGAGTCTGGTGTGAATGCCAAATGCAGCAAGTCATACAAGGAGAGGGGAGTCCCATTTTCTTCATGTCAAGTCATGTCAGAACAGCACAGTGTTTCTGAGGACTACAATCATTCTCTGGTCTGACACAGTCTCCTCCCCTAAAAAAAAATTAGGGTTAAAAAAAAAACAAAAAACACCTGCTTGCCTGTCTGTGAATTCGAGGAGCGACGAGTGCAAGAAATACTTACATATTATGAAGGACGCACCAGCCACAGTGAGGGTCCCCAGAGCTCAGACACTCTCCACATGTCCCGTACTGCTCGCAGGACTCGATGGGAACTTGGGTCACCTGAAAGCACATAATGCCGGCTGATGAACATCACGGCGTGAAGAGCCAACTGGGTGTGTTCGAGCTGTGTATCGAAATCATGCAGTCACAAACCAGCAGCTTGTTTTTGATATGACGTTGCCATTTTATAACATTTTACGCCTTTTCTCTGTTGAAATTATGTTTTATGTTGACCGTCCCTGAATGATGTGCCTCAGACCGTTTGGATACACGATGCCCCTGTATGTTGTTGTCAATTGCACCGGCAACTGTTGTCTTTATCTGCAGCCAAATAAACTGAAGTGAGCAGCTGGGATCAGTTGGCCAGAGAAAACCGTCTCTCTGCCATCAAGGGGCTTTTGTCTGCACCAGGGCATCTGTCCACCTGGGTAGAGCCTATACAAACACACCCACACATGGACCAGTAGTGACAGGCGTTTTTCTCAAGAGCATGTGTGGAGTCTAATTGAATTACAAATGTGTAAAATGGAAAAAGTCATTATTAAGAATGACAGGGTCCTTTTTTCCCCGTGTGGTATAAGGTAAAATGTTAGAAAAAGATAACTTTTATCACAAACTCAGTGACTTTTTTAGGTGGGAGCATGATTGTAAAACTGGAGTGTAGTAATTAATGCTGCTGTAGAGGTTAAAATAGAGTTAAATTTAAAACAACACGTGTTGAAAGTGTCAACAGCAAATCATTTGAATAAGCACTTTCTGCACTAAGCAAACACACTCCACAGCCATGAATCAACACAAGGCCGTTGGACCAGAATCATGTGAGGGAATAAAGCACAAGAATCACACACACACACACACACACACACACACACAGATATCTGTCAACGACTGAGTGTGTGAGTAAGCTGATTTTTTATGTGGTTCCCAGGCTGGGCTTGTTTTTAGCTGCTTCATAACACGCATTATGAGCTTGTGAATATCTGTGTGTGTGTGTGTGTGTGTGTGTGTGTGTGTGTGTGTGTGTGTGTGTGTGTGTGTGTGTGTGTGTGTGTGTGTGTGTGAGAGTCTGCCAGACAAGGTTCAGCTCACCCTCTCTCTGTTCAGCATAGTGGGTTATAAAATTCAGAGATAAGTGTTTGTGTCTTTAAGTGTCCTATGGGACTTTCCAGCTCACACCTGTTTCAGTAGAGTAAACACACACACACACACACACACACACGTTGTGACACAAACTCCTCAACAGATGAACAAAGGACATTAGAAAGGCTTGGGGATGAAATGGTGATTTTCAGTCAGACATGGATTCTTTTTTTTTTCCCAGTCCTTTCTGCCTTTCAATTTCCTGGCAGTTACCTTGTTGGGTAATGACAGCAGGCCTGTGCCCCGTTCAGCTCCAAACCACTGACTCAGGTCAGTACCTAATGAGTTTCTCCTCTGCAAAATGTGAGGGAGTGAACAAAAGGTGCAAATGATACCTTTTACACCTTGTTTTTCAAACCCTGTGCATAATGCCTGCAACTGGTTGATTTTAAGTGTTGCTGGTGTGGAATTAATTGTCAGCTAGAGGGGGATAGCAGCTGGGTATCCTTCACCCCCCCCCCCCCCATTATATGCCATTTAAAAGAGTTGACAGCAAAAGTTATGCCTGTAAGTAAGTAGTAAAGCTATTAAGTAAATGGCCAGTTGTATTTGGAAAAAAAACTGCCGTGAAGAGCAATATGTGTTCCCGTCAGTAGAATTTCTCCTAGTTTTGTCTCCACTCCTCAAAAGCTCAATAACCCTCCACCTGTTGCCTGGTCCTACACCCTGCAGCAACAGAATGACAAGCCCCAGGGACAAAGAAAGCCATTGACACGGTGGGACGTTGACAGTCCCTACTCTGTGTGTCAGCTCCGCCATGGACACTCCTGTTAGATTAACCCCCTGTCACCTCATGAAACTCTATTTGTGTGTGCGTCTCGCTTAGCTTCGGGACAAACAGGTGGCATGCTGTAATGAGCTGCAGACGGGGTCACATCAGCAGCAGAAGCCACAACTGATGACAAACAAGCCCACCAGGAGTGAGACTTGGCTGGGGAAACAGCAACTCACTCTGACTTTGTATCTCTGAATCCCTCTCAACCCCGAAAAAGCCTCAGATTCTTCCCAAAACATGTGTGGGGCGAGTGAAACTTTGTAGTTGTAGCTTTCACAGAGGTCCTGCTCAATGAAAAGGTTACAGTGTGGAGACAGCTGTCGGGGGGTGGGGGTGTGTGTGGAGGGGGTAGTCTGAGGACAGACGGACACAGCCTGCTGTCAGCTGATACAGGCTGTGGTGGGTTTACAGGAAAACAAATAACTGATAGAGCACATGTGTTTGTGTGTTCAGAACCTACTGCATGTGTCTGCAGTGTGTGAGGGAGCTGTATTGTGAGCAGAGTGGGCCAGCAGTGGAGATGGAGGGGGGTGGGGGGTGGAGAGGAATCGCAGCAGCTGTTGCCCAGCACACGCTACAGTCACTCAACACAGCAGGGCTGCACAATGAAGCTCCTTCTCCCACTGTGTGTGCATATGTATGTGTGTTTGTGCACGAACAGAGCCTTAACGTAACGTACACACTGTTGTTCCTGTGTTTTCAAGGAGGACAAAGAAGCGCCGCATGTGATCTGACGTTTGCCGCCAACTTTTTCGCCGCTTCCCAAGAACACGAAAGCACAGCTGACCTGAGGTAGACTGAGCATCGTCCCCGAGATGCACTGTGTTCTACTGCATGAATGCTAATAAAATTCCTGCTTAAGATGACCTGGCAGGGGGTTATTCAGCCAGAGAGGCTGTACTCCACAGCAGCAAGGGTGACTGACTGACAGCCATGGGTTAAAACAACGTCTAGCTCCTCTTTCACAGACTCATGCTGAATAGGTTTCAGCTTCTATTATTATTGCAATGTCTGGATGAATGTGGCGGCTTGGCCTCGGTTAATGAAATCTTTAGCTTGGGTAAATATAAAGAACAGCAGCGGTTTGAAAAGAGCATCCGTAAGAGCAACTTGACAGTAGGGCAGCACAATTAATTGAATTTAAATCAAAATATGGTAAGAAGGCATGATATCCGTTAACCGTTTTAAATTGAATATGGTGGTGCTGCAGAGATCTTATATCTACAAATTGTATTCCACAGAACTAAGACAACATTCTTTTATCCCCAAAAATCCATACCATTCTCAGTTTATTGGGTTTTTCAGTGACAATGATAATACTGATATAAAACCTACCATTCCCTCTCATATGAAATACAATATTGGAACTTTAGGTCTGTCAAAATAATCGCAATTTGATTTTTTTCCCTCAAAATCACAAAGAGCTACATAACACCAGCGATAAGTTTTAGATAATAGTCTTCTAAATAAGATCTGAGCAAGCCTGCTGCCATTTGTCATCACAAATGTGACGAAATGTGCAAATGCATACAAACAATGGCGTTAATTTGGAGGTTTTTTTTGTTGTTTTTTGCCATTATGTCTCCAGCTGGACCCATACTACAGGAATCATTCAACAGAAACCTGCATTAGCCAAAATAAAGGAAGCTGACTAGGAAGGGTCACCAGGACCGGCGGCTATGACAGAAGCATAGGACTGTTGTCTCCTGGACGAGTTGAACAGTAGAATAGAGGACGTACAATACTGGAAACAGTCTCAGTGCTTGTATAATGTTTCAAGCGAGAGAACTTATGATGACTGTCCCTTCTCTCCATGTTTGATCGTGTGAGTTTGTGGTATCCGGGGTCACTGATCTATCCTGTGTCTGGAGTGAATTATTGTTGTCGTTGTGTCTGCGGTATCCCAAGTTTTTATGAAATCTGAACATCAAAAAGCGAAAGATGTGCACAGTGGATATTGTGTACTGCAAACTGCGATGACAGCGTGGCTCCACATCTATTTTATTTTGTTTGGAGGGGGGAAGGGGGTGTGGTAGAGAGCAACAGTATGCTTGGCTGTGGCACCAAAAGCAGCTGACAATGTATGTGCATTAGAGAGCAGCTTTCATCTGCTTCTGGGTCTTTGTGGCTGAGAATGAATTGTAGCTCCATTTCAGTCCCTCCACCCGGCTGCCCTGAGACCCAGCCAATGTTCACCGCATCTCTGTGATGGATGGAGGGACAGGCAGAGTAGGAAGAAAGGAAGGAAAGAAAGATAGAAAAGTGGGAACAAAGAAGGACAGAGTGGAGTGGAAACAGCTCATTGCTCGGAGTTCTGATGAGACATTGCCTCTGTGGTGCCCCTCTGTGCTGAGTGAGACCGAACGCAACAGAAAGGAGAAAAATCCCACTGTCACTGGTAATGCACAGGAAGCTATTTTGCAGCTGTTGCCAAGGCAACAGGCTGGGCTCTGACCTCAGGAACACCCCCATATCCACCACCGCCACCTCCAACCTTCCAAACCCACAACAGTGCGTGGTAAACAGCTGGCACCTCTGGGATTTCCTGCTACCTACACCTCCTTTTAAACATGTATAGACACACACACACACAAACACACACACACTGGTGGCTCCCCTACACCCTATCCATTTTTAATGAGAGTTAGCCAGGCTACACCGTAACTGGAATGAGGCACATCGATCATGAACACAATACCCATTCCAACAGAGATAGAGGAGAGAGAGAGGGAGAGAAGGAGAGAAGGGCAAGAGAGAGGGAGAGAGGACTGAGAGAGAAGAGAGAAGGAAAGTGAGGGAGGGGTGTAACTGTGTGTGTTTCCTAATGACATAGGCACAAAAGCAGAGCATATACTCGCCGCTGGTGGTGAATGAATAAAATGTGATGAAATCCATCGCCCCCCCAGTCCCTCAGTACCACAGTGACCCTGCAGCCTGTGTTTCCTGCGTCAACGCTAACTACAAATGCCTGGCTCAGCCCCTTTCCTTACCGGTAACTCTTTAATCTGCTCTGGTAATCCCATCGAGACCCTTCCGAAGGACAGTGGCCACATCTCCTTTGTCTTACTTCCTCAACAAAACCTCTCTACGGTATGGTCTCTAAGACCCAAACAAATCTACCCTGGTGTTGAGCTGAGCCAGCTCATCAAGCATGTTGACATCCACCCACAAGGAGGGACTTTCTCTCACTGCAATAAAAGCGCTGAGCAAAATCAAGCTCATTTTTAAAGGAATTTTAAAGACTGATGTTGGCTAGTCAGAGCATAATCAGGCCTTGAAACACACATCATTTATAGTCAGCTTGGTTAAGGACAAAACGAGGGCATGTTGTTGTGGGTGTGAAGGTTTGCTGATCCCTCAGAGGCCTTCAGTTGACTGTGCAAACACACCACAACAGCTGGGAGCTTTTTGATGATGACTTAAAACCCACATTCCAGTGGCAAATACGTAAAAGTAATTAATTCTGTCCACATGTGGACATAATGGCCGCACATAAAGATCCTCCCCAATGTGTGCATAAAAGACTACAACCGTTATCCCCCGGAGATGCACTGTTAGCATCTGCAGCTCTGTTCCACACTGCTTTTAGGAAGTTGTTTTTGCTGTTGCTCTAGATGTCAGAAGGCTCCCTGACAAGAGAAACAAGTTTTGTGTTGAAATGCAAAGTATTGATTTTCTGCTACTGTATAACATCTGTTGAAGGAGTGTCTACAGCACTAATGCAGAATGGGTTAGGGATAAATGGAAGCAAGACAAATGTAAAAGGAAATCATCATTCTGTTTCTGAAGGTCGGGCACTTTTATGCGGTGTGATTTTTAGACAAAGAGAACTATAGGAGATCAAATTCAGAGACTACTTTCCTCATCGGCTCCAGAGGGAAGGAGAAAACACTGAGGTAATATAAAATGCTACAGACTGGCTGATCTACAAACAGCCATCTCTCAAACTCCACAAATGATTTGGTGTGGAAACGGGGGCTTCTAAACTCTATTGTCCCAGCAAACTCAGTTCACCTTCCCCTTGTGTATTCACATCACCCATTCTGATACAAATCACACAAAGACACACTCATTAACTGTGTTCACAGGATTTTGGCCTGAGCTCCTGGATTTGGGTCAATCGAAAAGCATTAGGAATCTGTAGCAAAACAAGATTGGGTTAAAAGACAGAATGAAAGGGAAGAAGTCTCGGAGAAAGGCATTGCTGTTAGTGATGGTACGATAGAGTGTTACACGAGTTTGTAAACCACACAACACTGAACAAAATTTGAATATCATCAGCTCCATGAGGTGGTCAGAGGTCCCCATGTGGAGAGGGAAATGTTTTAAATGTGCTATTGACCCTTGGTACAAATTTCATGTCTTGTAAAACCATGATAGAAAATAGAGATTTCCATGGTTGAAACTGTCACAGATAACTGATCCAGATACTTGAATCTGACCATATCCAATAAAAACATTGCATCTGTGTAACCCGAGAAGCAATGCAAATGGTTTGCTCATGTTATGAGACGGACATGTACATGGACAGCTGCAGACTGCTAAGACGGACAAGTAACACTTCATTGAACTACATTCTGTAGTCTGCTTTTCCTTGGATTGTGTGCTTTATAATTTTAGATCAAGCATCAACAGGAGGTGGTTCCAAAATGTTCATTTTGGTTTTCAAGCACATGCAAACTTGCTCCACACATTCCCTTGAAATTGAAGGTTCGCAGATATTTGCACAATGTCTTGATACGTTTCCACCTTCTGACTGTTAAATATTTCAGTGTCTTGCATGCTAAAACCTGCTTACCCTTTTTATTACTCCACTTTTACATACACACGAATGCACGAGGAGGTCAGCTTCAGCACATTCGAGCGGTCTGATACAAGGCCACGTATTAACGATTTGATTATGATTCAAGCAGAACATTGGCTTCCAAATCTCTTAACCAAAAGAGCAACAATACCCCACCAACCCCATGTCATCCCCCCAGATCCCCTCAGTCCTGGTTAGGCTAGGGTCCCTGGCAGCTCATCAGAAGTAACAGACTGGTAGGAGACAAGCTGCCAGGCAGGGGAGAAGGGTGGGAACAGGTCAGGCGTGTGTCGTCTGACCGCGGTTTGAACTCTAATTTCAAGTGGCCACTATGTGTTCATGCTGACCCAAGAACAAACACATACAATTCTGTAACTTCAACGGCATCAAATATATAACACAATTTATCCACTGAACAGTGTGATAGAGACAATATCTTATTTGAAAAATAGCAGATTTTTAAATGGCTTTCTACATAGTTGAGGTATGTTTTTGAATCTAAATCATAAAAAAAGATGTGGCTATGAAGTCTAATTCATCCCTCTACACTCTGACAAGAAGAACAGAAGAGCAGAATAGAAGAGTGCAAAGCTTTAGTGCAGGTTTTTTACTCATTTATGCAGGAGCTAGTGTATAAAAAAAACTACAATAATTTCTTTATAGGTATTCTGTAAAAGCCTTCTAATAACTGCTCATCGTTCAGCGCAGTGTTTTATGTCTTTTCCCTTCATTTCCCTTTGCACACCAAAGCAAACTGGCCTGGTGTCTAAATATCCGCTTAGTCACCGGTATGTTTTTATGTGCAACACTCTGCCCTTGGTCCCAAAGACATGGTGCTCTGGGGTTACAGTCTCAGGGCGGTATGACTGTCTCTGAAGTTCACGCTGAGTTTGGCTAGATGACGTTTGTTTTCTGCACCGTCTGCTTATAATTGTACGCAGAATGAAATTAAACTCTGGGACCTGGATACTCTCAGTGGATTTACAGCTGCTGAAAAATCGATGGAATCAGAGTTGATTAATTACTGCAAATGTTGTAATTGATTTTATGTTAAAATTCCACAGCAATCATGATGTCTTTTTGTGAGTTCTACGTTGTGTTGCCATTATTGGCCAGGTCTCTCTTACAAAAGCGTTTCTAAGGGCCCCTTAACATGTACATGGTTTGGTCTGGACTTTCGGACTTTTTAGTTTTATCCAAACCAAAATTATAGGATTGGAACCTCTCCGGATCACAGTCTGGACCAAAAAGCCAACATTTGGTCTGAGCAAAAGAGGTGGCCTGAGTCTAGTACAGTTCAGTTATTTCCTAATGGATTTTTTTTTCTTTTTTCACTTTTTGTTTTTTGAATGGTTCCTTGTCCCAGGAAGCTCTGGTGGGTTAGGTCAATACTGGGACCAGCCGAGAGAAGGAGAAGGAGAGGGAGAGGGATGAGGGGGAATGTTGCCAGGGCTCACAGCATTCATAATTGAAGCTGAACTAGCAGGAATACAGCATTTGAAGCCGATTCTGCCTGTACCGTTACATGATGGAGGCAGTTAAATGAATCTGTAGATCAATTTTCCTCACAGCTAGCAGCCATCCATGCTAGCTACCTGCCAAATTGACAACACATGGATGTTAGACCTTCTCCCAACCACAACCCAATCAATGCCTAGTATAGAGAGATGCAGCTCACTCAGATGACGACAACAGGATGTACGTAGAGTTCTTAGGGTGCATTCGCATTCCAAAGTAAAACTGCAAGTAAACTTGGACCTGAGTGCAAACTTCCAGGTATGAAAAGGACATTAGTCTCTATCAGACTGAGCTGTTGAAATAAAGGTTGGGGAAAAAAAATGCATATACAGGACACCTGTGCAAAAAACCCAACCAAACAGAACACAACAACAAGGTGCATTTACAGAAAGATGACAAGGAATTGCAGCATGTGTCTCTTGGACTGATGGCCAACTGTAAGGGTTAGAGCCAAAGTGGGGCAGGGGGCAATAACGGAGGTGGGACTGTCTCCTAATCTCTGTTTGTGTGTGTTTAGCTATGACAGACAAGAAGCATAGCAGGGGGAGTCACAGGGGGGGATGTGAGGCAGCAGAGAGAGAGCAAGTGTAGAAATAATGGAGTGAGGGAATCGACCAGTGTGGAGGATGAAAAATCCAACCAGTCGATACGGCTAGGAGTGTATCAATTATGTATGGCTTCAAACCTCTTTTTTTTTGTGTAAGGAGAAGAGGGGCATGGGTTGGAGAGAAAAGTAGGTGCGTTTTTGTGCTTTGATTGTGTGTGTATGTACTCCAACTGTGGGGTTTTTTATACCTTGAAACCACAGAGGCCCCTGGTGCTGACAGCTTATCATACAACACTGTTCGATAACTTGCATCGAAAATGACGTGCAATGCAAACACAAGGAGAGACATCAGGTATTTCTGGCCGCAGCCCTCCTCTGCCAGTCCGACGCTCCATCTTCACGTCGACTGAGCAGCATTTAAAGGAATGCTTTGTAAAATATATGCATGAATTAACAGCTTTGTTTCTTCTGTCCAATTTATGTTTGCACTCCTCTACAAAGTAAATATGTTAATATGGATACAGATGAAATAATCTTAAAGTCCCAGGCTGGGTCCTTGGTCGTTGCCTTCTTCCACTCTCCTTAGCATATCCTACCCCCCCGAACCCTCTTTTTCTCTCATGTTCACTCTCCCAGTCAAGGCGGCGGCCTCTTTGCTCAGTAATTCAGTCAGAGGCTAAAAGGAGGAAATTACATCCATGCTGTCTGACCACTTTGAACTCTCAGCCCCCTTCTACCCCGCTTGCTCTCCGGCAACTGGTTTTAAGGCCAACACTGACATTTAAGAGATGGAAACAAGGAGCTGTGAAAGTGACTGTTGCATGCTTCTGGCAGCGAGGTTCACACACACTCACACACATGCACACACACACACACACACACACACACACACACACACACACACACACGCACGGGCCCATAAAAACTTCACCTGATACATGTTTTCTGAAAAATTGAAACATCAAGGTTTCCAGCCACACCAACAGCTCACAATTGCTAGCTTAGGATTGTCACTACTGTTTTTAAAATACAGTTGATTCCATAACCAATGTTTTTTTTAATAAAGAGCTTGTGGAAAAACACAACAATTGCTGCAGTGGTGACACATCACAATGACAAAGATCTCAATTCATCATCAAAAGAAATGCTTCCTGTATAACAGAGATGGGCTATATGGCCGAACTCAAAATTTTATCTCATGGTATGGTACAGATCATGAAACTGTGTTTATTCAGTTCATTCATTAAGACATTTTTATCATTTCCAGTGGTATTTGAAACCTCCATCCTGAAAAAAAAACAACTGCAGAATAGCAATTTTTTCTTTGGTTGGGATATCGCCTCCTGCTTTGCAAATTCCACATCGTCCTCCATCTCGTGCGAGACTGGACTCCGAAGGGCACGCTCACACGAGTACGTGCACATGGATTATTGCGGTGGGTCATAACGACCATGCTGGGAACTTAAGAGTTGTTGTTTATGTGCATGTTCAGGCAGACAAGCTGCTGATGTGTCTGATTTGATCTCTTTGTCTTCGCACATTTCCTCTTTTAACCCTTTGGGCTGCCAGTCACTTCATCTCTTGCATTGGTATAATAGAGTACATGGAGGCTCAAGCACTTCAACAAAAGGCACTGGAGTGTTGGAAATAGGTTCTTGTTTGTTTAATAAAGGTTCAACTGTCTTCTGTCATGCTGAATTAATACCTGGTAATAACCTGCCTCCACTCAGACACCGCAGCGATCCGGGGGTTAATGCTAGAGCTAAAGCGTATTAGCAAAGCAGCCACTTCAAGGCCGACTATGACTCATTGACATCAGCACCAGGATGGAAGATCTTAAGTGTTTTCTGGCAAAAAGGTTGAATTAGTGAAAGAATGAAGAGTGCTTGATTTGCAGAGGGGAAATCAGTGCATGTATAGTGGAATTTAAATGAGCTGGTTTGTTTTCAAGAGCGATGCAGACATCACCACCAACCTGTTACTTACTGCTACACTTAACACCGACCTTCTCTTCAATCAATGTCTTCCTGCGTCTCAAGGTAATTCAGGTGGTCAGAGGTGGTTCTTTTTATGCATGTCTTTGCATTTCTGCCAAATGACTATTTTTAACCAATTTCACAACCTGTCTATTTTTAGACAGTCTGGACAGCTTGTCTGTGTGACGCTCCAGTTGTAGCTTCACTGTACCTCTTTGTCTTTCTATGAATCTCTTCCCTGTCTGTCTCGGTCCAATGTGTCTGTGTGTCTCAGTGGGATACCAGACTGTCAATGCAGCCAGTAATGAGGTGTACACTCACGTCAGCATGTGAGGAGTTAATAAGGAAGCAGCAGAGGCCATCACAACAGACGTGTGTGTGTGTGTGTGTGTGTGTGTGTGTGTGTGTGTGTGTGTGTGTGTGTGTGTTTGGGACGGGTGTGAAGGATAGGGAGCCTCCCTGGCACACTTACAGCTGTCTGTCAGCCAACGAGGGTATTGATTTGGAGGGGAAGTCAGACAGAAATGAATTCTGATCCACAGAAGGACTCTACACTGCATGTCTGAGTGTGTGTGAGGGTTTTCTTGTGGCCGTGTGTGTGTATGTGTAATAGAGTGTGTGCGTGCATGTGGGCATGTTTGTTCTCTTTGTCTCAGTGTCTCTGCTAGTGTACATGATGTACATACAAATGAAGGATTTGGTTACACCCCAATGCTCTCATGGCTGTTGTTGGTGCGACATGTGTGTGTTTGTGTGCGTGTGTGTGTGCGTACCTAGATGAATGTTTGTCTGTGTGCATGCAAAATAGTGAGAGGAGGAGCATTGATGACTAGACTCGGGTGGTGAGAGACACTCCATCTAATCCCAAACTGTGTGTTATTGTGTGTGCACACGTTATGTGTGTGTTAGTGTTCACATGCACAAATTTGTATCCGCACAAAAACTCCTGACTGGGGACACTGTGCCGACTGAACGACTAACTTTCATATGTTCCCCATATCGACAATACAAATAATAACTTGACGATAGAAATCGAACCCAGAACCTTCTTGCTGTGAGGCGACAGTGCAAGCCACTGCACCACTGTGGAATTTAACCTTCAGAATAAAAGCAGCAATGCTTTATGGGTTTGCCTTAGCTGCCTTGGAGAGCCTTATTCTGAAAGGACGTCAAGCGATTTTTGTTGTGGTCTTGTTGTCGTGAGTAAAGCTGACATCATTCTAATTTGCAATATCTGATATGTAATTCTGTTTTTATTAATATTGTGTTACTCCTTCCACTGTTAAATGGATGATACGCTCAGACAATCTCTGCGTTATAGAACTTGCCATCTTGACAGGCTTGGACCTTATTTTTGGCAATTAAGTCGTTAATATACATTTTTTGAAGTGATATACTAATAACAGTATTACTGAGGCTGAGACACCTCCTCGGATCATACAATAGTTACTACCAGCACCACACTGTTTCACAACTGGATAACTTGTACTTTTGCACACTTTGCAGGCACCTCGTCTTTAATGTTACACATGCCTCAGAGTGGGTTTATAATAGAGGCCGTATGAGAACCGGGGCGACTGCCACAGGGGACGGAGCTGTACAGTTTATCCGTAGAGAACAACCTTCCCTCAGAACTGACAGACTGTCTAACCATAAACTTGAGACATGAGTCAAAGCAAATCAGATACCCAGTCATGAATAATCATGCTCTTCTCAATGCCCTCACAAGCTTTTACTCTTGTCATGTAGGTATAAATTGTTTCGTGCTGTATGTCAACGTGTTTGTGGCTGGTACTGTATATTGATGTGGTGTTATTGTCCTGTATTGTTTTGTAGAGTTGTTTTGTTGTGTTTTGTGGTTTGGAAGGTTTTGTTTGGATGACACAAGGCAACTTTATAATAACCTGCTCAGGGACGACAGATGCTATTTAGCCGACCCTGGAACATTTACATTGAGTCTGAAATGTTGATTAATGTGCACTGTCCTTGCTAAAGTAATAATTATAATAATATTGGCTGTGGTGTAATCCTAATTTGATTCCATACAGAAAATGGAGACAGTGGACTAACAATTTCTAGTAGGTGGAGAGAAGATGATGAGATTTGCTGATGGGGAAACTGTAGGGTGAGAAGAAGAAAGAAAGCCATGAGTGATCTCCGGTGGTGTGTCTGGAAGTGCCTGGGTATCTTTGTTTGGCAGAAGAGGGAAAAATCAACATAATGAGCCACAACTGCCTTTGTGTCTCACTCTCTCTGTCTCTCTTCTCTCTGCCCCCTCTGTGTCTCTCTACTTCTCATCCCAGCAGTCTCAGACAGCTGCTTCTGTGCAGTCAAATTAACTGCTCCCCAGTTGCTTTTGGAACGTGCAAAATAAATAAGTGCTTTTTTAGCTGGGATATATAATGGTTTTGTTTGCACGTATGAACTTTGAGCAGCCCTGGATGCTGTCTACATTTATGTACTTGTATTTGTGTAACTATTGGTCCACCACAAATCTGTTGTCGGGTTTTCATCCCAGTTCCCTCGCACTGCTCCAGCTGTCACTCTCTGGCCCTATCTATTACCACCTTGTGATCCTTCTGGCTCCAAATATCCGATTTACAAGTCAGGAAAAAGAATAATATTTCAACAGGCTGTCTGCAGGCACACTGTTTAAATCACGGGCCTTATCTAGCCTGTGCTCCTTCTATAATATTTTCCTCAAATATTGCATTAGAGATATGTTATCCATCCGTGCACATTCATCTTTCTTTAGCCAAATGTGTGTCTGCATATGAACAAGCAGACTAGATAAATGTTCTTCTGGAGGTTTGTGTGTTCTAGCACATCTGAGGGCATCCAAGAGAGCGAACACAAGCATGTTCTCTAATATTTGTTTGTCTTTGAAGGTGGATTTTATCACATGGAAGGTAATTAAATTAAGAAACCACTTTCTTTCTAGAAAGGCAAAGAAAGGATGTTGGCAAATTTTAATTTATCATCTAATTTCACAATTTATTTCTCCAGCTCAGAGCAAAATAGTATGTCAGACTTTAACATCATAAAAAACACATAACATATAAACAGCCACATGCAAACTCACTACACACACACACACACACACACACACACACACACACACACACACACACACACACACACACACACACTGTATAATACTACATCCATCAACCAGGGCTCCAGCTGACAGCTTTGTCAAAGTGAGCCGCAGGGGAGTGAAGAATGGCATTGTGGGATTGAGTCCTCCCATCGGACGCTGCACTGACAGGAGAGAAGAAAAGAGGAAGAAGAGAAGAGGAAATGGGGAAGGATGTGGGGAAAAAAACAGGGAATGTGTTGCACAACCCTTGAAAATGTATAGCGAGAGTGAGAGAGGGAGAGATCTTCATCCATGAGGGATGAGCGAGCTGCCATGGGGTAGCCCATCAAAACCAGCTGCTCTCCAACTGGAGCCTGTTTATGAAGACCAGCCTCCTGGAAAAATGGACAAAGAGCATATTGCCAGGCAGCATGACACACAAACAAACAAAAGACATCCTGAGGGTCTGCCAAAGTGCAGCACATGGACCGAGACACAAGTTAAAACCCACACCTAGAAGTGAATGCACTGAAATGCATATATGTGCACAGACTTATTCCCCCAGCTCAGAAGGTGTAGTGAGGTGAGCTGTCAGCAAAGATGAGTCTCCAGAATCAGCCAGAGACATCCAAATGAACACCTGCACGACGGTGCTGGGGAACGAGTCTGATGTGTGGGCTCAACTTCAAAACCGATGACAGGACACTCCGCTTGGTGGTTGCAGCCCACCTCAGCAGTGCAAAGGAGAAAGGCAAGCGCTGAACACACACACACACGCACACACACACACACACACACACACACACACACACACACACACACACAAAAAGAGACAGTGAAATTGAGATGGAGAGAGGCAGGGGAACTTGCAGACATGGCCTCCTCCAATTATAGACCAAACACTGGCACTCTATTCACTTTACTCTTCTTCTGGCTCCTGACAAACCCTGTCGTGATTCCTTACTGTTTCTCCCTGACACTCTCTAGGCTCTAATTAGGCTTGTAAATAATTATTGCAATTAAAGCCTAAAATTAGGAGGAGTGAAACACTGCCATTAGTCTCACAATAAATGTCATGAGCTTTCTGCATAGGCGGCGATGGTGGCAATGGGGGGACGGAAAATGGCTCGCCATTACAGAGTCAGACAGACAGCCAGAGTGAAAGAGACAGAAAGAGAGAAGGGGGGTTATATGAAGGCAGTTGACATACTCACAGCTCTTAATTATAGAGCTGATTATTCTGGCAGGACGGCTCCTGGACTGTGTCTTTGGCTCACATACGCAAAGTGACAAAGTGTGGATGCACACATACACACACGTGTAATGGGAGTACACACTCCTATCCTGAATGGACACACTCACTGGCATCTATGAGAAAGAGATCTTAGTCTGAAATCAATGAATAAGACAAAACTGCAATGTAATAGCAAGTACAAAACAGGAACTGGAGCCTCGTAAGAGCAAATGTCTTTATTAATTTACATGGATGGCAATAATCTGATTAGTGACCTTAATTAAGACAAGACAGTATATTGATTGCCATGTTTGCTTATAGAATATTCCATTCATTTTCTGTCTATATTCTATAGTAAAGTCTGACTACTGACTGAGGATGCCTGGCCACATATCCCTACATTTTAGTTTAGCTTAAATCCACATATACAAAGACATAAAAAGACAAATGAAATGAACAAGTACACTGAAGTTGTGGTAGAAACCTGCAACAGTTTAAATGAGAGGTTCAACCAGAAGTTACACAGACATTTTTTTGGGGGAAAAATCTTCCATTATTATGATATAAAAAAAAGAACTAGAAATTTGGAAAAGGAAAAAAAAAACATTCAAAATAGATTTTTTTTTCCACAACGTGGACTTGAAAACTGTGTTGCACCCAGGGATTTTGAGTTTTTGTTTTGCTAATGATGCAGAAAAAAAAGAGCAAAAACAAAAGAAAACCTGCTCTTAGAACTGAGTTTGTCACATGCACTCTGATGTGGACTGTGTGCTGTAAACCATTTTGGCTCCCACTATACAGTAAGTCAAGGGTTAATGAATTGATACACTGCAAGTGTGTTCTTAATTGCATTGCAAACACTTCATAAACCATTAATTAACAGTTGTAAATTACTTATAACCTAATTTCACGACACATCAATGTGGGAGCACTATTTGGCAAGATGAGGGTACTGTATGCTATAGTATTGCATTTTTATCCATCTGGGTAGCAAGATCTGATACTCTTATCATTCCTACATCTTGACAGACCGAGATCCCACATTGACGTACAGGACACAAGGTTATAAGTAATTTATAACTGTTAATTAATGGTCTATTAAGTGCTTACAATACAATTATTAATGCAATTACAACCATTTATTTATCCTTTATAGGAAGGAACTTACTGTAAAATGGAACTGCAAATGCTAAAAAAAAAAAAACTCTGGTAGGAGTACAATCGTGCACCTCGAGTCTCAAGCTCCTCTGGTGAGATCATAGTGCTCCTCGTGTCTTCACATGACGTGTAATTTGACTATGACCTGAGTCAGCGGTCAGAAAGTTATGTTTTTATAGCATCGCATCGTCTTAATCGGGTTGATATGATAATATCTTCCTCCATGTAAACAGAGCTATGGTTTCTAGAAATGCTTATTGTTTAACTATGTAGCAAAAATTCAGATTGCATGTAAAAAAAATTGAGAGCAACAGCCAGTTGTCACATTGTGGGGGATTGCAGGCAGACAGAGACAGGAGTGTCAGAGAGTCTAAGGATCAGGTATCCAGTTCCTCATTATCTCATATTATGTCAGAGGGCCAGTGAGAGACTCCTACAGGGGGGTGGGGGTGGGTAGGTGTGTGTGTGTGTGTGAAGGGGGGGGGGGGGGGGCAGCCCTAAGCTTTAAGCTGGTATTGAGAGACACATACGCACATGTGATCATGAAGCCAGACACAAATGAGGCTGCCGTAGGATCTCTCAAACGAGTCTTCAAATTCCTTCAGACTGGACATGACACGACTGACTCAATTTGGACAGCGATTTACCTCCGGCAGACACAAAACTACACATGTCTACCGCAGCCCGACGACACAGTCTGCTAGCTTTGCAACTGAAATCGGAGAGTGTACACTTCTGCCACATAAACTGAGGTCAGTAGACAGAAAGGAGACCTGGTGAGATGGTGGAAGAGGGGGGGGCAGGGGACAGAAGGTGAGAGGAGGGTGTAGGCTGGAAGGGGTGTGCAGGTTTCTATTAATTAACAGCTTGATGGGGCTGACAGGACGTGTGCTGCTATCAAATAATGAGGTTGGGATTGGCCACTGGTTCTAGGGCACAAAACTTGATTAACACTAATCCTGTTTTAAGTCAATTAATAAAACCTACTAAGGGACTCATGCAAATGAGGTGCCTTTGTTGGATGGGCTGTCGCAGAACTCCACATTCAAACATGTAAAACATGAGTATGACAGGCTGAGAGGGAAGGACACTCATCATTGAAATAAATGACGAGCGCCGGACAAGTAGACGCATGCTATAAAACCAAGATTCAGTGTGTGTGTGTGTGTGTGTGTGTGTGTGTGGGGGGGGGGGGTGTCGAACTGACCTGCTGAGTGAACCTTTTGGTTTGATGAACACACTCACTCAAACCTTGAATTTCCCATAACACCCCCCCCCCCCCACACACACACACACACGCATACACACCTTACTGAGAGACATCACATATCAAGACAAGTGGAAGTGCACATAAACCAAGCACATGGAGTCCATAGCATCTGGTACAGACATAAAATACACCACAACATGGACACCACCAAGCTACAATTAATTTAATTCAGCAGCTACAATGTCCCATGATTCAACATCACATAGCCGAAATTGACATCAGCAGTAGGAACACTGGAGCGAGATTATGACATATCCAGTTATTTTATGTAAAAAAAAAAACAAAACATTCTGATACTTTACTGATTGCATTATAATTTGGGTTTTCATGGAAGTTTGAGGGGTTTGGTTTCAAGACAATTCACGTTTTTCAAGTTGAACTTGGTCCTCAGCATTCGTCGGGGACATGGTCAGTTCACGTTAAATTAGCATAGCATGCTAGTGTTCTGAGTTGTAGTCTCAGAGTCGTAGCCATAAGTTTGAATGCTCCGGCTGCGATGACGGCTGCACAGCAGGATGGAGAGACGTCACAACAGTTGATCGTGTTATGCACCAGCATCCTGTGATTACCACGAATCCTACTTATTAGCATAAAAGCTAAATTTGCGTTAATGTTCAAAGTTAAAATTTAAGAAGAATGAAACTTAGAGAGGAATAGCTGTCAAAAACAAACTACAAGCACTGAAGAAAAAATAGGTGTTATAATATAAAGAAATATTACGCGCATCCAATACATAAAACATAAACACTTTAAAATGACAAAACACTAAAGGAATTCTGCTGCCAACACTCTACTATAAGGTACTGTATAGTCAGACTTTACTTTGAACTTCAAACAAGAACTTTCTCAAGAACACACACACACACACACACACACACACACACATAAAGCCCCAGATTAAGGCAGCTTGACAAGTGGGACAACAATGAAAGTGGTTTCTTTGGAACGAAAAGCTAAATGGCCTCATCAATAACATTGGATGTGTGTATTGACAGGAGAATTTGTCCTCATTTGTCTAGGTGTCAATATCAAGTGTAGCTGTCAGCGAAGCAGCTGAGGATCTCAGGCCGGTTCCAAGCTGCAACTCCAGCCCCTCCATCCAACTGCAGGGCACCTGGGTGAGGAAGCAGCCATGCGATTGGTTTGCTGACCCTCACACCCGCTAACGGTGCCAAGCTGACCCCGCCCCAGATAAAACATGACAGCTGATCCATCAAAGCCAGGAGTCTGCTGTCTGAGTGATAGTGGGCTGTTCCAGAAACATTAGTCTGCTCCCGCCTCATGATCAGCCCCGATGACAGGAGGGGTGATCCAAACGCCAGCACATGGCACCAGCCATCACAGGCTCCTCGTGCACAACAGGGAACATTTGTTTAGGTCCCTACTCTCCTAAAAACACAGGCATGAACTTCCTGAATGTACCCCCCCCCATCCACACCCCCCATATTGACAGGTGCACCGTATGATTCAGTAAGTCCTTTAACATGTGGCCCCTCTCGACCAGTTTTTATATCGTCAGGTTTTAGTTGACTATAAGTCTCATCTTACTCAAAGAAAAACGGAGCTGCTTTGATCTCCCTTTGGTAAATGAAAAGTGACCTTTTTTTAATTTTAATAAAAGCTTCAGTTTAGAGGACATAATCTAAAGAAAGTGTTCGTGAAAGTGTGATGAACATTTTTACTCCTTTTGTTTTGTCAAAGAAATCAATACTTTGTTGACAAGTGTTGAGGCAAGGCAAGGCAAGGCAATCTTACTTGTGCAGCGTTTTTCACGCACAAGACAACAAAAAGTGCTTCACAAAATCCCAAAGAAATAGAAATAAAATCCATAAAATTCATTTCAAAAGAATATGATTGACCACTGATTATACTAAAAACCTCACAATCACATTAAAATTGATCTAAAAGTGAGGTGGGGTTCTAAAATGCCCCGGCAAACAACAGAGTTTTTAAAGTGGATTTCAAAGTCTGTGGTGAGGAGGCTGGTGGAGGTAAATGAGAATAGTCAAGATTCCAGCTAAATTCAAACACAATACTTATATTTCTTCAAAATTCCAAGGTTTGCTCTTATAGCTCCAACTATGCATTAGCGGTGTGTATTCAAGGGGGTGGGGTTGTCTGAGAGACCGACCCACAGACTGGTGGGGAACGTGCAGAGGGCCAGTGGTCAAAACCCTGGTGTTGTTCACTCTGGCAGCCGAGGCCAGACTGCCCCAGGGCCAGCTAAAGGTCAAAGGGTGGCAACGCAACACTTGTTGAGATGTCTAATCTTTTTTCCTCGGTCCAGTCTGTCCCCGTGTCAGAATCCATCCATTCTCTCAGCCTGAACCTTCCTCCCTACCAGATTATTGCTCCTCTTCAGTAAAACAATCAGTGTAACTCGGAAATAGATGGTCTTGTTAGAATAAAAGCTGAGCTTTAAGCAACACAACACCAGGACAAACACAGGAACGTGCACACACACACACACACACACACACACACACACACACACACACACACTTTGAAGTCTTTGAATGAGTGGCCTGGATACGAGCCAGTCCAATCTGCTTGTTGTGAAGGGTGTAAACAGAAAGCCCTGCAAACAAAAGCCTCTCCACAAACACGCCTGATGCTACGTCTGCACATGAGCTGTAACACCTACGGCGCACAGTGGAAGAGCCGACTCTACGCCATCATTTGTTCCATGCCCATTAACACATAAAATCAGTGTGTCACACACACCGAAGTCCTGCATAATGATGAGCCAGTAGCATGGCAGCTAATCTAATCTAAGCCTGGATGAGGTGTGAATGAATTCTATTTCCTCTTGTCCTGATAACCACTGAACCCATTTCCTACCAATCTAACCACACCAGCCAAACAAAGGTTAGAAGGAACTCTAAAGTTGGGGGTGGGTGGAGGGAGGACAGGTTGACAAGAAACCTCATACATGAAATGGGTTTAAAAAAAAAAGGAAAGAATCCATGCATGGATTTCAAATTTCACAGCTGAGCACCTAGAAGAAATTGCAAAGCTTGGGAAAAAAAAAGAGGTCTTCTTTTCTTTTCTGATAATCTTTGAGCTGTAATGTTGGTGTTCCCTTCACGGAGCTGGGAGAGGGTGGTGATCAAGGATTGGCGTCTGGGGGAGGCTGATGTTTGCTAAAGAGCCTAGAGTGTGCTGGGGAGGGACAGCCGTAGCCGTACATGGTTGAACAACTCTACGGTTGAGTGAATCTGTGTGAAAGTATCTTTCCCGTGGTCACGCTAGCTAAAGTTTCACTTTTAATGTTAAATAGAGCCTCTAATTAGTGGGCTACTAATTCGCTGTGAAAACTGCTCAGGTCTATTATGTGTGCTGCAGCTATAAAACGTCCCAAAAATCATTGAGCATTATTACAAAGACAACACCTGCCTCTTTTTTGTTTGATGTAATCATGACATGATAAAGACCTAAGCCCTTTTATTTTGTCTCAGTTGTTTTTTTTTTTCTTTATTTATAAGGTGTTTTCAAAAACCTTTTCACTCAGAACTAAGGACACACCACATGTATCACTTCAAAACCCTTTCAGATGTTAAATCTTGATTGTTCCCATGAATAATACATTATAGCCCGGGCTCTGCGTACTGGCCGCTGACCAAAGCAACCGACATAATGCAGTCACTGATTCTCAACCGTGTGTGATGAGTGTTCGCCCTACTGCTGGGTGCCAGCGGCCATAACAGCACAGTGCACCACAAAGGGAATGAAAAGGCCTCATAAAAATGTTGATAATCTAGAGCCCAAAAAGATCTCATTGCTTCCTGGAGTAGTTGTTGCCATTCGTCCCAGTTTGCTGCATTGTGTTGATAAACTAACAACAAAGACAACAAATCCTGCTCCGGGCCGCGTGTGGGCCACAGTGTCAGGCGTGATCGTACGTCCCCTCTGTTGGCGCGAACTCCTAAAAATACGCATAAACATAGCAATGGTCACTTTGTTCATGAACCAGGTGGAGTTCTTTTGTGTTCTCGAGTACACACATCTAGAGAAATAACATGACAAAGAGAGGGGGAAAAAAAAAAAAGAGTATGGAGTAATGAATGAGAGGCAGAGAATGTGAGGCACAGGCCCCAGTCGGCGGGGACAAAGCCGGGCCAAACACTCATGCAGATCCAACGCGCTGAATTTGCATGAGCTGGCATCAGCACCAAAAGATTAGCTTTTCTCCAGCTGCCATTCACACATGCACACTCTTTCTACCTGTTTGATTATAGCCTCTGCTGGAATGGGCCTGGCTGTGGAGTGAGCCTGTAGGCATAGTGTATCTATCTGGCTGTATATTAAGTATAGCTTATAGATAAAGGGTTAGTTCTCCTGTGCGTTTCTGCGTGAAACGAAGGCAGATGGAACATGAAGCAATGCATTCTTTGTTAAAGAGGTTATATTGGATACTTTGAAGTAGGATTTGTTGAGTACTTATTCATAGCATAGTATCCAAGGTAGACTTCTGTCAGCCCTAAAGTTGCACAATGAGATTTTTATGGCATTATTAATATTCTTCACAGTGACCCTCAAAGGAATTGAAAACTTTTTTCTTTTTTTTTTTAAAGTTTGAACAACCCCTTTATTATAACTGAAACCTGTAGACTGGTAATGAAGGGTCGGGAATGAAAGAAGAACATCCAGTTGCATTCAAGCAAATGTACACCGCCATCCACATCCAGTCCCTGTTTCAAAAAATGCTCTGCTGCATCACTAACCTGCAAGGCCTGGTTTAGATAAACAGGCATGAGTGCAGACACTTAATTAAGCAATGGAGCACAGGAGGTCAGGAGCAAAACCTATGTTAGTCACCCATTAAAATAAATGTAAAAATAAAAAACATCGACATCAGCTCAAATTAATATTGTAATATTTTGTAACGTTACCTTACATCAGGAAGGCCCTTGCCTCTGGCAATGCACTTTCTGAACCAGAGATCCTCCACCGTCCAATGCAGTTGTGCACTCGTGTGATGCGTCTCATGACTGTAAGTCTAAGTATGTACTGTCTTTGCAACTTGTAGAAAAGTGCAGTTGAAGTTCAGGGATCTCACAACAGCATTTCTGATCTCCCCAATAGGAAAACGAAAGTTTATCAGTCGCGAAACTGTGCTGCCAAAGGGCGAGGGATGGAGAGGTAAGGCACACATACTACATAATCTACACTTGCATTGTTTTTGTTTTGTTTATTTTTAGGTGGGTTTAGGTGGCTGAATTGGGGTTTACTGCTCTAACCCTCTCCACGGGGATGGGTTGTTTAGCTTCTTGGCTCCTGCCTACCTCTAGGGTCACGATGGCCGTGATCTGCTGTAAAGATACACTGACTATAGATAAGAACCTCGCACAGCCCCACATCAAAAAACCCAAACTAACCCTTGGCAGTGGACGCTGTGGTATTCAGTTTGAAATCTGCAGCGTTTGATGCAATATTAAATGCAGTGAGGTGCTGAAGGAATGCAAGGCATTTCAGGAGGCATTTCATATGACACAGACAGAGGAAAAGACAGAAAAAGAGGCGAGGAAAAAGTTGAGGACGTGTCTAGGAGGCAACTGAATCTCCAGAAACAGCTATGACCTTTCTCTCTCTAGCTGCCGGCATTTCTACCCAGCCAAGTATCAAAATGGCAAGATTATTGGTCTAAATATAGAAGCAGTCTCACACATACATACGCATACACATGCAACATGACTCAAATGCATAATTTGACAGAAATCCATACAATGGATCTACACATACCCGGGATACATGAGGGCAGACTGAAGACGCTGCTGAAAGCGAGGTGAGCTGCAGAAACCCTGAGATGATGCAACAAGCATTTTTGAACAAAAGAGTCACCACATACACACAGATGTCGGCAGATAAATCTTGAGATGACAACCTGTTGCTTTTCCAGACTGTCAGTAATGATACACACACACACACACACACACACACACTGCTTCTGGAGAAGAGGAAGTCAGTGAGCCAGGTCTTTTCATCAGTTCCACTGTGCTGCCTCGCATTGGGCCAATCTCACCACATCATTAATATGGTGGATGCTACTGTCATTGCATCTACAAAACAAAAGCACGGCGTAACATTGCAGCTCTTCGGATTGAATATGAAACGTGGAGCTATTTCATACGTTTAGGATGCGGGTGAATAATGGTGTTTGGTGAGATTCCTCGCACACTGAAAGATTGTGGAAAGGAAATGAATGTGTGAATGAGTCAGTAGTTGTAATCTACATGTATATGCAGGTACTGGAGAAAAAAAGAATAGAAAAAAAAAAGCATTCTGGAGATTCCATTTGAATACAGAATGCGAGACTGGTGTTTGCATGCGCCCATAATTATTGTGTAAGTGTGTGAGTGAGAGAGAGAGAAATTGTGAGAGCTGGTGCATTACGTTGGTATCTATGCAAATGAAAACCAAGAGAACATGTGCTTTGGGTGTGTGTTTGTTAGCACGCGTGTGTTTATGAGGTTCTTGCACATCCCACGATATTCAGCCCCACCACAATACACACAGACAGGTGTGAGAAGCTGGGTGAGTGAGAGACCAGATTCTGGATCGTGGCCTGCCCCCCCCCCCCCCTCGCTCTCTCTCTCTCTTGCTCTCACTCTCTCTCTCTCGCCTATCTCTCCCACTGTGCCATGCACAGAAGTCCTCTTTGTTATTCAGAGTAGGAAATGCAACTGGAGCCAAATCTGCCTTGCTTTCTGTTTGATATCATCCCTGCTTTGTTCTTGCCATCTCCCCATCACCATGCGTTTGGCCTCAGTCAGCCAGACACACGGGAGTGTGTGGAGCTCAGAAAAGATGGATCCCATGATGTCCTGGATGTCTGATTTCAAGCGTTGCTCGAGTTGACATTTAGGCTAACAATGGGATAAAGGTCAAATTGATGTTTTCCGCTGAATGCTTGTGCCAAAGTTTTGGGTTGCAGGTGGCAGCTGTGTATTTCACAGTGGATTAGGCTTATTGATTACTGAGAAATACACTGTTGTCCCACATTATACTCCTGGAGATAATTCTACAATTGGTATGCACTTGGTATGTTTTGCAGTACAGGTATGGTTTTATCTTGGCTGATTTCTACAGGGTAGATACTTCTAAATTCTCCTCACAATTAAATTATAACCCCATTTACACCTGATGCTCTGACGCTGGCTTCACACCGGATATTGTTCATGCATTCTTGTTACTGTTGGTGAAATCGAAACTCTGCCCTCCAGAGTAAAACCTGCATTTCAGTCTGAAGTGGCAACAGATAAACTGTGGGCCAGCTGTCATCACGGCAGGTGTAAGTTCGCCGGAGAGGATATTACTCCATAAGGAGCAACTGAAAAGGAAGACAGGCCCTGTTTGCAGCAAATGCATGTGTCACTATTGTAAATTTTCTCTCTGTGATGAGGTAACACAGTAATGAGTGGAGGGACTTTATCCTCGTGGTCTCTTAGGTGATATTCTTCAGAAGAAGCTAAAATTGAATATTGACTACAGCTGTGAGAAGTTGTGACCTCTTCACTGACTGCATAGTAACAAGTTGCAGCTACACTCTGGGGTCAGTGTACAAAACGGTCTCTCTTCTACTTGGATTGAATTGCTTTGTTACAGAAGCTAACACGTAGTACCAGTTCTGTTTACACCTGCGTGGGCTGGTGGGCCAGTCATCAGCTTAGTGGAACTAAAATGGTTACAGAAATCTTCAGCAATGTTTAGAAGTTAGTGAAATGGCTGAATAGAAACCATGGATGAGCTCCTGTTTATACTCCCTGAAGAGCAAAAGGGTTTAAGTCCACAAAAGATCCAAATGAAAAGCAAGCAACACTCCCTCCAGATGTGCTCTGGCAGATCCAATCACTGTCTGATCGCGACCTTGCATTAACATGCCCCGATACAGATCACATTTAAATACCCAGTGTAAATGGGGTCAATGAGAGATTTTGAAATCTCTCCTCTGATCTTTTTAAAATAAGACAGATAAGATTATCTGTCCAAAATCAGATTAAAAAAAAAAAAAATCACTCATAGAAAATGAGGACCATCTCCCAGGTTTTGTGGCTGAGTGAGGAAAAAAAAGAAAAGAAAAAAAAAAAGCTTTTCAGAACCCTTGAAGCAGAGGCGCTGACTTGCAGGAGTCGAGTAACAGCAAATACTACCAGCAACTTGTGCACTGTAGAACAGCCCAGTCACAGACAACGAAAACTCTTTCAGATTACAGATATTGTGTCTGATAAAGTGATTTGTTATTTATTGGTTTCACTATCAAGGACATTTTCTGCAAGGCGCGTCCTTAGCAAAAGCTAAGCTTAGCTAGTTTTCTCGCCGCTCCAACGGCTACCCGGAACTCGGTAATTCCCTAACCGAAATCTCAGATGTCACGTATGGTGAGAATAAAAACAACGGACTGACTCCCAGTCCAGTTACCTGTCAGGTGTGAGTATCTAGCAGTATCGTCAAACATGCAGGGCAACATCTCCCAAAGTAGTTGAGTGGGATTTCCGTGTGTGTGTATGTGTGCGCGTGCGCTTCAATCCTCTACAACCCCTGGAGAGCAAGGCGGAAGACTCTACATGTTGAATACTAATAATATTCGCCAACATCAGTTCACATTCAGATGACTAGCAGTTATGAGCTCAAGATCAAAAGCCTGTTTCATCTGTGGAATAAGTGGGAATAAAAGATTTAGTAAATATGGGAAACAGACTCTAGACTCAGTGCAAACGTTTCCTTACTTGTGGAATCCGTGTCGTGCCTTCCTCCAAAGTCACACTGTCAGATGCATGTACACATTTGCTGGGTTTTTTTTGGCATTAATTCAGATTTTTAGAATCCACAGTCATTTGTTCATGTAGATTTTAGCTCAGATGAAATGGTTCAAGTCACAGTGATATTTGTTGAAGCACTAAACTGGGCTACAGATGATGAGATTGCATTTGACATTGTTATATTTTTACCCTCCCAGCAGGCAGCTGAGTAAAACAGCCATTTTTTCTCGATTTTTTTGATTTTTGGGTGTGAAATAAAACGAATCATACACCTCACTGTTATATTTCAGTAAGGAGACTAGAGCAGCTGTTTGTTATAACAGACCCTGCCCTCTCTGCAATTGACGCGATAGTCTAAATAACTCCTTCACATCCGCCCACCACGGATCCTAACCTGTGAGCTCTGGCCAGCCGGTTGTTGAGGGTGTTAAAAGCAGAGATAAGGAGAGAGGACGGCAATCTATCACCTCACACTGACAGCCCCACACGTTGCCTGTCTCTGGGGTTGCTGCACTGCCACGCTCCCTTGCAACTGCTCCTCCTCTCCTCTCCTCTCCTGTCCCTCCTATCCTAACACGTTTTCCTCTCTTCTCAGCTCATACCCCGTCCTTGTGTCCACTTCCACCCTTGTGCATCCTGGTCTTTTTGCCTGCTTAGTATGTTAGTTGCATTGATGGCTATCGGCTGCTTTCCACCCGCCCTGCAATGTTGTGTCACTTCATTAGAAGTGTACAAGGATGACCTTGCACTCTGTGTGTCTCTCTCTCTCTCTCTGTCTTCCTTTACCCTGTCTAAGCCTCCGCCACTCCTCCAGCTGTCCCTCTTTCCCTCATCACTCTTCCTCTCATCCGCTGCCTCAGACAGCCAGCCAGTCGCCAAGTGCCCTTTATCTTTTTTCCCTCTCTCATTTGTGGCTTGTCTTTTTCTTGTCTCTCTATTTCTTTCTAACTCCCTGCCCTCATTGTTCTCCTTCATTATCAAATGCTGTCACAATGTCCCCTGCTGTGCCACCCAGATTATTTATAGCCAACAGAGGGTGTTGGTGCTGGTGATGTTGAGAGGTGGGCCATTGTGGAGCACACGCACTCACACACACACTAATCTTCTAGAAGCTACTTATATAATTGCACGACAGGTTTTCATGTGTGTATCCGTCCAAGCACCTACCTGTCTGTCAGACATGACGTAGAGGTAGTTGCGGTCGAGGGAGAAGGCCATATCTCGGAGGATGGGGCTGCCGTCCTTGATGACCGATATTGTCTCATACTGGACGCCACCGTGAGGAGGCCCGTCGACACGAATCTGAGGAACACAGGAACATATATAGGTCACTGATTGCCATTTATCAGAATGACAGCAGGAATGGGAAAAAAGATGAAGAATGATTGACAGGGCTGAGGGACGCGGGCTGTGGAAGATTGGTAAAACATAATTTAGCTACTGATTTGGGCCCGTAGTGTTTGGGTGACAGGAGGCCAGAAATAATACGATAACGTGATCGTGGTAGAAGGACCGACCCTCCTCATAGTATCTGTTCCCTTGAGGAACAACTCAAGAGGTCCAAAACACTTCATATGTCTGACTACTCTATTTGTTGTTTGTCCTTGTTGAAGAGATGGTTTCAATAATCATATGATCTTGTTCAATATACTCAATCTATTGGTTCACCAAGACTGATAGAATAAACCACCACTCCTGTGTGGCCCACTTCAGTCTTGTTCAAAGTCCGGCTCTATCAGCCCCCCTTTAGTCACTGGTTGTCCTGTTAGTTGTGCATGCAGCAAATGCACCAGTCAAAGTTGCAGCGATGCAACAGAGGACAGCAAGCGGTTGTCTGCAGTTTTGACTTGGAGTCTGATGTCAGGGCACTAGACAGACTGACCTGATATGAATCGTTCACTAAAAGGTTTTATTCAACATGACATCAACACGATGACCAGCCAACAAACATTATAAACCTCGAATTTTCAGCTGACATTCTCTATCAAGTACAACTACATGCACAGCAAAATAAAAAAAAATGAAGTCTTGTTGTTCAAAATCGAATTCTAAAGAGATGCGTTAAAAAGGCAACGTGTTGCTACTTTCATTTACTTTGGGGGAATCCAAGCCTCGCGATGTTGCTCCGGCTTTGCTGAACAAATGCCTGCCATGGCTCTCTACTTTTTTTTTTTTTTACTTGGTTGACCCCAGTGGGACTCCATACATTCGGATGTCTTCCTTACATTCTTCCGGGTAGAGTCAAAGTTCAGAACTGCAGTGTGTCTGTAAAGTGCCTAAACTGACTCCTTGTTTACTTTATCGCACTCACCCAATGGTGTATGGACTTCTTCTCATGGACTTGTTTTTTTTTTTAACTGTCCAAACTCTGATGTTGGATGGGGTTACAACAACTGGTAGGAATTATTGGCTGATATTATTAGACCTTTGTGAAACCTAAGCTCTGTTTTTCTTCCCTCTTTCTACTGTTGAATGATGTATTCCCTCAGATCAACTTTGAAGCTGGAGCCAAGATCACCTAACTACAAAAACAGTGGAAAAGTATTCAAATGACTTATGTAACGCACATGACCCTCCCCGACCCAAACGGGCAAATTCCAGCACTCTTTCCTCTTTATTCATCAGATCTTGTGGGCCAAAACACAAATGGGGCAATACGTCTCAAAGAGTGTTTTTTTTTTCCTGATGCTGGGCATGAGAGATGTCTCATGATGTCACATATCACTAGGCTTTCCTCCACCCATGAAAGCTGATGGCTCTATCATCTGTCCATCCCGCCCGCCTCCCTCCACCCAAACATTCATCTATCTATTCAGATGGTGACAGCACCAAAGAGCAGCCAGACTCTCAATAAACATCACAGAGGGGAAAGTCAAGGTCATATGTCTGTCAAAAGAAGATCTACAGGGAGGGAGGGAGGAGCAAATGAGCACACATGCAGATGTGTGTGTGTGTGTGTGTGTGTGTGTGTGTGTGTGTGTGTGTGTGTAAGAAACCGCTGGATGGTCAAGAAGGAAAACATGATGTGTGTTCACATGTAACCCCTTCTAAAGCTCGAGGGTGAGCTGAGTGCACAGCAGCAGGCGGCATAGTTAAGGAGCTCAAAGTGGTTGAGCCTGCCACGGCTGACCTAAGTCTGACCTTGGCAGGCTAATCCAAACATTGAAGAGGACATATGTGTAAACCATATGCACAAGGAGAAAGGCAGGATGTGGGGGGGCTGTGCCAGGCTTCATCTTGTTGCTGACTGCAATGTGGAAGGGAGACCTCAGCAAATATGCTCATCCATAAAGCATGTCAGGCGCATGTTCTGTTGTGTTCACTACAGTGTGGCTAATGTGTGTGCAGCCGTAGAAGCAGCCTGTTATGCTGTGATATGTGTCCTTGCAAGCAGCCACTAGGGATCACTAGATAACCTGACCTTCGCTCTGCACGCCTGCAGTGCATCTGAATCAGATCACTATCACACAGTCTCTCACCGCTGTCCGGAGGCCTTGATGTTGGCCCACAAACACACAGACCCACACACACTGGTGTTTTAGGGTGTGTTCAGACAAAAAGCGCTGGCTCTCAAAGCAGGGGTATAACACCTAAAACACACACTACAAAACCAACACCAGGTATTACAGGGCACTCAAGCGTCCTCTTGAGTAATCACGTTGATACTCAAAAAACACCTCAATTTACAACTGGGTTTAGTTTAAAGTCTCAGTGGACGCTTGTCTCCCAGGCAGGGCATTTTAGCAACAGCTCTCTCACTGCCATTAGACCTGTCAAACCTTCACCTCCAAGTCTTCACAGCTTAAAACTGATACTGAGACCATGATACTGAGACCATTCTCAAAGCTGTTGTCCAGTGAGACAGCCGTCTTGCGAGCTTGTGCTGTGGCTCTGGGTCGGCCCAACCTGCTTCCTCAGATGTCAAGTGTCTGTTTGGTTTTAGGAAACGTATGTCACCATCACCATAGCTTTCTCTACATTTTCTCTGAAGGAAAGACCCAGATTTTGGGTCTGTCTTTTTCTCAACATTTTGATAGCAACATACAACTTAATTGTTTAAAATCTGCTTGTGTTTTTGCCTTTTTCCCCGACGTTTCCTTTCCAATTGCACGTTGTCAGTTCACCCCGCCAAGCGCTCCAGGTCACTGCTCCACCCCTTCTGCAGCTCTGGGGAGCACCATGTCTCATCCTTCCACCATCCTACTCTGTAAGGAGGTGTTGAGCTGTTTCACCAGTGGGACACAGCACACTGGAGGCCCATGGCATGCTCCCACACTGGCCAGAGGAGGCGCTATTGCAGCAACCAGCACACATACCCTCATCCTACTTCCCACCTGCAGATATGGCCAAGTGGTTCTGCGCTGATGCCTAACAAAGCCTGAGGCAGGGAGCAGAACCTGCAGCCCCTGTGTTTGTAGGCCACGCAATAGATTAGAGCTCTCTGCATGAGGGAGAACTTTGTCACAGCGAGGCTTTGTGAAAAATTCTATTTTAAATTGAACCATAACTTTCCCAGACCTAACCTCTTCCAGGCAGAAAGGGTCATCCTGCCGGAGTCATTCTGCCAGAAGCTTTATTATAGAAAGCGTCTTTGAAATATTCTGTTGTAACCTGAATCATAATTTTCTCCTAAACCCAACTTCTTCCTGCCAGGAGCCCCTTAGGGCAAACATTACCTTTGTGGCTGCACTACTTGGGTGCACATACAACTTCTTCTAATTAAATATTGGAATAATGCTTCAGTGAGTGCTGCTACAGTCTTTTGCAACTTTTTATAAACACAAAAGGCTTGTAACTAACCAAAGGAGTTTGCACACTGGAGGATTTAGAGGGCTTCGTTCACTTCCACTGGTGCAAAAAAACAAAGTTGTTCATACTGGTCTGTGAGAAAAAAGTTGAATTTACATTTCATTTCCTTTTTATTCTTTGATCAAAGCCTATTCTAACATAAAAGCATTTGAAGGATTTTGTACGATGTATGATTTAGAAAACACTGTGGCTCACACAGACAGGATACAATCAACCTTCCTGACTCTTAAACCGTCTAAGTGTTCGCTCCATCCCCTCATGTACACATGAACACACCCACACCCTGTTGCATTTCACATTGAGGAGCTGCTTTTCTATAGTAGCTGTAAATCAAGCAAAGTGTGTTACATTCACACAGACACAAATACACACCCACATCATTGTAAGAAGTCACCAGGAAAAAAAAAAAAAAAAAAGGTGCGTGAGGTGGATTAGTTGAATGTGAAGGCTCACCTCTGGGTGGGCGAACGAGAGATAAAAGAGGAAAATGAAAAGTGTGGAGTAAATGAAGAAACTGCTGCTTAGTGAACCAAAAATAATTCTGTCAAAAAAAACTTGAGCTCTTAACCACACTCACCCCCACGCAACCATCCTACTGTGCCTACCACCTGAGTAAGCCATTTTCATGCCAAAAACAACCTCAACATGCAGTATTCCAGTCTTCCAGTCTTCAGCCTGGTCTTTCAGGTACTCAAACCTGGACCCCCTTGACTCTGCATTACCTTTCAGCCAGCAATCAGGTTGGTTTCATACACTTGAGGCCCTTTGACAACACAATCACCCCTATATCTTATATTCAGGAGGTTGGAAAGAGGGAAAAGCTGAGAACAGATGTGGCTGATGACAAACACCATGGGAGAACCACGGGCGATGTCGTATATGTTTATTAAAATTTGTACGATATGTAAAAATCAAGTCAAATTCTAACTTGACTGGGTGAGTGGCGAGTACGTCCAATGATGAAAGCGAGTGACATACTAGAGGAGGGAAGAGTCATCAAATGCATAAAAGACATTTTTGTTGAACTGAATATGTATTCTATATTCAACTTTGAATTTTCATAAGCATACATTTAAACATCTTTCCAGTAGTTTATCATCTTTGATCCGAATTCTAATTTTTTAGGTCTATCCAAGAGGCACTTGGTATGATTTTATCCCGGATCCTGAAGACCGTTCCAGCCATCAGCGGAATTCCTGATTGTGTGGTGTACTTCTGATCCACAAGACTATCTTATAATATGAATAAAATATTGATTGATTGTTGATAAGAATATCAGCATTTTCTACTCAAATTTGTTGAGGTTAATCTTTCTAAGCAGACATATTAAGCTCCCAAAGATGGTATGGATCATGTTCCAGGACTTGAGGATTTTTTTTTTCTTTCACATAGCTTCCTTGGTGGAGGTGTGCACTCTCTCTAACTTTGCTATTTACAATTTTGGGCATTAAGAAAATTATGCAAAAATTAACTACAACAAAAAAAGAAGGAGGAATCTTTGCTTCAAAGTACAAACTATATGTCACAGCACCTAGTAAGCTGCAGGCAGGAGAAGAGTTGGACTGGGGAGGGGGGGTGCTGGACAGCAGGGAAGCAATGGCAGCAGCATCAGAAGCTTTCCCTTGTGGCTATAAGAGTCTGTGCCAGGGGGGTGCTTTTGATCAAACCATGTAAGCACCCTGGAAAAACGTTTGAAGATTGACCAAACTCCAATTCAAATTGCCCTTCTCCCTTTTTCTCTCTCTCTCTCTCTCTCTCGCTCTCCGTCTCCCTTGGTCTCACTGGTTTTGAACACTGAGCCAGACACCGAATCCCCGACCATGTGAGTCTTTGTGAAGCAATTTGCTGAGTAGAAAGCACTGAATAAAACTAGGGTAACAGTGCATCAAATGTGTGTTTGCAGTGGACTGTGGATGCTGTTGCTTGGCGATGGAAGGAAAGGAAAGGCCAAAAGTCCCTGCATAGTCACGAGCATGCTACATAAAATGCTAAAATGACTGAACTGCACAATCTTAAGAGAAACCAGAGGAAGGTGAGACGTGTTTATTTGAAAGGATTTAATTAGCAAATCTTTCAGAATGATTGACTGATGTGCCCTCATTTTTTCAGCAGCTCTTCTCCGAGTATGTGACGTTAGCCACTCAGTTTTTAAGAAGGATATTTTTCCCTTAATAGCCACAGCTGCTAACTATTACCTGAGAGCTGTTTTCTTTTCTGATTTAGTAAAAAGCTATTTTCTTACCTTCGCCTTCAGAGAGGTTAGTGTTTCTGAAAGGCGCTCATGTGTACAGGTGCCTGCCAACATCAATACAGAACCCTCTGAACGTGTACATTATTTTACAACCATATTTCAGTTGGCAGAGCCGAACCTAACTGACGCATGGGAATCTGAACCAAACCACACTAAACAGCACACACCACACAAGGATACACCTTATATCAAGACAAGATTAAGTCAATTTGTAAGCCTTACACCTAAATTTGTGACAGAACAGTAAAAAGGTGTTGACTTTAAGTGACGCCGTGGAGACATAAAGAGAGTTCATGTTGCAGCTATCTCCTGCATCTTGGCTAATCCAGTTCAGCAGTCTTGGATGTTGAAGTGACAGACATTGCCTTGCAGCCTGATCTCATCCACTGGATTAGAGTCTGCAAATACACACCAAGACCACACACTTTTCGCTCTATCTCGGTGCACTGACCCCTCACAGATATACCACAGTGACGGCTCTGCTGAGGAAAGGAGGAGCTTTGTAGTGAAGTGGGGCCGTGCTACTCGAAAAAGGACACAGGTTAGAGGAATGTGAGGATGACTATGATCAACCTTACACAGTCATTTCAAGCTGAAGGGGCTATTCTTGGCATCAGTGAACGGTCTTGAATTTGATGTTGAGCTTGGGAACCTTGGGCCAGATGACAGGTGACAGACTGCTGACAGCAATTTAAGAGCCAGTGAAGCTTGCCAGGAGGCTTCTATGGTTTGAAAAGCTTTAGTGACAGAAATGCAAAACCACCACATGGGTTTTGAATTGCAAACACAACTTTAAGGGAGGCAGAAACATATTGTTTGCCAGCTTGCAGATATTGTCATCTGCATTACATCTAGTACTGAGTGTTTAAGACTCAGGCCCAAATCAATTTGTTTTACAGCAAAGGAAGAATGGCTTCAAAATGTGTTTACCCAGAACAAGCGTATGTAAACACTTGGAATGTATGCAAACTATGGTGGAAAATTCAAAGAAGACACACCTGGAGTCACATGCTAGGTCTATAGGGTCAAAATTTGAAAGAGTGGGAAGGGAATGCTCGTGTACATGTCGGGTGGGTGTGTTTAGGCTATGAGTGCACCGTATTACGTGGCAGTGTGAAAGAAGGTTTGCACTAGAGTGTGAGGCGTGCTAACAGAGTGAAGTAAATCTGTTTGGGAGAGAGGTGATAATAGACAACAAACTAGAGGTTCCAGGCAATGTGACCTCATCAGCTCTTCTTCCAGATCAGATTCCCAATCAGTTGCGAAATCCGATCGATTGTTTCTAAAACCAAAACATCCATCCTCAACTTTTTGAGTTAATCTGCAAAAAAGCAGAAATGCAAACATGGAGGCGCATTCCATTAGAGGTAGTAGTACTTATTCCTTATGTGACAAGGCAACAAAAGCATAAAATTGATACATACAAATCACCAGTCAATACACCCAGCTCGGCTTAAAATGTAGCACACTGCTATTGTATTTCTTTACTTTGGGTGGAAAGCGTATAAACTATAAAGCTGCTGTGTGTGAGAACATGTGTGTGCGTCTCTTTCTCGATGCAATGGGAGAAAACATGTAGCCTTGCTCTGCCTCGATAACGCATCTAATCCATCACTAGTGTCAGGCTGAAGAATTCTGGTGTCAGTAGCAAACGGCATGTAGAAATGTGCTGTGTATATATGTGTGTGTGTGTGTGTGTGTGTGTGTGTGTGTGTGTGTGTGTGTGTATACGATGGCTCCCACCAGCTAAGCATGTTGCCTCTTTTGTTCCCCTTCCTGTTCTACAATATTCATTCCCATAAGTCATATGTTAGCCTGCCTTCCTAAATGCGCTGTGTGTCACTTCCTATTGGAGAGGCTGAGGTTTTTCTGCGATAATGGAGGAAGGGAACGTGATGATGGGATGAGAGGAAGAGAACGAAGCGGGGAAATAAAATATAGAGGTTTGAGGAATGAAAAGAGAGAAACAAGATCAGGCTATAGGATGTAGGGGACAGGGAAGGGGCAAATGACACTAACAGACCCTCTGTCTGTTTGTGTCATTCTGCATGCATGTGTAATTCTCTCCCTAACCAGTTCAAATGGTGGCACTATATCCACTAATATGACCCAAGCACTTAGTCAATACAGAGGGCAATTACTTCATATTTTTGGCCAGGCACAATAAAGCCTATTGATTTGCCTCTCCACTCAATGCACAGAGCATTTAACCCACTTCTCTACAACATCTTTTCTCATGTTTGTCTGCCAGACACAGAAATGCAAGGCAGTGTACCCAAGAAATTACACGGGAGAACCAATGAAACGGCCCACTCCTTATTATCATTGATTGCCAGAGAATATCAGAAGCAAACATTCTATTAAACTGATCCTGTAAGGTTTAACAAGTAGTCTTACAATAGCAGTCAGTCCGAGGCTCACTGAATTCAACTGTAGCGTTGTAATTCTGTAATACTTTCACATAACTCACAACCCAAAACATGGCTGTATCAGCACTTTCCCCTCCTTGCCCCCGAGCCTAAATAGAAACCAGAGACCGCAGTATGCATTAGGGGTCTGTGGTGGGATGAGATCAGGCCTCAACTCTAATCAGCCCAAACACACACATTAAAGCTCAACAGCACAATGTGAGGTCTATATTTAGCTCCATATTCCAACACCTAACTGAGGCCAGCGTGCTGGTGATGGACGCGGGGCCAGGGAGGTTCAGGGAGAGTGAAAATACGGGGATGTGGTGGGAGGGAATCTCTCCTTACTCTTCGAAAATATGGTTCACCATAATGGAGAAGACACAGTTACTATGCAACTGGATGCTCATGAAAAGTAGAGCCAGTGCAATGAAATCAATACAGCAATATAATGCAATTTGTTCTAGCGATACTGTCCTGTCACAGCAGTCCCATATAACAATATACTGAGATAAAATAGTATTCTGATCTGTGTATCTTTATGGCTGCTACGTTAATTGTGTGGTACTCAAGCATCCAGGTTGTAAGCATTGTATTTTCAGCTCCATTGTGAAATTTTCAGAGGAGTATGTATTGCAATATTATACACATTGTGGTGGGTATATCATAATATAGCATGATAAAATAAGGTCCTTGCCAGTACCTAACCCCAACAGACTGTTCTTATAAATTAAAACCCAACACATTTCCTTAGCTGTTTTAAACAAAGCGAACCATGGAGGGCAACCAGGGAGGAAGACAGGAGGGATAAACCTACACGGGATGAGGGCAGAGGGGTGTTAGAAGGGGTAGAGAAGAAGTAAAGTGTGAAGTGAGAGAGAAAAAGACTGTGCTTGCCTGTAAGTGGTGTGACTACTCCCAACAGAGACAAAGCAACATTCACACTTCAGCCCTGGTGATGGCAACAAGTAACCCCTGCAGTACCTACACCAAGACATTTAAACACATGCTTCAAAGATCACATGCGAGCCACACACACCCTAACAGTTATATTTAACAATCCCTAGAACATATTGGAGCTTTCGCTCAACTGAAAACCAAGTTTCAAAGTTGAACCTCTTACCTCGACAATATTCCTGTTGAAAGAACTACTGTACAAGTATACTTCCTTTAAGTAAGAGACATAGCACACAACTATTTCATGCTGTGTACAAAGCCAGTGCACTGATTGTTAGACAAAACTTAGTACGGGAATGTCAAACAGTCTGAACCGGGAGAAAATATCACACCTCCTGTTTTCTCCCTTGGCATACTTCAAAGTAGATCACAACGATATGCGAATCAAAAGTAGCTCAGAGAAGGTTCAGGTGAGGGGCAAATTAACTGAAATTGTTTCAATTCCTCCCACTGGATTTGCGAGATTTAAATGCAGAGGGAGATTGGCAGGTAGAAGTGAGATACTCGGAAATTATAGCCAGCGGGATCTGCACAGCAAATGGGAATATAAAAGCACTTCAATCAAGCCCACCTTATACACCTGTAACATGCACCAGCCTCAATAACCTCACTATATATTTCATGCTGTAATTGATATTACTGCGATGTATTATCAGGTGGAGCTGCGTATGCGTTTGATGAATGAATTCTATTCATTTAAGCTGTGACACTCAGAAATGTCCATCAGGACCACATTCATGTGCGGCCTCTCTGACATGTGCTGAACCTGTTACGACTAAACATGTGGCATGCAATAAGACAAGAGGATGGAGGAAGGAGAGAACACGGAGAAGGAAAATTTTCCAGTTCAAAGGTTTAATGATGTAAGGATATGTGCTGGGGGGGAATGGCTCAGGGGCAGAGTGGCTGTCTAGGAACCAAAGGGTTGCTGGCTCAATCCTCACATCCCCCGCTGACAGTGTCAACGTGTCCTTCAGCAAGATACTGAACTTTAAACAAGTCAGCGCAGCCTGAGTGCTGTAATATGTATCTTTGGCAGCATACATGATCAGTCAAAACATCATTACTTTTTCATTTTTGTGTTGTGCTTGTGTGCAAACTGTTTGCTGTCACCAACGTCTGAAATAATAGGGGCACATCCGCGATGCACAGCTGTTGTTGCAGATGGTTTACATTATAATCAGTTGGCGCTGCTACTCTGACCGAAGGAGTCACGCTGACTCAGAACTCTATTTTTACGCTGCTGGTCTATTTTTTTTTCCCCTTTTTCACATGACAGTCCTAAAGGCACATGAAATTACAGAAACTCTACAGAACCCTTTTAAAATGAATAGGCTGTCGTCTCACAGTCTATGGAAGGCAGCAGAGCAATCTGGGGGGGGGGGGGGGGGGGGGTCGTTGCCTTTTTTTTGTCCCGTCACAGATTAAAATAGAAAAGTCAACTCTCGCTCATGATCGTGTCGTAGCAGCGATCAAATATGGTACATGCAGAGCAGCTGACAATGTCTGTGAAAATAATGGCCATGTAAACAGCAGGAGTAGACTGAGTATTCTGTTCAAAATCTCCTCAGAAAAGTCTTCACCTGCCTCACAGCTGCAGGCAGCCCAGATGCAACCGGTGTAGCTGGTGAAAGACGCGCTCTGCTCCACTGGCGTTACACGTCACGAGCGTGCCTGCAGGATTTTAAGCTTAAAATTCAATTATCGTCTTCTACAATTTGTGAATTTCATATTTCTCCTACTTATCACAGTTCTGTTGCACATGATCTACACCCCCCCCTCCGTAAAAAAACAAACAAACAAACAGGTTTTCAACCAGATGAAATGATCAAAAATATAAAAATGCACAGAGATGAGACCCAACACTGAGGTGGTCAGGTGAAGAAGCCCGATACATGACATCAAATCGTGAAACAAGGCACATACCAGATATATCGCCATAGAGACAGGTGTCACAACCTTTGACCTCTCACCGAGCAGGTTCTCAGCAGTGCTCAGATAACTAGAGGTCCTCCTGTAGCTTTCCACAATGACACTGGGCTAAGATGGACCCCACACTGTGAACCTTTAACCCTGTTGCCCGACAGAAAGAAAGTAGAGGGGGAGGGGATGAACTATGAGAGGCAGGGGTTATCCAAGCTGTCCTCTACAAGGAGACAGTGATGCTACTGATGAGTTGGAGGGAGGGGGGTGTGGATTGTCTGACCCCATTCAACATGCTTACAAGAAAAGCAGGCCAAAACGCTCGTGCTGGACACGGGTTGCCATGGTAACCCCTTGGGCATAAGAACAGCAGGGTAGCAACTGAAAGTGTGCGTCGTTCAAATGTGCCTGCTTACATAAAAAAAATGGTTATGTCATCACTATTGTTTAGCCCATCATCGCCTCAAGATTAAGAAATGCTGCTGGTTTTGCGTCTCCGTCCTTCAGGAGAGTTATTTCAGGGTTGTTTTGTCCAGTGAGAACATCAACTTACCAGGAAACAACGGCATTCCAACACAAACACTCGCCCAGACTGAAAACAGGATATAAGCTTGATTTATCTGCTTAAGTTAATAGCTTTTTGGTGTGGTTACAACACTAACACTGGGACTTTCAGTCCATATGTGTAAGACTGCATAGGGTTTCCCTCACATTTATCCAAATAATTCCTCTGTTCCAAAGTGCAAAATACATTTTTAGCATACATTTCCACCTCTAGTCAAAAAATTGACTTATCTTCTTGTTCCCACAGTTGAATGCTTGACTTGCTCCCAGTTTGACAATGGAAGACTGTTTTCACATTCATTGATGAGGTTACGTTTTCTCTGTGAAACCTGAATTTAGAAATCATGTGCGTGCAAATTTGGAATTTTTTTATCATGAAAAATAGGTGGCATTTTATGGATTTTAATAGGGCATCGTTTTTTCTCCTGCATAAACAATGTACTGTAATCCACACATTATGTGAATAATGGCAGAATCCACCGCTTACTCAACCAAGATTTTTTTTTAAAGAGGAGACTTTATAAATAAAGAGTTGATAAAGTATATATTTAAAGTAAATACTGCCAATCATTTCTGTTTCCATTGCGTTATACATGCAATTGTGTAGTGAAAAACAATTTTCCGGACTTCCACCTGTAAATGAAGTGTGACAACAGTAAAAACAAGCAACTTTAAAATTCAGCCTCCTTGACAGGGAAACCAGTCCAACACAATGTCATCAATCCGATCCAATACTCAGGCTTTTATTTGATCTGCTTTCCTACCGCATTCATGCATAATTGATGCTATTCTGTACTAACAAATGTGTGACTGCTGGTGTGGCCTTATCCATCCAATCAGATCAATCCACATGAAAAGAAAAAAATCACTAACTGAATTCGAAAATCTATTTTACATTGCATGAAACAATACAGCAACAGATAACGCGACGATATGTGCACTTGCAGCCAGTAAAGTGGTCCAAGACGGGTGTGTAGTTCTGCTGATATAAATAAACTCATGACTTTTAAACATGTGGGAGCAGTAAACAAGGCTTTTATTCATCAGTGTTCTATTTAGAAAAAAAAGAGTGCAGACTGACTGATGGTCTTGTGCTCCAAACATTTCGCTTCACATTTATTGCAGCACAAACACACGATGAGTCAGGACCTGCTTGTGTGTACAGAGCACACACACTTTCAGCGCAGCCGTGTGGCACTGTTTTCACATTATACATGCAAATGAGGCCGATATCTTCCTATAGAGCAGGGGATCAGAGATACTCATCAGTAGTGATATGTGTTAGTGACAGCGTCTTCTTTTATTCCCCAAACACACCCACACAAACTCTCCCCAATCCTCTCCAATGCCCCCATAATTCACACACAAGCTCCAAAACTGCGGGAGAGGAAAACGCTGCGTATGCAGAATAGATGAGAAGCATGCACAGGTCAGAGTAAGTTGAAAAAGGAGAGGGACAGACACAGAGGAGGTAGAGAGAGGGATGAGTGTGTGTGATGCCAGCACATTTTGAAGTCTATGAATCCTCAGTAAAGCTCTTTTAAAATCGTCCACCAATCTTGCGCCAGGATTTAATACCTCCTCTATCCAGAAGGAATAGACCAGCCAGTTAAAGTATGCTAATTCAGTGGCACTAAATACACTGCTTTAAATGTAAACCTTCCATTATTACACACAGACACTCGGCCCGCCACGGGCCTGGCGCCGAATCATAAACACATACACACACACAGGTAACGCACACACAGACGCAAAAATCTGGCCTCTGTGAAAGGGCAGTAAAATTATGACTTATAGATCACAACCACTTTATAAAAATCAATAACTGAATGAGAAAAGGACATTTACAACAAAAGGTACACTATCAAAGCAGCTTTTGTCCGCTTGAAGGGCGAGTGAGAGGGAGGACAAGAAAGAGGAGACAGGACCAGACCAAGACAGAAAGACTGAAGATAACAAGAGACACAAATACAGTCAGAGGCCTGGAGAACAGCTAAAGCAAGCAAAACGCAATCACCTTGCAAAGAGCCAGAGAGAAGCCTGACACTCCTCCCCAACCAAGGGTGCCAGCAACATTAATTCTATTAACCCTGTTAGTATTCCATCCTCATCGCCTCTCTAGGTCAATACACACCTCCATCGCACTGCAAAGCATCTGTTTCCCTCTTCCACATGCAAAGGGAGTGGAGAGCAGAGGTGAACTGAGGGATGGATGGAGAAATAGGAGGTAAGACAACAACACTTTGGAACCCTGCTCAGACTGTGACGACCAGTCAGATGACTGGAATCCAGACGGACAGGATCCTAAGCACCTATGTGGCAACCACATAGGTGCTTAGGATCGGACGCGTGACTCCAACTCATCTCGTTGGTCGGCAGGTCACATTTGCACATTGTGGAGCACTTTTGAGGAGCTGTGTTAAAAGGTAATTTGTCACACAAACTGTTGAATAAAAACACATCAATACTCTTAAAACACAGAACTTTGTACCTATAAAGCAACCCTTTGATTCTCTCAGCTGATGTTGGCTAAACGCCGGCTGATATGCTATATTTCACCCACATCAGCTTGCTTAATATGACTGCATTATTGAGTGAGTTAGCTACCAGACTGTACTGATTTATTATTTCACAGATGAATACCAAAAATGAGGCGTAAACACGCTTACAGTAAGTGCAGTTCCCCAAAATACTGGCCTTGAAGCAGTACCACCTCAGAGAAACTACAACGAGAAATCCACAGTCCTCATTAGGGCCTGGCAAAATGAATTCCAGGAAAAAAATGCGAAGGCAGGGAGGACGAAAGACTTCATTTGTTACACTGAACTTAGAAAACTACACAACACTGGCAAACCCCACAGGACTGTGACACTGAAAGCACCGAAACAGAATCCAAACTAAAATACAAACTTCTGTAATGACAGAACAAGAAGCAGGCGGGAGAACAGGAGGGCAGCTGATTGGATAAGAGACACTCTGAACAGGGCTGGTGAAGGCTCATTAACTAAGGCACAGGTACTCAGTCAAAAACGGTGGGAAAATATATATAGGAAGTACACCAAACAGACACATGAGGGAGGGGTTTTTCAAAATAAAACAGGAACTCAATAAATATCTGATGAAAACAAAAGAAACATACCACAAACACCAGGGAAAACAGGAACCAACTAATAGGGAAAACTAAGGAGCCCATGATAATAGAAATGTCAAAACAAAAGAGAAAACAAAAATAAAGCCCAGACTTTAAAATCTACAGAAAAAAATCAGGAGCCAGGAAAAAAAAAAAAAAACATTCCAGGGATAGGCAAAGGAGGGATTCTACATCTTCATTCTGCGCTTGTGTGTAAGATTTCTTCCACCTACAAACTTGCAACACTGGACGTACAGAGCATTTACTCCCACAGTCCGGCAAGGAATCATCACAAAGACAAAGGAGGGAATTTTATACCAACAAGAAATTACATTCATACATAAAAATGCACGACTGATTATGCTTCTTCTATAATTCAACTGAACCACATAAAGAGCAACAGTTTTGAATTTTACGTGCAAAATAATTGTGTATGCATACAAATTGTACAAAAAGTACAAAGAGGACCGATGAATACTTACAGAATCTCATCTCGTGAAGTATTTCACAGCATGGGAGCGTTTGATTTAAATAGAGCAGAAATAAACTTCAGTTCTAGGGAAAAGTAAACGTAACAAGCAGTGCTCAGTTTTAAGCAAATGTTACGGTATTTTTCTTTAAGACCAGTTTAAAAATCAAAGCCGGTCTCAAGTGAGCACAACTAGTACAGGATCTGACGAATGAAATAAATAACTGGCATAGAGGAAAAGAAATCAATACAAGTACTTGATGTTTTTCATGTTAAAAAAGTAAAAGATCGAAATAAAATAAAAATATTCAACTTGACTGCTTGTGTTAGCAACTAGAAAGTCTCTTTTTCTATCCTAACATCTGTGCCTAAACAGGTGTTAATACTTTACAGCAAGTAAGCATTGATGGTGGTTAGGTAATGCTTAGTTAGTGGTGAACTAATATGTTAATTAATTATTAACTTGTGGTGTTCATTTGAACTTTATTGGTTACAGTAGCAATGGATGGACAAAATGAGAAATAAGCCTTAATAAATTGTTAATAATGTGCAATACTGAATATCACTGAGCATTAACCATTGCTGTTAGTGTACCTGAACTGAAAAGCATAACCAAAAAAGGCGCTGTTTAAAAAATATTTCATTTGAAGTCTTATAATTACTGAATGAAGAAAAATCTATCTCCTCTTGCTTAAAGCGAATCTTCTTGTAGCTGCCAGGAGCAGAGACATGATTTGAGGTGTGTGTGGCAGCCTGGAGACGGCCCACTCCTCCCATCTTGTTGCCCTCCACTCCCAGTCTGCCTCCAGCTCAGGGTGGATGAGCGAAGTTGCCAACAGACACTTGCATACCAAGTATGTAGGACAGCGCCATTAGGGCATTAGTGCCGGTCAGCACCCAGCTAGTTTGTGTGTGCGTGTGTGAGTGTGCCTAGTGTGTAGAGAAGAAATTGGGGATGTGCAATAACACCCTGGGGGAGGAGACATAATTTGATGCTATGCTTGATCGGTACATATTCCCAGTATCACAAAATTAGAGAGAAAGCAGAAAGGTAGCCTGAATATATATATTTTAATATACAAATGTGTTTCTGTGTATCTACCCAGGAAGACATTTCCTGCTCAAATAATGCACACACACGCACACACACAAATATGCGCGCACACACACACACACACACACACACACACACACACACACACATCCCTGAATTCTCTAGCCTTAAGCTAAAGTGAGAGTGAAAGTATAAAGGGTTGTGACAGCTCTTCCTCTACTCCACATATACAGTAGAGCCACATCTCTGAGGGGCTATCTCTGCTGTGATAGACCCTCAGAGGGAGTGAGCATGATCTTTCCTGCTGCCTGGCCTGACTGATTCATGCCCATATTACCTGAGGGATTAGCTATTTCCTCTGTGTAAATCCACTTTCGTGAGGTAATGTCTAGCATTAGCAGCGGGGGCCTTAGACAGGTTTGTTACACCAAAAATCTTCTGCCAAAAAAGCATGCAAAACGGCCATGAAATTCACAAAAGCTGCATGTTACAGTATGCTGTCATTTTCTTTTACTCGTGCTGTATCACAGCTTCGCCAGATTTAGGGGTGAGATCGTTCTACAAGCGGAAAGGTTCAGCAGCTTTTATTGTGCTTTAAAATTCATGTTTGAAAGGTAATTTTCCCTCATTTGAATACAAATGTGAGATAAACTTGCAGATAAAGGTCAGTGTCCCTTTCCGTGTTGAGCCTAAACTGTAAGATCTGCTTTCTCCATTCTTCCTTTTTCATGAGCTGACCACAGACTCCAGCCAGACGGCTCCATGTTTGGGTACCTCTATCCAGAACCCCCCCGCCCCCCCAAACTCAGCGGCTTGCTGTTATCCCAACAAGTGGTCTTTTATTTCCCGTTCTGGAAAAGTTCACCTCTTTTCTTTTCCCCTGTCTGTCCATGTCTCGCCTTCTTGTTCTCTTTTACTGTAAAAACCGCATAAATGATTGGGTCAAAACAAACCTCGCAGCTTGTTTTTCCATCTTTAAAGGAAAGAGGAGGGAACAGTAGAGAGGGAAGGATTCATAGAATGCTAATATAATGCATCTATTACCCCCCCACACCTCCCTTCCCTGACCACTGCTTACACTCTCTTTGTTCCCCCTTAACAAAAGGCTAAATAACTATGTCCATATGTGGGAAGTGACTATGAGGAGACAGAAGAGCAGGAGGAGGGAGGAGGTGAATGGGTTGTTTAGTTAGTTAACGGTTTTTGGCAGACGCAGAGTGGTATTTTCTGTCTTAGAGGGGCCAGACAGTGGGTACTGCTTAGAGACATGCACTTACACACACACACACACACACACACACACACCCTCCCAGGAGGGATTGTAAAGAAGGAGAGGACATAGTGTAGTGCATTAAAAATGAGGAATGAGAACAACAGTTAAAGGGAGAGTCAGCGATTGTGATGCTGCAAATATCTCCTTATAGGCTGTGAGCTGTCTCCTCAGTGTTTGCTGTTCGTACACAGCCCCGGGTGAGTGTACACACAACAGCGTTCCCATCAGCAACAGGGGGCATACCATCGAGCCCCCAGGGAGTGGAGGGGTAACTGCCTGATCTTGTAGACAAGTAAAGGGTCTGAACAAAGCATTTTATTCTGAAAGTGGACCGGATGCACTTTAGTTGATTCCTATAGGTCAGCGGACTCAGTCGTTCCGTAAAGAAGTTGCATTTTTCATCTGTTCTGGTTTACTTTCACACTATCACTTTAACATCATAAACAAACATCTTGTGGTCAGAATAGAGACCGCTGGAATTCTACAGGCACATCTGAGGTGATGTTGCATGTGCATCACTTTGCAGTTCTCCATGCTACTTCAAACCATGGGGGGGGGGCATTATTTTTAACCCTTTCAATACATTTTTTATGAATGGAATGTTATTCACCTATTGTTACTGAATCCGCACATTTCCTTTCCACTGTTGCCATAAAAAGGACCATTGGTGTCACATAAAACTGTCTAACTCCCTTCTCTCTCACTCCTCGTCGTCTCCCAGCATTGCAACCCACATGTATGAGCGAATTAAATTCATGGGTTTTTGGGGTTTTTTTGGGGTTAATTTCCAATATTTGGTCAATTTCCTTTCACACGTCATAGAAACTGCACCACAGTCCACTTGGTAACAGACCACCAATGGTCCAGGGGAGCTGTCACACTTCTAAAAAGTCAGAAAGTAAATACCAAATGAGGCAGGCTTTATGGAGGGCCAAATTTGGCCCGCGGGTCCCACTTTGGGCAGCTCTGATTGATGCCATCCCTTTGTTTACCTTCCTGACTGGGTGGAAATACTCTTCAATCTATCTTGACAGGGTTTCGCATCATTTTCTTGGCAGTAGTCGCTTTGGAAGGAGTATGTATACGGTTGATTAGTAAACGGAATCATTCTCTAGATTCACTGACTTTCCCTTTAACTCACATCCAACCTGGTACGGGGTGTAAAATAGAGAAAAAAAGAGAGGGCGAAAACTACAGATGGTCAGAGGAATAGACAGTGTGGTGATAAAATATACATGCCAGAATAAACAGTTTTAGTGTTAGTTTCCACTGAGCATGAAGTATCTCACAGCACCTGAGAGGTAGAGACCACAAGCTGGTGCCTCTGCTGCCTCACAGCTGCTGTAAAACTACAATCACCACCTCACAGAGAGGCTCACAAAACGCAAGTCTAATTTGAGTCTGGGGTCAAGTCCAAGTCTTTTGGTCACAAATGCAAGTCTGGTGTAAAGTCTATCAACCTCTAACAGAGTGCTGTTACCGGACCCAGCTGGATCCAGCCCAAAACTTTGTTCAGGTTCAGGAATGGGTTGGGCACAGACACCTCAGCTAGTCCACAAGAAGTGATGCTTTAAAGCTCATTTTATATAACATCAAGTGTAAAGAACAAATAGACATTACAGCATCTGTTAAGCTATGGTGTGTTCAGTGCCGTGGAGTGTTATTTATGTGACAACACTCGAACGCAACACACAAATAAATATTCCCATAGCCAAACAAGGAGAGCATTTCAAAAGAATTGCATAAAGTATTTCCAAGTCTCTATGTATCTTTTTGTTCAAAGTGGGATTTACTATTCCTCCCTCACACTGTCACCAGGATGGTTTTAAATAACCTGAAGTGCTCTTCCAAAGATCATGGTACCACATGTAAGATGACCTTTTAGAGGTACAGTACAGTAACATCCTTCCTGGTATTATGAGAATTTGCCAGTGAATTCTTGACCAATGGACAAACATGTATTTTGTTCAGTCATAGTTACCTCGACCTTTGACCACCAAAATCAATACCATTCGTCCTAGAGTCTAAATGAACATTTATACAAAATTTGAAGAAATTGCCTCAAGGGAGACCGGAAATATCAGGTTTAGGAGGTTGAGTGCCTGTTTTGTTAAGTTCCTGTGCCCCTGACATTTGCCCTCCAAAATCTTACCCTTTCATCAGTGAGTCAAATTCAACGTGTGCACCAAATTCAGAGACTTTTCCTCAAGTCTATTGGCACAAGGCGTTCTCAAGAATAGGATGTTTAGATGAATGGACAAGCAGGAACTGTCGCCAGCCCCAGCTTTCACGAGTGTGGAGGCACAATGGTAAACGTATACAACACAGAAAAAAAGCTAAAGCTTTACAATCCTGTGCATTAGGTTGAGAAACGCTGTTGTCCAGAAGGAATTATTTGTGTGTGTGGGAGGTAGTAGGTGTTAAGTCAGAACTGCAGATGTCATATGTTTTTTCCCATAGGTGTAAATCCTTCCGGGCTGGGTTCAGGATCGGGGTCACCTAAGGTCAAAGTTGCACTAAACCCCTCCATAAAGTATCTCATGTGAAAAGGGGGAAGGGAGTGTGTGGAAGGGTCAAGAGGAAACATAAGTACGCCAGCCATAGTATCATCAACTATTTCCTGGTGTATATGAAGTTAATCCCCAAGATTTAGCCAACAGTGCGTCTTTAACCAGATTACCTCCCAATAATCGGCTAAACATCACTGCGAAGAATTTAGTTTGGTGTCTAGCTTCACAACATCAACCAATCCTCTGATTCTTTATAAATTGGTGTGTAATCTACAGTATATACAGTACAAAGGTCCCAGACATCGGCAAAGCCAGGATCACCTACTATAATCCTCTGGGTGCAGCACAATAGAGAATCATAATCTCAATTCCTTACAAAGGCAGGGATCTGATGCTGAGCAGATGACAAGTGCGTGTGGGAACAGGAGTGTGTGTGTGTGCGTGTGGGCACAAACGTTCATATGTGCATAAATGGTTTTCAGTCTCTTGGGTGTCTGTGCCCCTCCACTGAACACATGTGAGCGTTGGGGCTCAGGGCTGTTAAGGTCAGACAGCTGTACGGGAGGTTTAGCGATGGGTGTGAGGAATGCAGAGTCCTGAGGGCAGGAATGGGGATGGCGAGGGGTGAACAGACAGCCAACGATATGGAAACCCTACCTAACCCCCCCCGCCCAGCTCTCCCCATATGACACTCCTCGTGCACCTCATCTGTCTGGCGCACACTTTCCAATTATTTATTCTCCCTTTCTCTTATGCTTGGGTAATGCCAGCCAAAAGGCAAATAAATGGTGCATTGCTTTGCCATCTGAATGTGAGTGTATATGCTTGTGTCTTTTTGCCTGTGTGTGTGTGTGTGTGCGTGTGTGTCTGTGCAATTTGAAAGTGTATATGCTAACCGAGGCTGACTAAAGCTATGAAACTGGAGCAGAAGTTGAGGACATTGGGTGGGGTGAGGAGGGTGGGAAAGAGGGTCACACATCAGCAGTTGTGTGAAGGCCTGCCGTCCCAACATCCTGCCAGAGATTTGTCCAAAGGGAGGCCCTCCATAATTCAATAACAATAATCGCCTGTGAAGGCCCAATAAAACAGGCCGCCGTGGGGCGGAACTAACTGGCCATGCGCCTCCTCCTCCAAACCATCCGTCCATCACTGATCAGGAAGAGGGGCTGTGATGGCGAAATGGAGTAGTGCGGTGGGGGCCTGGGGAAAAGACCCAGCTGACATGCTGCCTGTAGTCAGCAGCCAGACAGAGACAGAGATCCCTCCCCCCTTTTTAACTTAGCAGCCCCCCTCCTCTTAATCCCCAGCCCACCTCACCCCAGTTCAGCCTCCCGCTGAGCCGGAGACAGATCCGAGGAGTACAGCTGCATGCCGTAGTTCCCCGGATGACTGAGTGACCATGACCGCTGGCTTGGCCTGCAACCCAACACTCAGACTCACTCCCATTCAGACAACTGACACCTTAGCTGCATTGACTATAGAGAGGCTCATCTCAGTGGGGTCACCTATTGATCATCTTTTGGTCAGATCATTCACCTATCCATTAATGTAGCGTGACGGCTGATTGACCTCGGCAATCAATGACATTGCTATCATTGATGACCCTGTTTTACACATCCATGCTTCGTTGCCTTATAATCCTAAAATACATCACCTAGCATGAGGAGAGAGATTGCACTTAGATGTCATTTAGAATCATTATTTTGTAACAAAAAGGTTAAAAAAGAGGGTTATTACAGCTAATCAGTGCTGACATGGGAGATGTGTGTATGTTGTGTGTGTCTGTGTGAAAGATGATGACTTCATTAAGAGCTTATCTTGGTTTACGTGCATTAGATAGTCAGAGCTGTGTGTGATGCGCTGTGTGGCTATCTGGTTGGCTGCTCAGTCAACAACTGTCTGACAAAGCAGGAAGTTACTCAACTACACCACCACAAAGTAAGAGACATAGATGGGACAAGTCACTTCAGTAAGGGCTAGAAATGTAATGGAACAGAAAACTGAGGCACAAGAATTTTCTAATTACGGTTACTTTGAAGCATTTAACATTTCATCTGTGGAAATTCATCAAGAAGTGGCTAATATTTTCTTTTGTTCAGCGTGCTTTTGCAAAATAATGATTTTATGTTAACAATTTCAACAAGTAAGAAACAAAGAGAATTGGCCTCGAAAAAAAGAAATGTAGGTTACTTTAATTCATTGGATGACTATGCCCACAAATGATTAAGTACACCCCCCCCCCCTTTTTTTATACTAAGCATCCATTAAACAGCCATTAAACAGCCTTTTCTTGGTATGTGCATGCCTCAGTCTACAATCTTGGATAAATTCTCATAAATTAAACAAGAACTTTGATCGGATAGGCTTTACTTTACAGTTAGCGGGTTGTCTGATGAAATACATGCAATACGTTTTATATCCGGAAGAGTCAAAAATTCATCCGGTTAAAAAAAGCACTTCCGATTAAATTCTTAAATAGGGCCAGTAGGTGTCAGTGATGCAACTTCATGCAGGTTGCTATGGCCGCAAATCCAAAGAAGTCATATGCTGCACTGCCAGTAAAGAGAAGGAGCCAGGATGATTATGATTTGCATGACGTGTTCCTCAGGGGTTTTGAGTGGAGGGGAAAAGCTTTCAACACCCCAAAGAGGTTTTAACATGACAAATCTTCAATGTCATTGCTTGGGCGCTGTAATGAGGGAATACCAAGCACCTTAACTCAACGGTGGCACCCAAAAAAGTGACCTCAGTTACTGTGCATATTCAGCAAACTGCAAGATGTTTTGCTAAAGACATGTCATCCAAAAGCTAAAGCAATTATTGAGAGAATCACAAAATTTCCGTGGTAGAAGACAGAGTATTTCACCAAATTCTGCATTAGGAGATTTGAGAACTTTAACACGAAAAAGACTGTATTGCCTGCAAAGGAGGAATGGAAATACAAAAATGTGAAATCTAATTATCACTTATCTTAACAGTATCGGCCACGAGAAGTTGCTAATTATCGCTTATCAAATTGCCAGAATAAACTCCATATGGTACATCCCTAGTGTGTATCTGTTGGCCTTTGTCCCCGTGTGTGTCAGTGGGCTATTGCCTGTCGACAGACGATAGCTGTGCTGTGAGGGGGTCTCCAAGAGGCCTGACAGATCTGTGACAAAGTGCGCCTGAGGAGAGAGGGTTCCATGTTAATCCACTCTCATACATGTTACACACTCGGATAGTTCCACCCTTAGCTGCCTTAACACTGCCTGGTACAGTTTGTTGCAACCTCCAAACTCCCTGTGAGACTCCCAAAAATGCCTGACAGAGCCAAAACAGGCCTTTCTGTCATATAATACCACAAAAATGTGCAAACAGAGACATGCACGCTAGCTAGCAAACGCATGTACCCACAGTCATTACACAGAGTGGAAGTCAAAGCAAGGCTGTCATTAAGGCCGAGTACACTGGAAATACAGCGCTAACAAAGCATTTGGAGGGAAAAGAAGAGAGCTTACTTAAGCTGTCTAAAATAATCAAGCTGTTCTAAATGGGGAGGCAATGAACTAAGACAAAAAAACACCAGCATGTAGTCATTTTGTTTTGGTTTTGACCTGAACGCTCATAAAAGGACTTGTCGAGCTATTCCAGCCAGCACTGATCTGGAGCCTTTAAAGTGGAATATAGTTGCTGTGAGTGGAGGAGCTCTGTGATTGGTCACAGCTGGCATATTTGCTTACTTAGGACACTTCCTCTCTGGGCAGTGTAGAGAATAGAGCAGAGTGTGAGGTGCTGGCCAAATGGGCACCTCATTTGGCACCAGAGCCAACTCTGTTTAAACACAGTCTCATGCCAGAGGTAAAAGGAAGCCCAAATGTCTTCATTCAACTTGTCCCCGAGCAGGGTTTTTAGAGTCGCTTCATTATGTTCTTTGAGTAAATGTTGAGAGCAAGAGAGCCAACGATGATTCCTTTTCTCTTTACCTCACAGGAGGGTCAAAAAATAGACTTCTTTACAAAACTGCCATCACATGAGATTTAGATCCAGAATGCGTCATATTCCCAGGGATCCTCAACAAAGTCTGAACCAGAGCTTCTCTGTACTGATGTTGACACAGATAGAGGAGGAAGGCGTGTTTACTTTGAGAAGCGCAGTATGTGCTGTCTAATCTACTTCTTGTGGGAACCTGTAATGCCGTCTGATACCTGTTAAGACTGCAGACGCGCCTCTGTGTTTTGCCCGCGGTCATGCCTCCACATGGCTCTTCTCTGAGAGGTACAATAACTTATCATGAGTCACAGACGGTCTACTGTCTAACCCACTAAGTTAACGCTGTAAACACAGGATATGATGGTTGCGGTGAAGTAATACACACACAGAAGCATGCATGTACACATTGGCAGTCTATTAGTGACAGCACGAAAGAGGATGGGATAGGAAGAACCCCTTTGGATTGTTTTTCAGTAGACTTTAAGGTTGTAAACTGGTCATTTTGATACTAAAGCGAAACTCCTTTGAACATATTGCTAGATTTACAAATGCATTTATACCTTCATCGTGTGAATACTTCACTGTCTGCAACAGAACAAATTCTACTCTGATAAATACTGACATATAAAAAAACCTTTTCAAACAATGTTGCTTTCCCCGTTCAATAGTAAACAGCTTGTTGCTTGTAAATGTGAGGAAAGTGTGGATTACTTTACAGAGAAGACAGGTGTCATCAGATCTAGTATCTGTCGGATACACAATCCCATAACAGTTGAAGCAAGATCCAACGTTAACACTCAACACTTTTTACCTCCTTGATGCAGAAATGCTCAGGGAAGCAGTGACAAAAAGGAAGCCTCCTGCTTGTGCTCTATCCAACCCTTCTTGTTTTTAAGCAGTGACTGAGCAGATCCTAACAATTATCAGTCTCTGTCTGCAGCTCATGTGTGACCTTTTCTAAAAAATAAAACAAAACAAAACAAAGAAAGCAGCCTCGATCCTTTCACATCAAACTACAGTACACAACAATTACAATCTTTTATTTTTGAAGCAAAACTGGTCAACATACAATCAAATTCTTTCATAGATGAAAACAATGGTGAACCTAAAAGTGTTTGATGATACAAGGATTCAGCTAAATGCCAACAAAGCCCTGGTGGTGCCTTTTTGATCATTACTTTCTCCACTGTGATGACGATGCCATCTAGATACGCTGATGACACACAGCTTTATGTGACTGTCACGCCTTTATGACTGATGTCTTTTGTTAGGTTTCATTTGAGTTTTGTACGTCAACCAGAATAAATCTGAAAATCTTTGTCATAAGCCGAGACTCCGAAATGGTCGCAAAATGCAAGTAAGTAAGTATCAAGCACACTTAAATATAGCTAAAATACATTGGTTTCATCTACTTAATAACTGTTATTTTTAATAAAATCTTCATGGCCATGGAATCCAAAATGGATTTTGATTTGCACTAATCTGTTCAATAGGTATTACATACTCTAAAGATGTTATTTATCATATCTTTTATACCAGAGCAGGGATGCACGATATTGGATGTTTTGCCGATATTGGTTATACCAATATTTTGACATCTGATTTGGCCATTAGCCAATATATATTGATGTCCCTATTATATGTGTGTGTATATATATATATGTATAAACAAGTTTATAATACTTATATACCAAAAGACATTTGAACTCTTTGTGAATGTTAACAATAGTTTCTCTTGATCTCCATAACATTTGGAAAAGCTGATAAATTACATATTTACTGCAATGTTTCCTTATAAAAAAACAGCTGATGAGCAAAGAATAAGAGACTTCAGCAAAACTATGATGATGTAAATAACAATTATCAGACCGATGTTGACATATAATTGCATCCCTAATACAGACGTACGACTATAGAAGGGCAGCTTTTAAGTGAGGATTTTATAAATGAAATGCAGCTTATGAATCAATCTCACATGACTGACCTTGGGATGTGCCCATACCCAGGGCTGTACTTGACACACTGTGCCCTGCATGTTGGTCATTATCCTCCAACTAAGTTTGTGTATGTCAGAGTGCGTGTGTTACTGTAAATCTGCTGTGTTAGCATACGGGCGCTCCTGTCAGTCAGCTGCAGCAGAGGGTAGAATACAGCTAACAGAGTAAATGAGCCCTGGCTTGTAGCTCTGATATGATGCTTTAATTCCATCTTTGCTATGTGCATGTCTTCTTCAATCCCTCCATCCATACTGTCCCACATCAATAACAGACAACCCTCCAATCAACCGCAAAAGTGGCATAATGAAGATGTTATTTTGTACGATACCAGGCACGATATGTGTGTGTGTGTGTGTGTGTGTGTGTGTGTGTGTGTGTGTGTGTGTGTGTGTAAGTGGGTTGCTGTCTTCACGTGTGACCATGTGTGCTTTTGTCTATCGAGGAGGAATGAAATTTCAATAGCCTGAGCACTGAACAATAGGGCCAATCAGTATCCTGGATCAGACCTGATTAAAAGATGAGCTCACTGTAGGGGAGTGTGTAACGGTGATATCTCACCCACGGTACAATGAAGCCCCGTCATCTAAAGATTCAACACTTCTCATCAATTGTTTTTTTCAAAGATGCACCAAGTGAACACTTGTGCAAAAACAGTGTAGAGAGCATGAGAACAAAAAGCCATTTCCCAAAACAATCTTGAGTGTTTCATCTTGTTAGCCTTGAAAAACACGAGCTGAATAATAACTGCCAATGTAAATAAAACAGTACTATTCCCATTACCGTGTGGAATGAATATGGAGAAAAAAAGACTAAGCAGGCTAATGAGCTAGTTAAGGTGCCAGTAAATGTCATTCCTCCTCTGGCTGGCCCCAGGCTGCAGTGCTGCTACAGGACGTTACCTGGAAAGGGATGCATGAAGCTTGCATCAGCACTCACTGTACTAACACTGGCATTCACACACACGCACACACACTGACAGAAAGACAGAGAACGGCAGGGACAGAACTGTATAGCATCAAAAACTCCATATATCATGAATTACATTGAAACCCTAAGTGGATCATGTTGAGGAAAAAGTGTGTGAGCCGAGGAGACACAGACTTTAGTCGTTTTTAATCTTTCCATCGACAGGAACTGCAATGAGTAAAGAGCTTTTCTGGCTGCTTTCCACTCAGGTGTTGACCGTGGTCGGCTCGCCAGCGAATTGACCTTTAGTTATTTAAGTCCATCTGGAAGAATTGGATTTTGAAATTGGATCAGCATGAGTTTACTGCGGAGTGAACAAGGACAAAGTCTGGAGTTGCACAAAATTTTGTAATAAATGGACAGTGGAGGAGATGAATTGAGCCTATTCTTTTCGCTTGAAATATTCTGTCACTATCCTTTAAAGACACACAGAAAGAAACTTTGCTCAATAGTGTGAATACAACAAAGTGACGAAGGGCTATTCTGGGGACGAAATGTCCATAAAAGAGTGGTGAACCGTAGAGAGAGTTGAAACGTGACTGATGCCTAGTTTATTCTCCTTCTGGAACTCATTTATACACACACTTTGCAAATGTTCACACCTTGAGCCCAAGTGGACATTAAATCCAGCTCTTGTAAAAGGAGGAGAGCTCTCCTGCACACACTCAAATCACCGAGGTCCTCAAACAAATAAACTTTCTTTGGTTTTAAATAAAGCCCTCAGCTCCTCTGGATTTAAATACCCGCTGGTCCCGCTTCCCCACCAGTTTCAATACACCTCTGGGTCCAGTGGAGTCAGGCTGCTGCCCATATGGTCCCCACTGGATTAGGCAAAGAAACCCCGCCACATAATGGTGGGGGCCCTGGGATCCATTAAAAACCCATTAATTGTGAAGTTTGAAGCTCCTTACGGCAATGATATGCTAATATTTCTTTGCACTAAGACGGACTGAGGAATGAGACTCAGCCAAATGAGAAGAGGAATACATTGAGCGAAGTAGACGGAGAGAGAAACGTGAAAAATGGTGAAAAGAGAATCTATACTGTTCTAGTTCCCTTTAACTGTCTAACATCCACTTGTCTGCCAGACACACTTGCATTCACACGCACGAAACAAAGAGGGAGAGGCAGAATAAAGAAAGATATAGAAACTGTAGGCAGCAGGAAACAAAGAGGTCAGTGTTGTGGAAAACATGGAGTCTGACACTAAAGTGATGCAGTTCAACTTACTTGCATTAGTGCCAGAAATGCATGGTTGAGATCTACGTGCATGAGCGGAATAAAAGGAAAAAATCGGACAGATGGGGAGAGAAAAAAGTGAGAAAAAGGAAGAAAAAAAGACTATAAATGAAACAAAGATAGACGGCAAAAAACCTGCCATCTGTACATCTTCTCATCTCCCAAGCATTTGATAGTATTCATGATTTGTAGCCAGGTGGTATTGTTCAGGGAAATTCTGCTTATCTCTGCATTCCTCCGTGTTGCCGAATGGACAGCAGGAACATTAGAAAGGCTAAGTCCCCACCAAGCAGATTAACCACGGCCAGCCAGGGGACCATAACACAGATTTGGGATGCATCACCCAAATAAGATTTAGGCTTTTCACTGGCAATTACTCACAGTATACATTTCAATGCCTAACCCAGAATGCAGTTGATGCTGCCCTGGCTCTGAAAAGGACTTCAGCTAATCTGAGACTTGCAACTGTACCAGAGGCTTATAGTGTGTTTCCAGCTGAACAGAGCTGCTACTGTATATGTAAGGGCTGTTGCTTTCTGTTGTTTATCCGATTTCTTCTAAACCAAGAAGCAGGGGTACTTGTTATTCACGGGATTTTTATGATGTCATTACTTCAATGTGTAGTATACTGTACATGTCGCATTAAAGCACAGCTGACAACACATTCATAACCACCGCAGAAAGAGGCGCTACAAGAGTGGCTACAAAGGCCAGGCTCTTAAATGCGCACCTCTTCAGTGTAATGAGTTCTTTTCGCCATGCGCGTGGAGGATGCTGATGAAGGGAAAGGAGACCGGACGTGTCATTTCCCTGTTGGGCCCACGGGAGCCAGGTGTCTCTCTTTAATGGAGGCATGTGGAGAATAACATAGGTTAATGAGCTACCCGGGCCCCAGAGGAGATGAGCATTATAGGCTGTATGAGATCCCCTCTCATCCCTTCATCCCTCCATTTGTGTCAGACCCTGAGAGAGAACAGAGGAGAATGTGGTGGAATGGAAGTAGAAGTGCAAGAGAGTGAGAGAACAAAAGGAGAGAAAAGACACAATAAATAGAGCCAAAGAGAAAGTCAGGCCTGCCAGCCTTTTAAAACAATTAAGGCCTGGATGTGATTCACTCCAAAGGTTCTACTGCCAAGCATGGCCCAAATGTGGCAGTAAAGGGAAAGCTTAGTGAGAGCTAATCAGAAACAGACACACTATGACAACAAACCAAACCACACACACACACACAGGAAAGTCGACACTTTACATATTAAAGCTCTGCAGGAGGGGGGTTGGGGTGGGGTGGGGGGTCTGTGGAAACATCAAATTGTAATGGGAACCAGGCTGATGAGTGCACACGAGACAGACAGAGAGACAGAATGATCGAGAGATGTAATGATGGCGAAGGAAAGAGAGCTTTTAAATATAATGGATGTGTAATCCCCAACCGCAGATTCCTTTGAGCTTGTTTTAAGAGTGTTTATTGTGGAGTTGTAGTATATGGCTTTACAGTGTTCCTCTTTTTGTCTTGCACTCAGATGTGGCTTAGTCTTTTGTTTGGCTGTCTGAGGCGGCATCACTGGGTAAGCTATGAACTTAGAGTAAGCAACCATCTGAGTGTACTGAGTGTACTGTGTGTGTGTGTATGTGTGTGTGTGTGTGTGTGTGTGTGTGTCTCTCTCTCTCTCTTTCTCTCTCTGAACAAGAATGTGTGCCTGGCTAAGATGCTGTCGAGAGAGCAGAGAAATATGTGTATGTGTGTGTGCGTGCGTGCGTGTGCGTGCGTGTGTGTGTGTTTGGTGATGAGGTGCTTGGAAATAGAGGACACAGACAGATGAGAGAAGAGAATCCACGAAAAGGAGGAAAGAAATTGAGGGAAAAGCGGATACAAGAAAATGATATGAAGACATATAAGGTGGGGAGGGGGGGGGGGGGGGGACCAGGTTTATACCCAAGTGCAGAGAGCATAGCAGTGTTTGTGGCACAGCCGACGAAGAGGCAGCCTCACATTCCAGGCTTGATCCTGTATAAACCCTGTCTGTTACTGCAGATCTGATATGGAAATAAGAGGCCAGATGGGGGCTTCTGCTGGCCTTATAAGGGATTGTAGCTTGGCCGGGATGGATCACGGGTGAAAAGCCATGGAGAATGAGAGAAAGAGGGGCACAGACAGGAACATCAACTGGGTATTTAAGAAAAAAACAACATAAGGCAGAGACAGATACGCTAGACAAGATAAGAAGAGAATAGTTGCAGACAGCTGTGGAATATGAGACAAAGAAAGAACCCAAACTGAGAGTCTGCAATTTCTGGCAAAATGTGTATTTTTTCTTGTCCTCTGGTGTTGTTTCAATGATCTTTGGTCTTTGAAGGAGGAGGATTCGTAAAAGCCAGAGAATAGAAACAATTTCCTCTTTGTCGCACAATAGTGAACTTAACAACAGAAGCCAGCAACAGTCAGTTTATCCTGATGCATCTTTTTTTTCTTTTTTCTTTTTTTTGGCGAGGTAAAAAGCAGTTATGTTGAAATAATGAAATGTGGGGGGTTGAAGCATGGACCAAAAAAAGATTAAAATAGATTTGACAGCTGATCAGAATAACGGGGCAAGTCTAGGATTTTATTTTATTCTTTTCACATGTAGCATTTCAAAGTAGAACTTCAGGGGATAGTTTGGATGACATCACACACATGAATTACTCTAAAAATTCAAACTCATCTTGCTGGCCACAAATTTCACTCTTCGGCATATTGGTTGTTTCTGCCAATTTTTTTTTTTTTAAACACATCATCTATTTTGCTACAAGGCTTAACCTCCCACCCCCACCACTGCTACATAGCTTCCTTTGTTTTTCCAGTGTGTTTTATTTCTAGTCAAGATGTTCAGACAGTGGAAGGCGACAACATGCTGAGAATCCCGATCAGGCACGTTAATCTGATCAGCTACACTTTGTTCAAATGTCTTATTTAAAGAGAACAGCTCTCACAGCACGTCGTTACCCAAACACTGTCCTATCCCCTTTCAGCGTTGGATCACGGGAGCCGAGACAGTCATCTGATCCCCCGCACCTTCCAACCCAAACGGCACCCTCTTATCCAGCCCACAGCCTCAACACGGCATACCTGCACCCCGAAATGTTCACCCAACCGCAACACTCTGGGCTCATTAGGTTAAAAACTCATGACAACAAGTGTTTCTGGTTTCCTAATCAGAAGGAAGTCAGAAGACACCCCCATCCCCCCTTCCCTAGTGTGTATGTGCGTCTGGGTTCATGCATTTGTGTGATGAAACACTCTTGAAATAGAGTGAAACATGTAGTGTCTTTGAATGTATGATCAAGGGAGTTTTCGCACACCTCCCTCATACAAATAAGCGGGTAAAATTTGTATGTGCACCACAGTGAAGAATATTGAACATATATACAATGTAACAAAATCATTCAGTGCTGTAAACACAAGTTAAAAAAAAAAAGAAATAAATTTCAGCGACAGTGCAAAACCTCAGGGAGGCAACATGCAAATGATGTAGACAAGATCTTTGCCCTCTGGTCCCCAAACACAGCCGTTAAAGCATTAACCTAAAACTGGTATGTCTGTTTTTCTAATTCATTATCACAGTCAGCTAATAAAGCACATGTACACACACAATCACAATACACTCACACACCTCCTCAACCCACACACCCTACTGAGCCAGCAGATGCTTTCAGCAGCACCAAACTGTGGCTACCATTTGCACCAAAACGTGTTACTGTGACTGACAGCAACACATTATTCCCCACAGAACTGCTTTAACTGCCCTTTAGAGTAAAAGGAGGAATGTTGATGGTTAGCCGCTGTGCTGTGTCTCCATCAACCTTTGCCTCCACCGCCAGTCCAATCTAAAACAGCACGCCTATCATCATGCAAAGGGATGTCGGGGGCCTTGCCTCTGGCCCTGACCTTTACCCTTTAGTCCCTTCAGTCAAGTTTACCAGAGGCCCAGATAATGTTTTCCCAACCGCTAACCATTACTGTTTAATGAGTAACAGTGGTGGCCCAGGTGACCTGTGACTGAACGGGGCCTCCAGGTAATGCCTTGTTCTTTGAAAGCACAACCTTGTTAATGACCTCTCGGTGGCCTGGCCTGGACATTCGCGTGATGCAGGTGCTTTTCCATGGTTGCAATTTTCTCTCTCACTCAGTTCTTCTATTGTGATTAATTTACATTGACAGGCCACTTCACAGTACTATGCTGTGGAATCTAACTTGTAGGAACCATCCAGTTGTGGGCACCCAGCCAGAGCAGCGCTCTATTGTGTTGCGTACTGGCAACTCTGGCTTAGCTGAGCATCCAGATACAATGTAAGTCGAATGAGTGTATGTGCTGTAATTGCTGTACTAGCGCCTCCTCTGGTCGTTTGGGATGCCTGTTTGGCGGTGGTGGTGTGTGTGTGTGTGTGTGTGTGGTCGTGGGGGGGGGGGGGGGCAAGATGTGGCCCACAACTCCACATGAGACAGAGGAAGCATGTGGCAGTCCTGGAACAAGAACAGCAGAGGGGGTGAAGCAACAACCAGGACAGCTTGGTGGGGGAACTGGCGATGAACAATTAAACAAGGGCAAAAAGAAATGGATGAAAGAAGAACCCATATCTGCTTTTTTGTCAGTTGCAAATTTGCAGGCAAAATTATGCAGGTTTTCTACAAATTACAGTGCATTTTCTTCTCATTGATGGAACTTCGAACAGCCTGAAATACTTTGAATCTTTCAGTCAGTTGCAGAATCCATAGCAAAGCTGATGTATTGCAATATATTTGACAGGTGTACCTAATGAAGTGGCCAGTGAGTACATTTATATATTCATTGTATTCCATTCAATCAATAGCTAGTGTCTGTGGCCTTTAAACTCTGTCTCGCTCGAGCTCTACTTTTCAATCTCACCAGTCGATGTGTCCAGTGAAACAGAATTATTTGGGCTCTGACAATGTGCATTCCATCACTGCTGCGGGGGTCAGATGGCTCGGTCTCCAGAGAGAGCCAACTGAAAGTGACCTGCCATGTTGTTTCCTGATACTGCGTGGATGTAAGGTGAATGGAGATTTCATTTTTACTTGAATGAATGGAGTGGAGCTATATAAACATCGCATCAAGGTCAGTGTCTTTACAACGAAGGTGAAGTTTTAGCGTGTGCTCAGCCTCGAGCTGCACAAAGCCTTAAAGATTGCAGGTATCTCTGCTGGACTGGTAAGTGGGAGTCTGACAGCCCTGCTTCATGACAAGAGGCTGAGACTTGATGTATAGCTGTCAAGAGAAGTGATGTGTGGGTGAGTGAGTGTGTGTGTTCACGTGTGTTAATGGAACAGAAGTGACAAGCAGGTAAAGGCTGAGTGAGTGCAGATTACTAGTTGCTTGAAATATTATCACATGCTATTAGCACTGTATCACTGCTCATTAGGCTGATGGCTAACTGGAGTTACTTGACAGCCCCGCAGTGAGAGAAAGAGACAGAGAGAGAGAGAGACACACAGAGAGAGAGAGAGAGAGAGAGAGAGAGAGAGAGAGAGAGAGAGAGGGTGCTCATGAACAAATGTAGGAAGGAAATTGGTGTAAGGGGAAAATCAGTGAAAGTGATAAGGGCTCGCCTGCCTCGATTCTTCTCTGTCAGAGATCCAGTGTCCACGATTACGAGGTAAACACACAAAAAACAGGATGGTATTTGAATTAAAAGGAACATGGCGTTTTACAACAACCCCTAATTCTTAATGCCATATCATCTATAATAAATGATAATCAAATGACTGCACAATGTCAAAACACATATCAAAGAAATGATTTGTGTCGGGCCCATAAAAGCTCGTCGTAAACATCGTGTGATCATGGTAATGCATTAAACAACGCTGTAACCCAGACAGGCTTAACAGTGAGGGCCGTGATAACTGCTGCTGTCATGAATGAAGCAGGAGACAGAGGAGCAGTAAAGCTGTCTCACTATCAGACACAAACATTAGTCGCTGTCACACTCTGCTTGCCTTCGCTCCCAACAACGCTTTAGTATATTATCAAAGTCAAAACATTTCTCTTTCTCTCGCTCGTTTTGTTTTTTGGGGTTTTAGATGTATTGGTGCGACTTCATAAGACACTTGAAAATGGAGGCGCGCATTTGCAAAGTAGATGAGAGGAATGCTGTTGCGGTTGCTTGTGTAATCTAGAATTATTATGCATGCTATCAAACACATATGCCGTGCAAGCTTTTCTTTTTCCATTCGGTAACTGTGCGTCTAATGAGGATGATAATGATGATTCATGTAAAATAGGGAAAAATTCATGACCAACTTCAAAAAGACACCCTCTGTTGTGGGCCACTGTTGGAGTTTCTGTGCAAGTTTACAAAGTATAGTTTTATCTAGTCTCCCCTCTCGTCCTTCCTATCGGTTTATCTCATTTTGGGCCACTCTAAGGGCCAGCATTAATGAATTGGCTAATCACTGTTATCTGCCCCATTCAAGTGCTTTATAAAGCAAATCAATAAAGACTGGCACTGAGCCAGTCATCCACTTTGACAGACGTTGCTCGCTAATCTATTCCTGGGTGTTTTCTGTCTGAAAGATGTTTACCCTTTGTGTATCTGTCCCTTTTCTCTCTGCGCACTTCAGCAAGGTCAGCAGGGAAATTGAACAACAACAACAACAAAAAAGAGCTGATATTCCATGCCAGCTGGTTACTCAGAGGACAAAAGTCAAACGCTGAGTACTTAAAGTTCATTTGAAAGAGAAAGAATTTTTTCTCTTTGATTGGTAGGACTGTTAGAAGTCATTGGAGCTCAGAGACCTGCAGGCAAGAAAAAAAATAAGAAACCCACATCCCTACTAAGTTGTTTCCACAGTAACAGATCAATAACAGCAACGCAACAACTGATAAGAATTTCTATGAATTTCAAATGTTCTCCCCGTGGTACCTATATTGGCTGCAGACTAAACAGGAATATTGATAGGCTGCGAGCCTCTGCCTCCCAACACACATTCATACATATTCCTTTTGTGTGTATTGCACTTAAACTATTTGATTACTAGGATGCTTTGGTTAAAAAAATCCTCCATATTCATAAGAACATAAAAAAGGACACTTTTTCGCTGATAGAAACATGTGGGTATTTTCACAGGTTTAATATCTCGCCTCCTAATCAGGGAGACGCGCAGCGTTTGATGTTGCGTGTCAACTCTAATGACATGACTGCACCTAAAATTGGTGAAAACACGCAATCTGCTGCCACAGGCTCAGTATGACCCCAGGCTCAGTGTGTGAGCGATACTGTTAGCAGATACCAAAGTTCTGTTCTCCATTAAAGCCCAAGTATGTTCGCTGAGGATGGATAAAGGAGAGTGCTATTACATTGTTGCCTGACAGTTTGGTTCCAAAACACCAAGAAGGTTCAGGACAAAAGGTGCCACCGTCTACATTCATGGAACATTTATTTAGCGAGCGTTCCAAATTCCTAATCCTAACCTCCTCTATGCTGCTGCTGCTGCTGCTGCTGCTGATGATGATGATGATGATGGTGACGATGATGACGGCTTCAAATAATTACGTCAATCAATCATCAGCCAGGCGAGGCTGACAGGACCGGATGAAACTTAACTAGCATGCAGCTAAATTCAATATATGTAATTAGGAACAACTGAACTATCTTGAAAAATATCAAATCATGATTATTTGAACTGATATTGCAGAATCCTATTTTAATTTTAAAAAATATTGAAATGACAGTAGTGTGATAATTACAGTGAAATCCACATTTTTACTTTTTATCTTTTTATCTCACTAGAGTACCATTTGGATCTCAGCATTTGGATATTGCACTGTGCAATAGAGAGCATTTCCTTCAAATTTCAATGAACTGTAAGATCAGGGTTCTACTCTTCCTTATTAAACTCTATAATGCAATATTTCAGGACGCAGCTGGCATCACTTTAAAGCATTTATAACCAAATAAATCAATCTGCTATATAAACAGTACAAATACATTTGTCTACATTTCTCTGTTTACATGTCTTAGGTCTCATATTGTATAAATAAAAAAATGTTTGATTTGTTATGTCTTTCAAAGCTTTTATCTGTTTTATCTATTTTTAGAAGCTCTTTTAGTAGTTTCTAATATCGTTTAGATTTATCACATTTTGAGCAACATAACATTTGTAGCCACTGGTCCACCCAGTAAAAAGACAATTAGATCTTTTCACATCTTTAGATTTTGAAAAGTATCAGTATGAATATCGATATGTGTATTGACACAATTCTCATAATACTGACCCGTACAAACAACCAAAACAAATGATGCTACATGCTGCATCAAGCTAATTGTTATATCATTCTACAAGTGTGACAAAAAAAAAACCCTCCATGGGAAACCAAATAATGTTGCCATCACCCTAATTTGTCGCTCAATCAACAAGAAAGAATGCTTTCAAAACTAGAAATGTTCATTCTACATGCAGCCTCTGGTGAAAAGTGTCTCTTATCTGCGATGGGTTAATTAATCTCACTCACAAAATTAAGTCCATTATGGGATACACTCAACAGAGTAATTTGTTTCCTAAAAAAGGGACGGCATTGTTGTCAAAAGTTCTCTGCTCAGATATTGGTAATAAGTTAATGAATAAGTAGCGCACACAACATTATGTGATTCCGTCTTTTGGGATTTGGCTACGACTGTATATCTACAGGCTAAATTAAGCTTGCATGTATAAAAATCCAACTGTAGTAAAAATGTAGGCACTGTACGAGTATTAGTCTCTTGTTGTTAGATAATGAAAAACGCTTCCTTCGAGACACTGGCAGTGAAAAGAGCAAGCAATTAGAGGAAGAGAATGGAGTGGGAGACGGATAGAAGGAGAGAAAGCAAAAGAGAGCTGTTTGAATGTGATTAATGAGATCACTGCAGGGTAGGCTGTGTCTTTGTGATATGAGCAGAGAAGGAGAAAACGACAGAGTGAGACTGAGACAGACAAAAAAAAGGGGGGGGGGTTAAAAAGGAGGAAAGACAGGAATGAGAGCGAAACAGAGAATAGACAGAAAATGAGAGGAGACATCTGGTCGACTGGCCGAGCTACATTTAACACACTATGAAAAGAAAGAGTGAGTGAGATGGAGATGGAGAGAGTAAATCAGAGAGTGAAAAAAGTAGATATAAGGCTTCGCTGAATGGAACGGCAGGAGCTCTCCAGTCCTCTGCTGGCCTTTTAACAGTGGAGTGTTTAGAGAAGCCCGGACCAGGTCTGGCAGATAGACAGGCTCGTACTCTGGAGACAACCATGAAAGACACAGCCTGCTGCCATCGGCCGCCGCTTTATCTGGCTGTGGGTTAAGAAGCGAGCGGGAAAGGTGGCGGGGGGGGGGGGGGGGTCAAGCGGAGGCTAGGTTTTGAAAGGTCACACAGACAGTCCAATGAACATGCTAGTCATTAGCTATACTAAAGAGATGGATAATTAAACGACAACTGCAAAAAGGAAACCATAACAAAACAAAACATTGTCCTGCTTCCAGACTTGAAGTAACACAGAAGCACTGTATATCGCCTGAAGCCTCCATGGCTTTTGCAAATAAATATTGACTATGAACCATTCTTACAGATAAAATGAATGACACGAAGCTTCAGGCTTTACTGAGATTCCTCCTGGATGTTAAGACCTTAAAATAGTCTCTTCATAAGATCCCTCTTATTGGGCATCGTGTCTCGCTCTAGCAACTGGAATGAAGCTCCTGGTCCAGTTAATGACACCAAACAAACTGTACCGCGATTTGCTCTTTTCAAAAAGTGCTGGTTTTACTTTCGGAAATTTACGTCAGCCTTTTTTGAGAGAGTGCTGCTGGTAGTGTAACAGGCTCCCGGCTGTTGCCAGTGGCTAACCTGAGGCTGTTGTTTAGTTTAGCGTGATTAAAAGATTGCAATTTAACAAGGAATGTCCTGAAGTTGCACAGACACTTACTAGAAACAGTCATTTTAGCTAAATGTATTCTTGCCCTTTTTCTAACTTTTGCCACGTCTGAGTAGGGTGGTTACAATTAAGTCTTTTCATTCTAACAAGACTGATGGTTTAAATGGGTGAGATTATTTGTCGTGTGTGCGGAATTAATTCAACCACTCAATCTTAAATGATGTCGACAAGTTTTTTCAACATTCGCTGAATAACAACACCGATGACTGGAACATTCAACTTGCATTAGTCAGTCTCCAGGTTTTGCAGGTGTTTTTTTTTTCTAACTCTTTCAATGAAAAAAATGACTGTGCAGCAGGTTTTCTTAAAGGTTTTGATGGAATCTATAAAGTTTTTTTGTGACTGCCTGGCAAGGACTGGTGTTCAAAGGATCTATGCAGGGTGCTAACTGAGGGTTCTAATCAGGAGTTATTTTAATACAAAGTTTAAAAACAGACTTTTTGATAACACTAAGTTGTATGTAAGATATAGTGTCATTAGAAAAAAAACATTTATTTGCTACATGTGAGGAGAGGACCCAGCTACCTTACATGTTGTGACACTTGAAATGGCTCTGGATTTTGATTCAAAATTGTTTTAGCAAATATAGCATCGGTTAATTTGCATTAATTAATGCAGATAAAGAAACGTCAAAATTGCAGACTCCTGCATATTTCACTAATACTTTGTTTAAACTGGCAGGATTTCATGTGATTGTGATCTCCCGGGGGGGGGGGGGGGGGGGCTGAATAGCTCATCTTTTCATGTCACCCCCTGGTTTATGCGAGTCATGCGGTGACAGTGGTGATGTTTATTAACGCGAGTCAAATAATTAATTATTGTGTCTAATAGGTTATTTATTTCCAATCCCATGTAAGACACCCCGCTGACCGAAGTAAAGTTCTCTCAAACATGAGCAGGGTTCATATTCATATTTCATGATGGTGGTGGTGAGTGTGTCTTTGTGTTGCAGGGATGCAGGTGACAGGACCCCTCAGCTCTGTTCTGCTCACAGTAATTTGTACCCCCGGGGCAACAGGATGGGCTTCCATTTAATTGTTGCCATGGGCCTCAGCTGTTACTAGGGACATCATCATCAATGCTAGTTAGTGCCCCCCCCCCCCCGCCTCTCTCTCTCTCTCTCGCTCTTGTCTGTCTGCCTGTCTTGGTAGAGAAGGGTTGGTGGGGGGGGGGGGGGGGGGGTTGACCACTTGTCCACAAGGGCTCTGCAGGAGCAGCTGTCTGCATTTACAAGCCTTTCAAGTCCCCGACACTTTATGCACCACGATCAGCTGCTACCCTCAGCAACACTCCAGTAATTTCTGCATCGCACACACACATGCTTCCCAGTCCACTGTGAGGTGCCAGGTGAGTTAGCCATTAACCCTCTGTTATGTCAACCAGTCCAACAGGACATTTTTCCAGTTAAACACCTGAACCACCCTTTTAAGTTGTTCCATTCAGCCGTCAGGGGCATCATCCAAACCAATTCCCGATTACTCATCAGGGCATGATACGAACAATTAATTAGCGCTGAAGAAGCTCGTCGGGGTTGAAGGGTTCAAGGATGAAGAGCTTGAAGACATTTGATTCATCCATGTTAATGCTGATGCAAGACACCACAAGTCCACCCAAGACCATCGAGCACAGTGTTTTCTCCAAGAAACCATGCACTGCACCTCTAAACTATAAGGAGGCCTTATTTTTTTTAATCATGTATTATATAAATTTTAACTCAAAGCTCCATGACTCAATTACATCTGAAATAAGGTAATAAATAATCTTCGGTGTTGAAAGGCGAAGATGCCATTCGGGAATGTATCTCTCAGGTTCAATAGCTCTTAACCCCTGCTACTCTGGATGAGACAACTGGGACGGGGGATGATCATTCTCACCGTCTTACAGTGGAATCCTGAACGTGCCTCTGCTGAGCTCACTTTAACCTCCCCATTCATCTATTGCCGGGATGTCTTTTAACATCCAATTTTACATGTGCAGCCGTGGCCTCATCTCAGTCTATATCAAAGGAAGAGCTCCCCGCAGCTCCTCTCCTCCTGAATGCTGTCGTTGCTTCCAACCCGAACCCCGTCCCCGTGTGGGATATGTCTGCGCTTTAACAGAAAGTGAACCACACACAGCCAAGACCCAATTTAAATGATGTAATTCTTAGGTAATGTGTATTCAGATTAAACTGCATAGCAGATCACTTTTCTATCATTTGACCCATAGAGCCCTGTAGCAGCAGTCGACACAAGAGTGATAACATAGATGATGGAGCCTGGTCAGTATGATATCAAGTCTGGTGAGTATCAATGTAAACGTAGGGCTGGAATTTAAAGAGGATATTAACTGGTGAGCTGTGGGCTCACCGGATCATCTGCTGGTGCTAGCTCAGAGTGGACTGAAGGTATCGTTTCTGTCCTGTTTGTTCCCTCTTAATGGAGCTGGTTTCACTCTAACTAGAAAAAGTGCATGATGGTCTAGAATATTGATTGGCCCCTCGCCGTTTTCTGCTGAGGTGAACATCTACTGCCCTCCACAATCAATCACTGCCTCCAGGGGTGCCACCCTGAAGTCCACAATCTGTTTCTGAAGCATTATGACACTCAGACGACACCTTTACCCAGTGTATATTTATTCTAGGTTGGTGATGTGAACACTCCGTCTTCGCAAAAATAAAGTTGTTTTTGATTTCATCATACATCAGTGGCATGTAGTCACTTCACACAAAGTACACATCATCGCAGCATGGGAGCGAAAGTAGCATATTTGGGGCTTTCATCTGCAGCATTGTGGTTTCCTAGCCCACGACATATGCACTCTCCTCACCTTAGTTCATCCTTCTCCCCCACACTCTTAACCCCTCAGTCAATCCCACTGCAAAAGCCTGCTACAGGCTGCAGTATCTGCCAACACTATCTCTCCTGCTATGCCATGCTCCAGCAAAACCCAGGAAACAGCAGCACATACAGCCGCCAGTCTGCTGGGAGACTGAGAGGAGGTGGAGGAAGGGAAGGAGGGGGTGAGATTGAATGGGTAAGCGAGAGATGGAGGGAAGGGGAGGAGGGATTATTTGGGAAGGGAGCCAATCCAATTACAGGCAGCGATGCAGCCCCAGTTTCTTTGGTGGCACTAAATTCACATTTCAATGGTCTTTTCCCTTCCCTCCTCCAGTACCTTCTTCTCCTCCAACTACTCGGTTTCTTATTTTTCTTGTTATGGCTTACAATCATGCTCCTTAACCATGTATTCCCATGCACCGCACCCCTCCCTTTCCCCATCTGTCTGTCTCACTTTGTTGCATGGGAGAGGTGTTGGTACAGATCTGTATCACCAGCAAAGCATCAAACCTTGTCGCCCTACAGCTGTGTCATATTTGGTTCCAAAGGAAGCCTGCAGCATCCTACCCCATTCACGTGTCTCACACAACTCTGTAGGAGCTTATCAGCCCTCTGCAGAGAGCTGCAGCCGGAGCTCGTCAGGTCACCCTATCCCTCTGCCTTTCCCAAGACACCTGAGGGAGTGAATGGGTAACACCCTCAATATAAACACATGCATATTTCAGACACGCAAAAACACACGTACACACAACTAGCACGCTCAATGAATTATTCATTACAAAACTAGCGCTTTCTTTTTCCATGCAATTGCAGTCTGCCACGGCCGTTAGGCTAATTGTGGTCATTCTCTCTTTCATGCACAATAGGTGGACAGCCTGCCTGTTGAGTCCTGTGCTTGCATGCAAATCCTGATTGTTCCTTGTCTGATAACGTACCTGCATGGAAATTGTTTCACTTGGGTGCCTGTGCCTTGTCTACTCATGAAGTTCCCCACAAATTGGGTTCAAATTCAAACAAATTCATCTCAAATGCACAATACAGATACAGCGGCAAAGTAAACAGTCTACAGTATCAGCTGTGTGAAAGAAATAATGTGCTTGATTACCTTCTATTATACTTGTGTTTCTCATGCTGAAGCCATTGCTCAAGCCCCCTTTAATCATATGATAAAAGTAGTAAATGCATTGTATTTAACTGTTTTAATTAAAAAAAAGATAAACTAAAATATTCGACAGAAAACAATAGCAATATATATTACACTGTGAATATTCTGTCACGCTGAATATTCTGTCTGCCTGTATATGTTGTGTTTATTTGATTATTCTTGATGTCTGCTGCACTACTATTTATATTATGAGTGTTAATTGTGTATGTTACATGTTGTGTGTCAAATTAACACTGCACATTGGAGTTTCTGGGGAAACACAATTTCGATCCTCTGTGTAATGACTGTTAAACGGTAAGACTGACAGTAAAGTTCGCTTTGACCTTTGACTTTAATTAGGTTGCTCAGCTCATCTACAGAAGTCAGCGTGCTTACTAGCTAGCATAGTGGGCCACCATGCAGCGGCTGCATGATGCTGCACTGATCCTCCAGTCCTCACACTCCTTCCTCCCTCATGTGAACAAAACAAGAGAAACTTGAGCTCCTGCACTCTAGCTTCTAAGGGTAGCTCATAGAGCTGGGCAATAAACCTGTTTCAAGTTTATGGTTTTGGACATCTTTTAAAAAAAAATGTAAATTGATGTTTCACTTCACTTCACATTTAGTTTAGGTGGTTGTGGTAAGGAAATGCTGCCACTTCCATGGGCTGACGTTTGCTCCCATAGCTCATATAATACCCCTCCACTCAAGAGTAAAACATGAGTTTGAAGGCGCCATTTATTACCAATGACTGGGCTCTGCAAAATGTCTGTCTCCAAACAACCTACTTCCCAAGTAACCGCACCCGTGAATTAATCACCCAGGGGATGAAAGATGCACAGGCCTCGTGGAACATGGAGGAAGACTGGCGAGTCTGACTACAAACGCCAGGACGAGCACGATCAAAGCTCTGAGAGTGAAGGAGTGGAACAACCTCAGAGGGTCTGGACATAAACCGTATTTGTCTGTTAGTGTCTAAATATCAATGTGTAATGCCCCATCTTTGGAATATGAAATCAACAGTTCTTACACATGGCACCTTTAAGGATATTTCTAGCAACAGAAAGAGAGCCCTGCGTTTCCCTCATCTTGGATCCCACTTCACAATAAATCTGATGATTGGAACACTGAGTTCGAGGAAATTTGCTAACATTTGTCTTACTTACTACAGGGATTTTCTCATCCAACCACTGGACCGTGGTCACTTTTCTGTAGGTGCCGTTCTCATATCCTGGTTAATTCCTCCCTCGTGTTTGTGTTACTGTGGTTACCGTCATGCCCCTGAGAGCATTGAGACTAAGTACACAGTGGAAGGAAAGGCTATGTTGCATGAACATGGAGCAGAAGATAGGTGATAGAGATAGAGGACGGGGGGAAGGCAGACAGTCGCTAGATGAGAGTGTTGAAGGAAGCTGGGACATAAAAACAATTCTCCAGCACCACAGTGGGGAAAAACACTCTTTTCTGTCTCATGTAATTTAACCAAGTAAAAAAAAAGAAAGGGGGGGGGGGTTAAATTATTAAACAGCTCAAAACAGGCGACTGCAACGAATGAATATTCTTTCCTCCACAGCCTGATGTATTGATTTAATTATGAATAGATGAAGACCAAAATAACTGCAGCCAGGACCATTTGTGTTGTAATGCCAGGCTTGAAATAACACAGGAGTTGCATAAACAGGTATCAAAATGGGTTTAGCAATTCTCCTTCATTTAGTCTTGTTTCAGTGCAGCTGTTGTTAGTAGCGAGAGAGATGGCTTTAAGCCAGTTATGGCTCTTTAACACACTCCCGCTGTCACTCAAACAAGCAGCACCATGGGAGGAGGAGCCAAGTGACTACTGACAAATCCTTCGACAGCTGTCTAAATGTTGTTTCTAGACCTACCATCAGTATGCAGGAAAACGACTGTGACACACTGCATCAGTGCAAATTACATACTGTACATTCAAACATGTCCTTTAATATTCAACAAATAGCTGTCTTGATGTGACGTGAGTGCCAAAACAGTGCAAAAGCAATTGATTGACAACCTAATTTTGATTGACAATCCTTCTCTGTCACCCTGAACCCATAACATAGCACACACTCCCATGCTATTCAATCGTGTCACTCAACAATCGCCTCTAATACCATGTTTCCTGGCTGGCGTGAGAACTTTATCATAACTAACTGGCCAGCGGCCATTTGCCCACTGTAGCGTCTGTATTCCCCAACCAAGCCCATGGGGTTCGATGCACGCGCCTGCTTTACTTTGCCTCTCAGCGGGCCACAGGCAGAAAGGTGCCTATTAAAATTTATGGGCCAGCACAGGTTATTCAACACTGCGACACTGGAGCTCACTTAACAAGGAACTGGTAATGACCACTACAGTGAACTAGCCATCGCTATTACCCCTCTCCAACACTTTGACAGCAGGCATTAAATATTAAGGAGATACGTTTCTCTGTGACCATGATCCATCTGCACGGAAATAGGACCACTTCTCATTGTCTGTACCCTGTGGACCACTGGACAGCCCAAGTCCTTATGTATCACAGTGATGAAATGAGTAGAAATCTCAGTTGCTGGGTGAGAAGAATAGAGAAGTTGGTTCTCACCTTCTTAAGGCGTCCACTCTTTGTGCCCACGAAGGCTACGCAGTACCCATTGTAGACATAGGAGGTGACAGAGGTCATGCGGTCTCGGGTCTCTGTGTAGAGAGTGTGTCCAGTCACCAGCTGAGAACCACCAAGGGGCTGGTTTATGTCCAGGCCACAGAAAGAGTCATCAATGGGCACCGGCTATGAGGGAGGAAAACCAAAATTACACAATGAAGCACAAGTGTGAAGAGAAGACAATTAAAACTGAAACAGAAAAGGGGAAAGAAGGTGAAAGGGAGAAAGAGACAAATGTGTCACATTAAAAACCGAAGCGCTTGACATGAAATGTATTGTAGGAAAGAAGAGCGACAAAAATACCTCAGAGAGAGGCAAGCTTAGAGAATAAGACATTAGCAGAGCACAGAGGCTGCAATGGAGAGCATTATAAAAGATGACAGCTCAGTAAGGAGGAAAGATGAAGGTGACAGAGTGAGACAGACAGGGAGGGCACATGGGCAAAGTTGCGGAAATAGTGGCCATGTCAGGGAGCGTCTGAGACAGAAATGAGTGGGGTGAAGGAGGTGAGAAAGGGAGGTCAGTGTGAGGCGGGAGGTGTGCAAGTGAGTTTCACGGCCAGACAAACGTTTGCCTTTCTGTTCCACTTGGCAGACATGTTTCAGCTCTGCCTGACTGAGCCCCACCTTGCTCTCATTGTGGCTCATTACCCAAGCCGATCATAACACCTCTGCAGGAAGACAGATGCTGCATGATAACTAAGGGCACTAGCAAAAACACTGCCTGATGATCGTGCAAACCTGACATAGGCATGCATGTAAGCTTATAAGCTGCTATTAACTGTATTTACCCACCATCAAAGTACTGATCAAGTTATTAAGACTGGTCATCGTTAAATTTGGGAGTGACTACACAGTATTTCTAGGAGTAAAACAGCGTATAAATCAGGCTATGAATAATATAAACAAGCCCATTAGTAAAATTTTAGAAAATATGAATAGAAATGGAAAGTTTGGTCTCTAAAATTGCCACGAATGTGGAAATGTGTGACTCTGAGGAGATGCAAAACCTCTTTTTGAGACTTTAAAAGACACTAAAAATGTCGTGCAGTTAAGACAAAAAATACAACACCATAGGTGAGAAAAAATAAGACATCGACATGAGTCTGTCCTCATATTCTTCGATCAGAGTAGCCTCAGGATGAACAAAGTGACGCACCGGTGCTAGCTTGTTTAAGATATCCGTAGAAGTCAAACCTTTAAATATGCAAGTGATACATTGTCTAATCAAATATTCCCTCATTTGTATACATCTTCCGTACAGAACTCTCAACCAAATCCATCCATCCATCTGTCCGTTGTCTAGACTGTTGGGGCTGTGGGGACAGGAGCGTGACCCAGCTGTCGTCAGGCAAGAGGCGGACATTTTCCAGTACACAATTTATGTCCGCTGGTTGAAAAGAAGACACATTACGAAAGCAAAAGAGCCTAAAATCTCCAAACTGACCACTGCATGCACTGACTGTAGCGTCTCGCCTAACAAGAATCACTTATGAGTGAATCGCTGAGAATGGCAGTGGGCTTTGTGATGTTGAATCAGGTCAGCTGAAGCAGTCTGAGTGGCAGTGGCCTCAAAGTGCCATGTAGAGGGAAGAGAGATGGCCAAGCAGCAAAAGGCCTCGCACTCTTCACATCTACATTATTGTCTGTAATTCACACACGCCCTCTGAATTTATGATGTATATACCCGTCACCGCAACCTCATTAATTACCTTTCTGTCACTGCTTCTGCCTCTCCAGCTCTGTCAGAGAGACACACACTGAGTGACATCTCCCACTCCAGGAAGTAGTTTGGCCTCTCACCACATGCCGTGGCTGTTATACCTTTCAATACGACACAGATTTTCATGGAGCACAAGCAATAGTGCTGACAGGGAATAATTGCCTCTGCTCTTAGAGTCACAGCCCCCACTTCATGGCATTACCCTTTTATTTTCTCCTGATATAGCAACCAGTGTTATGGGGATGTTCTACAGCAGCATTTAGAGTAAAAAAAAAAAAAAATCAGCAAAGCTTCCATTGCTCTTGAATTTAAAACCCACCATACTGCGTCTAATGATTCAAAGCTTGTTTTAAACATATGAATCAGCTGAGGGAGGGAGCAGCTATACTGAGAAACAGCCAGGAGTTCCAGACTTATCAATAGCTACGGCCGGAAATGCATGCAGCCATTCCACACATGGTAAGTTGGGCTCCAGACCATTTGGTGCTGATTAGATGGAGATTGTTTTGATGATGTATGCTCAACAGACCTGGCAGTGGAGCCAAACCCCCCTGGATTTCCATGTGGTGGACTTTGCTTACAAAACCCTCTGGCTCACTTTTGGTCCCTCGCTTTATCACAGATCTCACAAGAAGTGAGGAAATGTGGGTGTGCCTTGTCTCGGTCTGTTTCTTTTAATACCAATTACATTGATTATCTTTAGAAGAGCTGCTTGTGAGACTAAATATAGAATGTAAACCCGTGTGAATAATCTTAAATAACACAAAATAGTTTGATATTTATTCTACGCTGGTCTCCCTCAACAGTAGACACTCTCTTTTTGAATAACTAAAAGTCTTTCACTTGGAATTTGAATTACACACGAGCTAAATGTGACCGGATATCAGCTCTCAGAGATTCTCTCCCAGGGTATATCAGTGTTATCAATACTAGCGTCCCTTTGCTCTCATGAGAGGTTAATTAGTCGGTGGGGCATGATCAAAAAGCAAAGACGGAATGATGGTGTTAGTCAGTGTGAGACACATAGACAACCCGATGTTGAGAGAATCCCATCATGGCTCTCCTCCTTGGGAGAGCCTATAGAGATGGTATGAATCTCCAGATGGCAGCAGGCTGGACGGCCGGGTGATAAATCTTTGATTGGCTGCTGTGTCTGAATCCCCTGGCTCAGCCTCACTTCCATTCCCAGCCTCAGCCTTGGCCTGCAAGTACACACGCTGAAATATGTGCAAGAGGGGAACGAGAGCTGGGGGTATAATTAAGGTTTTCTGCTTTGAGCTTCCTGGCTACCTACAGTTAGCAATGGACTAAAGGAAATAGGCACTGTGAAATTTATTGAGAACCAAACAAGGAACAAAAAATAGTGTGTGGTTGGTCTAACCTTGAGTCACCTCGTATTTTTGTCAAGAAATATTGCACACTGAGATTCAGGATATTAAAAAAAATGAGAGGCATTAATGCAACTACAGTGTTTGACTTGAGGATTTAACAGCGGGCAAACACTGTTAGCATGGCTGACATAGCAACACGTTTGGTGTAATTTGTATAAGCTTTAAGACCTCCTCATCCATTGACATCTATCTTCATAATCCATATTGTGGAAAGGATTTATTGAGCACAAGAACATGTTCATAACAACTGCATTTTAAATATCATTTCCTCTATGATTGTGCAGTCAAATACTGTGCATTTCCAGTGTATAATAAAGAAAAGCATTGAGAAACGATTCAGACGTGCAGCTTTGCAAGTATCCTCCCCAATCCCAGCATTGTCATTGTTATTTCTCCTTCTTCCGCCGACTCTTCTCGCTTCTTCTTCCAACCTCTTTTCCCACCTTAGAAATAATAAAACCCAACAGTGCTGGTTTGAGATAATTTCTCCCTCCTCCTGACAATCACCTCCGACACGGTGCTAATTGCAAATTTACCGATTTTCATAAAAGTGGACAACTCAGGTCCCTGGGGAGATTAGCAACAAAAGAATATGATTGGTGGTTCTCATCATCGTGAGGGTGATGAGTATCATTAAACCCTATAAATACACTGAAGCCTGCAGCGCAGCTCCCCCACAGACATGTAGGTTAGGAATTTATATACATGCAAACATGCAGCATGTGCACACCCGTGCGCGCGCGCACACACACACACACACACAAACAAACCTTATGCTTATATCTTTGTGAGGACCTTCATTTTCTTAATGCATTCCCTTGTCCATTACCCTAACCCTAACCATAACTATGAAGTACCTGGCCCTAACCGCAGCCCCCTCCCCTGACCCTAAAACCAAGTCTCGATCTTAAGACAGTCCTTTGAAAATGTGAGGGCCAATTAAAATGTTCTCACTTTTCAGAAAAATGTCCTCACTCCATTGGCTACGTATGTATTCTAGTCCTCAATATGTAGCAAATACAAAAACACACACGCAGGAACTGACTAGTCAGTCTTAATATTATTAAATATGTACATGAGATGATCATGTCCTCTTGGGAATGAGTGAAAATCAAGGAACTTAATTGAACTTGACAACATGTAGCAGATGCATGACTTTGTATGATAGGATAATTGGGGTTTCTAGAAGCACTGTGAGTAACATGGAACAACCCCCACCCCACTACTGTTTCTTGATCTAGATGGGGAACGTGGTTATTTGTGTTCAGCCTGAGGAGAACAATTTGTCACTATGATGGTTTCCAAGATTATAAAATCCTCCCTAATTCATGAATATATTTATCACAAATGCAAGGAAGTCATAGAATCATTCAGTGTGTGAATCACTTGAAGAACATTTCCTGATGATAGCTGTGTGTATTTTTAATACTCGTGTACATGCTCCATGTGCGGTTTCTATAGGTTCATCGACAAGTTTTTGTCATATCTTATAACAGGGACAGAAACAAGATCTAGAGGATTTAAACCTTTGTAGAACAGTCTTGGTTAAAATGTAGATTCATATTTTTTGACTATTTATTGAGAAAAAGAAAAATTCTATTGTCATGAGGTACCATGTCATACTGTGTTGACTAAAATGACGATAGAGTGTATCAGAACAACTTCATGCTAAATTCATGAGTGTGCTGTATGTATGCGTGCACTAAAGAAGATATTTTTCATCTTTCGCTGTAACTCACCGCTTTTGTGCACTGAACATCCTTCCCGAGCAGCCAGTTGAGTTCCAGGTTTCCTTCTCCCTGGTAGCAGGACTGCAGGCGCTCCTTGATTCGTGCGTTGATGTCTCGGATAGTGAAAACGCAGAGTGCTGAGTCATCTGGTGGACGATGAAACTGCTTTTGGCCTTTGGAGAAGATGGTGAAGAGCACATCATCTTGAGTGCTAATGTGAAGCGAGGCGGCGAGAACGCTGCCTGGCTTGCCGAGGTAGGCCGCCTGCAATAACCTGTACTCAACGCCATTCTTCACACAACCAACAGGAAGCGAGACGTAGGAATGAAACTTGCGGTCATCTTTGCAAAGGCGAACAATACGAGATGTGTAGAAGAGGTCGCTGGTGGAACCACTGGATGACATGCTGTTCTCTGGTGTCTCGGGCTGGACCGTCAAAAAATACACAAAGCTGCCACTTGCAAAACCATAAACATAGTAGATGTCAAAGTGAGAGACCAGAGCCAGTGTATCTGAAGGTATCTTGATGAGAGAGGACACAAAGTCAGTGTGTAATTCATAGTCAAGCATAGCAGAGGACTCTGGGTCACGGGGCAGCTTTCGACTGGAGATGGTGGGAAAGTAGTCTTGTTTCCCGTCCACTGCTGTGCCAATGAATAGGGTGCCATCCTGGCCCTGTGACGGAACAATGACCCCATACATGGTCCCTGTTTGATTGACACTGGAGAGGTAGTGCTCTTTCTTATGGGACGGCTCCACTAAGATAAAGAGGTCATCAAGTCTGAGGAGTTTACAGACGCCCTGGTAGAGGCTGCCACAGGCCAGCAACCGATTTTGGGAATAATCAATCAGAAGAAGCTTGTTAACATTGTTGGTAGAGACCAGGGGCTCAGAGCAGGGCTGGACAATCAGAGGAGGGTAGCAGGCCTTGTTATCATCCTCTGGGCCTGTATCATGGGACACAAGGAGGGTCAGGTTGCCTGAGAGCTTGTACACGCGATTGACTGCTCCGATATACAAAGCTCCTGTCGTTTGGTGAACTGTCAGGTGGTTGAAGACCCAGTCCCGGCGTTCAGGGTGGAAACTAGTGAATGTCTGCCCACTGCACAAAGCAGGGGTTACCAAGAGCCAGAAAACTAGCAGAGGAGCTATACCTCCCAGTTTAGGGTCAGGTAATAAAGTCCTGTGTGACACCTGTTGGCTCTTCATGTTTAACAGGCCTGCAAGTAAACTGCAGAGGAAGCAGAAAAAATGGATGAGGGGGAAGACGGGAGGAGACCTTCGCCTTTTTGTTGTTGAAGGCTAACTTGCAGGTCCAGAGGTTTGCAGGGATCTTCACATGTTTCTGAAAAAAGAAAAGAAAGACAGAAAATATGTTAGATATCATAATGACTCACACACGTCAAAGAAAACATGTGACCAAAAGCTATGATGTTGCTTGAAAGGGTCAAAGTTCATCCTCACTAAGGCGTTCCGTAAAGAAGAGGACACAATGGGTGGAAACCATTATATCGCACATTCCAAAGGAGTTGCTGGACATTGCAGGAAAGAAAGAGCGGAAATTAGCCTGATATGACTCATGCTACTGCTGCTGTAGGCACACATTGACCAAGCAGTTTCTAAGAACACAACAACGGCCAACTCAGGCATTAGCCACTGACTCATAATATAAGCCTTAGACACTTGACGCTGACTAATTATTTCTAAAGGTAATTCAAATGCTAATGAAAGTCATTCAGTCTTGCAAATGATGCAAGATGCAAAGATGTGAATTAGAAACATTTCCATCAACCGGTTTGGAGTGAATAAATGAGGCTACACAGTGCGTGTTTTTGTTAGAAGGCGTATAGGCAACATTCCGCACGGTTACAACAAAGAGTAGAGGAGAATAGTCGTCTCAGCCTTCTACAGCTATCTATCAGCGAAAAATAGAGTTCTTGAGGGGTAGCATTCAGTTTGGTCAGTTGATTGCTTTTTTGTGCCGTGTCATGCTGACCGGAGACAAAAACAATGTTTGGGAATATCTAGGAAGATGCCGGCAGCAGAAACAGCTGTTGAGCCTTGTGAGTTCAAGATTTGCAACATCTGAGCTTATTTGAAAAGAGGTTTCATTTCTCATTCTGAATACGTAGGCTCTTTCATAAAAGGCTAAAGCCACCTCAGGCAAGCTAATTTTGCCATCAACTTCCTCTTCTCGTGCAATATTTCAATATGTGCATCTAAATACTTTGATGTGTGAACACGCTATAGTCATATATTTGACTTATGATGGAAAAGATATATCTATATTAGCTCACAGCAGAAATCCATGGTCTTTTATCCCCTTGAAAAGACCCCCAGTTCATTCCTTCATACATCATGTTGTACCCTGGCTACAACTCACAAACCGAAAGCACTATCATTTGTTCCCTTTCCACATCTCTCCGCAGGAACATACATCAAGCAAATTCTGCAATTTATGCAACAATGCTCAGCTTGTAGAAATCTCTCTGCACGTGTCATAAACTAAGAGATGGAGCTCTGTACAGTCTCTGTCCCCAGGAGTTAATTATCTTGTCCATTGGAAAGGGAGGCCTGGATCTGATTACTGGAACAAAGTGAGAACAAATTGGGAACCATTTCCACACAAACACACACACACACACACACACACACACACACACACACACACACACACACACACACACACCCTTCCCTCGATCTCTGCTCTTAAAGGGGCCTTTATAAAAATAAAGAATCTGAATCTATTAATTATCCTTTTCTAAACATTGCCATTTTTTTTATCCTTTTATTCTACTCATCTCCTGCTGACACAATCAGATCATAAAGGGATTAATCACTGGCAGCACAATAATCATCCCTAAATGAATCAGCGTCTGTGTTAGATCTGTACACAGCTCCCTCATAAAAATACCAGCCAACACACTATATGCACGTGTGTGTGTGTGTCAGTGTTATCAGTGTACTCTATCATAACCAAGCAATGTGAGGGGCTAACAAGTGGAGACAATGGCAGTGCATCCCAAAATCAAGTATGATTAGGCGTAGCGATCCAACAAGGGTAATTACTGTGAGCTGGAGGAGGTAAGCTGGGGAGCGACACGGGGACGCCAGGGGCTTGAACGTGTCAGAGACGGCCCTACATCGTTTGTCACGCTCCAGATTTGCATTTCCAGCAGTGAGGGCGCAGAGAATCAAGGGTGAAAAATGTAGCTGGAATAATCAGCAACTGTGCCTTGAATTAACAAGCACTTGAGATAGGAAATGAGTGTTTTAATGGAGCGATAGTGTGGCCAAGCAGCGACTGTGTTCAAGGCAGTTATGATTTACAGAGCCGTTTTTGGGATTCCCTCTGAACTGTGTCTGCCCTTTCACAGACCTCGTTCCAAATCTGGTAATGGCCATCTTGAGGTCTCTCCCCTTGTGATAAATGGGCACGCTACTAAGCTCAAACTTAAATATAGATCCTCAGGGAGTTTATTGATCCATGCATCCATAAACACCGGTCCTGCAGCGTAGTCAAGCTGTTCCTGGTGTGTGCGAGGCGAGAGATGTGGGAGGTGCTCTGTCCCAGAAGCACTTTATTAGCATGGTCATAAAAGTGCCATTGCTTCTAAAAAAGCAGCGGGGACCAGACCCCACCCTTACTTTCAGCTGCCTGCGCTCTGCCGCGCTCTTTGTTTGAGTTTGTACATGCTAGATGCGCAAAGTAGATCCCTTTTAGAGGTATAATCAGCCGCCTGCTGAGCCAGCTTTTTGCTCAAGCCCTGCAGCCTTTTGCCCTTTAGAGGTTTAGCTACACCCCCACCCCTTAATCGTATATGTGTATGACATTTACTCCCATCCATCTTTTATTCCGCCCTTTTTCATTCCACTCTTCAGCTGCAGGGACACAGAAAGCAAGTGAGTGAATGGTGTAAATAAATGGCTTATCCATTCATATTGCTTTCGGTAACAGAAGGAATGAAGTCTTTGTCTAAGTTGATTGCATGACCACCTCTTTGTTGCACTTGACAGAGACTTCTGTGTAGTATGCAGCTGAGGAATAGACTTGAAAAGAATACGAACAACACTGGATCACCTCTTCAGTTCAAAGCCGCGTCTTTCTTTGTTTAGAAGGAGTCAGAATTACCAGGAAGGACATTAACATATAAATGCAACCAGGAATGATTAATACTTAGTTACCTACTGACCTGGAAAGACAAAGGCCATGACTGTGTTAGCTGTGAATAGTATTTTGGAGAAGGTGGATCAAAGGGGCAATTTCTGCTTTTAATTGAAAGTAAAAGCAGGCTTTGGAAATGTTGCTGCTATGTGAGTACTATTTACGAACTGAGTTACATGGCTCTAAAACGTACGGATTCTGCAAGATCAGCTCAATCGAAACACTATCAATTCCTGGTTCAGTTTGGTGGTAGCCTGATGAGACCACCTGTACCTCGGGAGCTCGAGAGTTGATCCAGACCCCCTCTCATCTAGAAAGCCCTATGAGAACTTATAAAGTAATCCAACCAATCAGGACTACAGTCTAACTGCTCTTCAGCCCCCTACAGCCACAATCAGTGAAGTGAATGTAGTGACAATTGCTGCAGTCAATAATCACTGTAATCTATTGGAGTAGCCACACTTATCACATCCTGATTTTTTTTTGTAGCAATTCTGTTGTTTTTTAGGCATTTAAAACGACACAATAGCCAATCTGAGCCAGCATGTCTGGTTAAAAACCTGCTCAGTGCCACTCTTTGAACAGGTCGTGCACATTTCCAGTTTGTTCCAGGTTTGTTCTACAATTACCTAGCTCCCGATTGCGTCTCCTCGTTGATGATGCCACTGGCAAACCGGAGAAGCAGAAAATGGCATCCCTCCAAGCAACATGAGGTAACGTTAACATTAGTGAAATAAACACAGCTATGAATGCAGTTATTGCAGAAACGGACTCAACAATAGCAATTAAACAAGAACAGGAGGATGCACTAGCAGAATTTCTTGGCAGGAAAGATGTTTTTCGCTGGTCTTCTGACTGGATTTGGCATGTGATGGCGTCACATTTTGTTATGGTGATTAACAGAAGGTAAGTTAAGGTTCTTTTAGGTAAGCAGGGATCCAGATGCAACTCCAGAGCTGAAACTTTTGCACTGGCACAATACTGGTGGGCTCACCAGGCTATAGTTGGTTGGCGCATGACTAGTGTTGTTGTTGTTGCACTGAGTCAGAAAGTGGAACCGGCATGATGACACACTATCAGCTGCTCCAGAGTGTTACATCACGTAAGAATAAATGAAATGCCAAAACATCTCCAAATATCATGGTCACTGTTAGTGGATTTCCATTCTCACACTCATCTGAATCTCTTTGGCAGACACTGAAAGCATGACGACCATCAAGTCAAGAGAGGCTGAAAAACCCTCACATTCCAGCACGCAATAAGCTGTGATCAAGGCTCAGAGAAAAGACCGTTTTTGCAAAACTTCCCATTCATAATGAATAGTCAGGCACACAAAACACTGCAATGGTGCAGTCAGCCAGGCTGCTTCTGAGCACTTGTTAAATAAACTAGTCCCACTGGTCGCCTGTGCTCTATCACTGTGTCTCCTTGTGCTGAAACGATGGTGATTTCCCCAGTCACCGGACAAGTGGCTGTGCCAACCGTGTTCAAATTGAGCTGCATTGTGGCAGATTATCTCATGAAAAGATGCTAAGAAGTAGCAGAAGAAACAGGCAATACCAGAAATGATAAGCTATTCAAACCATCACTGAGGGTTGTGGACACAACAGCCGGGGGGCAGCGCAGCAGCCAGTGAACTGAATCAGGGGAGAACAGGCTTTAGGAAGTGGCTTCTGGAGCGGGAGCAGCTCTAAACCTCTGTCACCCTGGAATAGGCAGCAGGTCCTCTGCTTTTGTGTCTTTTGATTTTTTTCCTCTTTTTGTCTGCACATCCTAAGCTTCTAAACAATACTGCCAAATTTGCTTGATCTCCTAAATTCATATTTACAGCAATTGTATTGCAGAAGATACAGAACATAAACCAAAATCCGTTTACAGGGCTGAAGCCATTGTTGGAATGAAGGAAAAGGAAATGGGAGATTGTAATTTCATGCCTTGGATTAATGTGTTCTTCCCTTAATGATGATTGTAAAGCGTGAAATCTAAATTCTTAAGTAAAAGTGATCCGTTACCAATCCAAGAGACAACTTGGAACAGACATCAACAAATCACACACACCAGAAAGTTTTGAAAAATGACAGTACCATTGAATCTATAACATCATTTAAATGTGTTATCGTGTTGTTCAAATAATACCAGTTATCTTATATGGTAAGTTTTTCCACTAATGTGGCACTTCCACAGTTAAAATAGAGAAAGGAAAATTTAATTTTCCCTTATGTAAGGACTTTTTCTACAGGAGTCTATAAAAAGTGATTAGCAGCAGATGCCGGTCCATTAGTTATCATTCTTTGCCACTATCAAGAGCAGAGATAATGAGGGGACTCACTTGCATCTTGAGTTGTTGAGCTGGAGTTATATTTATACATTCCTTTGTCTCAATAGGAAATGAATTTCTCTGCTCCAGTGCCAGCTCTATCCATCAGCTTCCAAGAAACTCAACACATCTATTCTGCGTCCATCAATCCTTCCAGCCACCACAAGGAAATGACACAGTAGCAAAGTAGAGGGATAACATCCCCAGAAACCACAAGCCCTCCAGTAATTGCTATCATTTCATTCTGTCTGGCTTCCTGCACTCTGCTATTGGAGGTAGTTGATTACTCAGCACAGTCGTAAGGAAGAAATGTTGGCATCCGATGTTTCTGTATAACATCAATGTTTCTGAACCCAGAAATATGGATGTTTCTGACAACAGTAGAGGTGGTGATGGGATGATGTCTGAATAGAGCGAGAAAGTCCACACTAGGAGGAAGGTTGGGGGAGTAAATGGGTTTGACAAACACCAGACAAACCAAGTTCGAGATCCATTGAGCCCCTCAGTCCATTATAGTAGCTTTTAGTGGCTGATCATTTTAAGAATGCCAAGATTGAATTATTTTTTCCCATCTTCTAATAACACAGAACAATTTTTTTAATAGCAAATGAGACATCCAGTTACAAACTTTAAATGAACATTTATTTAGCACCGATATTAGTGCCTTAAGGGGCAGCATGGCTCGGAGGTAGAGTGGCCGTCTAGCAACCCAAGTGTCACTGATTCGATCCTCACCTCCCCTGGTGACCATGTCCAAGTATCCATGAGCAAGATACTGAGCCCCTAATTGCTCCTGATGGCCTTGCGACGGACTGGTGACCCGTCTAGGGTGAAAAGGCAGCGTACGACCCTTAACGGGTAAGCGGTATAGAAAATGGATGGATAGATCATTGCCTTTATTTTCTCTGTCACGACAGTAAATGTCCACAAGGTAATAAAAAAGCGCAAAAGACATAGATGGAAAACGCAGCATTTCTTCTCACATATATATTTGAATTGAAAACTGCACCACGTCGACATTTTAGACATCATAAAACATGACTTTTGTGGATTCTGTTTTCAACAAGCTCTGCTGCACTTCCCTTTGCTGTGCTAATTGGTGACGTGCATCCTCACAAATTTTGACATCGTATACACGTTTGTGGTTTGCAGTATTTTACGTCTGGTGACTGGGTTCGATTCATATTTCCCCCTGAGATTGAGGGTCATAAAGTTTTGTCATATCACCCGTCTCACATTCCATCACACCAATGGTCCAAAATCATGAAAGAGTAAAAACATCTCACATCACTCACCCATATGTGAGAAGTGCAGACATTATTGTTGTTAATTTAATACCCTCACTGCTCCAACGTTTGCGCGGCCTCTTTATGAATGGCTTTGTTTTTGTTAATCTTTAGGGATCATACTGTAGATACAAGCTCTGAGCAATTGCTAAAAAAGCAGCAATTTAGTGGTGCATAGTAAATTAATGCACACTTGTCCACGATTAAGCATGTGCTCTCAGGGCACTCTAACAGAGCACTTTGCATCCAGTGTTTAATAGCATCTTTGTTAGTGACCCATATCAGTGCACTTGCTCATGACCATTTCAGTCTGGAGGCCTGCAGTCACGCCTTCAATTGCCTTCCACTGAATTGCACCCACTGAAAGCAGTCGCAGGACTTCATAAGTCTCTCATAGATATTACTCTGATGAATACATATGAGAGATTATTAAAATACCCCCCCCACACACACACACACACATATATTTTAAGATGTTCCACAAAAAGAGCATGTCATCATGACACCGAAATAATTTAGTCTAAGCCTTGCTGCTTATCCCTGAACGCAAGCAAGGGCACGTGTATCTAATCTTTCCCTTTAACCCTGTCTCTACTGAGCACCCCCGCCTGCTTCACACACTTCAAACTCTGTTTGAGCAAATACACGCCGGTATTACGCCTAAAACCTATGACATCCACCATGGGAGATTACAATGTCATTGTTATTCTAATGATTTTTTTTCCCCCTCCCTCAGCTGCGACCTCCTCACAACACGCACAAATTCACTCTCAAGTACAAGCTTAGACGTGCACATATCAACACCCGCAATCAAAGGCGTGCGGGCATATGCAGCAGCACACAGACGGAATAGACAAACATAAATTATCCTACTTGTTTCTCAACCCTTGTTTCCGCTGACATAAAACACAGCATCGGCATACTTTTTCCTACTAAATTGGAGGCTGAATATTGAGGTGGAATTGTTGCAGGCGAGGCTTCTACCTGAAGCTGTACGCCGTACACCTCATGATTGCTGTCTGTCATCCTGTGGTAGCAGTTTTCTATTAGGAAACATTTCCATAAATCTAAATTGTAAAAAAGCCCTCAGCAAGAGGAGAGGGAATCCTCAGCGGGCACAGAAAACAAACCGACTGGGTTGTCATTGGAGCCCACAGGATCAGATTAGCTCACCTCAGCTCACATACAGATTGCAAGTGAAGCAGGCTCTTTGATTGACACCATACCATTATCAAATTGGAGGGCCTTCGCTGCTCCTGAAGCACGCTGCAGATGCCGCATGATCCCATCAGTTTGAAAGTCAATATAATGGTAAAATAAAAGTCATATGTGAAGATGCACAACATAAAAGTAGATACTTGTCAGTGGTTGATGAGCTGTTTGGTCACTATACATAATCAATGAAAGAAGAACTTGAAGGACACGTATAAAGGAATATTGTAACTATGTGTGAGAGGTCCTGGTGAGTGGCAAGTGTTTTATTGGACAACACCGTAACGCTTGATTTATACTCCAGGTCAACGTGGACCCTACGCCTGTTGTTGAAGCAAGTGACCTGAGTATTTATTCTTCTGCAGCGTTGTGGCTGTGTCATGCTGCAGTTACATCACAAGAGCTGTGCGGGGTTTCCACACCACTGTGCTGGTTTGTCATTTTTGAAACCAGAAAAAAAGACAACATTTATGCTTTATCACACTATCCAAAATCTAAGATGATTTGGGATCTTATATAAAAATTGATGTTACATTGATATGTTACCCAGCCTGAGGAGACGGCTAGGAAATGTTACAAAGCTAACAGTCACCTGTGTTCCCAGAGATGTGCACGTCGGTCGATTCAACCCAAACGTGCGAAGGAAGCTTCAAGTATACAGAATATTTATTCCGATCCTAAATACAGAAGGATGTTCTTAATAATACAGGACAAGAAAATAAATGCTGGGTTAAATGATACATTCCAGTTTAACTGCAGAGCCATAATGTGCTGACTTTCTTTCTCATTTCTGAGGCAAATCTGCAGTAATGGCTAAATGTTATGGTGCATTTAAGAATTGCTGAAGCAGACAAATGGCCTTGGCAAACAGGAACTTGGCTGGTGCACCAGGTAGCAGGTGCAAAGGGCAGCTAGAGGGGCATCGCTTTGAGTGAGCAGGCAATCGTGTGCACTGTGTAGAGTAAACTGGATTGAAATGAATGAAGTTCACTTGGCCATGCTGCAATCAAGTTACATGAACTCGGGGTCATTAATGTATTCCAGTGTGGAATATAATGAGAGAGTTCTTGCTATGTCGAGAGCAACCAAGCCAAGATGTTACAAATGACATTAACCCAAACTAACACAGCCGACAGCACGCCGTGAGTACGTGTGTGTGCGCGTGTATCAAAACCTTACATGATCACTGTGCGCCATTGTTTCCAAGTTTGAGTTGATGTATTTGCTTTCTTTATCAACAGACTTTCCCAGCTGTCGTGTTATCTGCCTGCAGCTGCACCAGGCTAAACACGTCCTGGACTCTGACCTTTGGAGGGCATGATCAGAATAAGGTAGAGACGGACTGTATCTTTTGTGAAAGAGGAACTTCAGCGTTTTATTTTTTTCAATATGGACCCTTTTTCCTACATTTTTGTGTCTGAATGCTTGATAGAAGTGGCCGTTTTTGAAATCGCTCCAGTGTGGAGCAAGACCAGAGCTACCTGCAGCCCCACACCAGCTATAATGTAGTCCAATGGGGCAAATGGCTACCATTAAATTATACCCACTAAAGGTGCCATTTTTCACACTGACAGACTCAGGTTGTTATTATAATTGTCCAACAGCAGGATGGAAAGGAGACGTAACCCTGTATCTGCGCCTTTAGCTGGATTCCACTATGTATGTTTTAGTTGGTGTCCAACTCTCAGTCAGGGACACGTCCAGCTCTGAAATCTCATGAGAGTTGAAGGGCAGCAGGAAATAACCAGAGGGGAAACCAAACATGACTGATACTGGGAATCTCCACCAGTGATTTTCTGCTCCATCTCAGCACTTGCAAGAGTTCAAAGAGCTGGACACAAACTACAACTGCAACTATGGAAGTAGAGATAGACACATTACTCATTTCCACCATGTTTTCGGATAATTATAAAAGAAATCAGAGCCTTTCAGTGTGGAAAAAGTACACTTTTAGTGGGCGTAATTTCATGGTAGCCAGTTGCCCCATTGGATTCAATTGTAGCTGCTTTGAAAGATTTCAAAAATGTTTTTTTTCCATAACTCCTGTTACTTGTTACTTATCCACTTCCTGCCTCGTGGCATATAAGGCCATCACTCCAGGTCGAGGTTAAAAATTAGTGCCCCTTTAAAAAAAAACATGCTGACTGAACACAACCAAGGCAACCATGAGATTGAGTATCTGGAGTGTTATATTTTGGGACAAAGGCAGAAACAACTGAAGACATTCATGTGAAAAAGTTACATGTTCCAACACAATGCTCCGTCAACACACTCTTTTGGATCAGTTGTACAGGAGCATGGCTCACTGACTATGGCTACTGCTGCTAGAAGGCTTGTAAAAAGGACAGAGAGAGAGAGAAGAGGAAATGGGGGGGTGACCAAGCAATAACATCCACAAGAGAGGAGTTGAGATAAGGAAGCAGAAACGGTGAATGATGGCCTGTGAAAGTGAGCGAGAAGGACAAAACAAAACAGTGCCCCCAGTTCGAGTGTGTGTGAGAGATAGAGAGATGAAAGAAAGACAGGGAGTGAGAGAGGAAGGAAGGATAGAGAGAAGGAAGAAAGAAAGAACAGGGAGCCCATGCAGTTATTACTCCAGCTGGGTAACAAGCCGTTAGAGCCACAGCAGCAGCCACAACTCCAGTAGCTGGCACGAGCTGTCCACTATTATCTGGAGCAAATTTACACAGCCTGGCTGGCACACTCCAGAGAGGGGGAGGGGGGTGGGGGTTGGGGGGTGCTCAATGGGCAGACAGAGATGCTGCAAAAAAGGAGGCAAGCAAAAATGTAGATAGTCCTATTATTCTGTATACTATTCATTAGACAAGGTGACCTGTTACTTCACTCAGTGGGAACCAGCTGGTTATGTAAGAGTTTCTGGATTGGAGGTGGTGGTGGTGGTGGGGGGGGGGGGGGGGGGGTGCAGGAAGGAATGATGGGAATCCTGTCAGTCAAAAATAATCCCCTCAATTTCTCCTGCTACTGTTTCATTGAAGGTCTATATGATATGTCCTGGTCTAGCTTTGTAATCACATGCTGGCTGAGAGGATGAGACAGTCCTGGCCTGGCAAACACCCAGCCACTGGAAACACAGCAGGAAACACATTCTCCTACTGAGCGTCTCAGAGAGGAATATTACCACCACCTGCTGCGTGGCTTAAAGAGGTCCGCGTATGCCTGGTGTTCACCAGAGGATTTCAAATGTTAGCTGATCGTAAAAACGTGGGAGACCGCAGACATAACGACAGATTGAAACCAATTTTTTACATTTCAGCACAAGAGCACACAATACCAGCTGCTTCAATCGAGATGCGGGACCACACACTTGGCAAACATTCAAAACAATTTCAGAGAGCGAATTCCAGGGACAGAAACTGACACGATCAAACATGACTTAGAAACTATATATTACTTCTACTACATATATTACTATAATATGGAAGCTGACCGGCATCACACCCGTTTAGTCTGGACTATTAAGATTATGTCTGTAAACCCTATAATATAATCCATTCAGGTCAACTATGAATTGGGAACAACCCTGCGATGACCTGGAAGAGTGACTCATCCCCTGATAAATGATCACATGTGGTAACTTACAAAATACCCAACCCCGGGGCTGTGATCTAACTCTGATGATGTAATAGAAACACGTTGCCGCGACTACTTGCTAAGCTAGCTGTAGCTCTATCTATCCATGCTGAAATAAGTTATCTGTCAATTCAATTAACAGCACGGTAGAGTACGTGTGATCTCAATTCCCTCACTGCTCTGGATCCTGGAACAGTTAGCTGGCAGTATGCGCGGCACTGGCACAGGCAGAGAAGAAACTGACACTGTACAAAGATGCATTAAACAGGCGTCGGTCCTTCCTAAAGCTCATGATTCACAGATGACATCTTTGACTGTGTTGAGTGTAGGTGTGTGTACATTTGTGCAGACATGTACGAGCTGTCTCAGAGCTTAGAGCCTTCATTCTTCACACAAAGCCAGGAAAGCAGACACTTATCTTCAGGAATCTTTCCGCTGAGTTGTGATGATGTTTACAGCTAGCCACGCTCCAGCACTGATAGTCTGGCAAACACTACATGACTATAAACAAACACTTGCCTTCCAGATGTGAAACGATTCCTGCTGTTACATAGGAGGCTTGGAAACACAGTCATGAGTTTTCTGTGACAGGGAGTTCAGGTGTTACACCACTCACAGTCTGCTCAGGGTCAGCGGTAGCTCCAGACACACACACACACACACACACACACACACACACACACACACACACACACACACACACACACACACACAGCTGGCTTATCCTGTTATTGCACTTGATTCACTTGTGAACAGGAAAACATACCAACTCCAATGACCTGCTCTTCTTAACTCTAGACAGTATGCAGAGGTTTAAATACATGTTCCCGTTCCCCCAACAGAGGACCAGTGATTCCACTATGACCTTTATGACATAAATGTCAAACAGTTAAGAGGGAACACTTTATATATCAGTCGTAATGGTAACAACTCAAGAGGGAAATATTATAATATCCCACAAGTGAAAATTCTGTCCTGAATAACGACTTAAAGGTACAATGTTTAGATTATTTTAATATGCAAGAAGGTACAGCCAGTAACCCTCCAAATCAACAGGTGGCAGCATATAAGTTGGGTTGTCCACCCCTAGTTTATGAAACAGGAACATGCTAGCGTGCTGGCTAACATCCTAGAGAAACTAATCATTTATCTGTTGATTTGCATTCCAACAATCACGTGCAATCACAAGATTTGGGGACTGTCTGAAAGAAAGCAAATTATCTCTTTACGTCAACGTATCGTAGTAAAAGTAGTAACTGCAGGAGTGGTACACATTTCATAAAAGTCACAAATATGACCACAAATAAATAAATCAGAATGACTAGTTATTGAAAAGAAAAAGAAGAAAATCTCTGAAGAAAAATTCTCTATTTTTATATGCAAAATGACATTAAATTTGATCAGCTGATTGTTTTAGCAGTTGTATTAACTGTTGAGTATTTATACTTAAAACACCCCCATATACTATTTGTGTGTTGTCTATGCAAATGCATTTATTTATAGAGTAAATAGAAAACAAAATTACCAAATACCAGCAGTGAAGTGAAATATTTCCTTTGGAACTATACTGCGGAAGAAATAGAGTGCCATGAAAAGAACAGCCATATTAAAAACAAATACAGATATATAATATAGTATTTGAGTCAGTGTAGGGCGGCACGGTGGTGCAGTGGTCAGTACTGTGGCCTCACAGCAAGAAAGTTCCGGGTTCGAGTCCCGGCTCGGGCACGGGATCTTTCTGTGTGAGTCTCCATGTTCTCCCTGTACCTGCGTGGGTTCTCTCCGGTACTCCGGCCTCCTCTCACAGTCCACAGACATGCAATTGGGGACGAGGCTGATTGATACTCTAAATTGACCGTAGGCGTGGCTGTGAGTGCGAATGGTTGTTCGTCTCTATATGTTGGCCCTGCAATGGACTGGCGACCCGTCCAGGGTGAACCCCGCCTCTCGCCCGTAGCCGCCGGGATAAGCTCCAGCCCCCCCGCGACCCTTAACAGGAACAAGCGGAAGAAAATGGATGGATGGAGTCAGTGTAACTAGTTGCAGTAAATTTCAATCATGTATTTTTTTGTCAGAAAATCTTTCGAGGAGGAAGGAAAGCCTCAGTGGTTGTGTTAAACAGCGGCTGCGACCCAGCGTGCCTTCCTCTCACCGCGAGCTCAGGACCATTCCTGACTATTTTCAGGCAGAGGCACATTTAACAGATGCATTATCACACAGTTGTAAAGGGCTCAGCCCCCCTCTGCTCGCTACCTCAGCCTGGTAAAGGCCTCCCTAATTTCATCAGAGGTGATAAAACACCACAAAATCAAGTCTGCGGCTAGTTACTTAGCCCAATCTATCTTTGGATGAGAGGCAATAACAGCATGTGGCAAGGAGACTGGGTGCTTACTCACACAGAAGGATGCATGTCTGGAAAGCAGTGTTTCAGAGAGGACTGAGCAGAGCATCAAACAGACCACTAAACGGAACAATAGAGTAAACACTGTGTATAATGCCGATTTTGTTGTGAGTTTTAGCAGGTAGCAAAGGTTGAATGCAGTCCCTGATGTATTGCAGTCGGATTTTAATATTACTTTTTTAAAAATTGAATGAAATTTGTATATTTACTGATTAAATCGGGATGTACTCTTGTATCATGTAAAGACCGGGCCTCTCTGAAAAACGCACAGAATTCAATAATAACAATGTAATGAATTTTAGAATGCAAAATATCTTCTGTAATTTTCAAAATTGCTGAAGATATTTTTACACATCAGGGTTTCCAAATGTATTTTTTTTCCCAGCATCGATGCTGAATGACCGGGAGAATCGTGTGGCTCCGCTCCTCCTCCATACACCAATCTGAAGAGATGGCTGAAGCTGCATGCAGGTGGAAGGTGGTACACTTGTCACTCTTTGCTTTGTGGCACAACGGTCTCTTCCTGTGTTGATGCAGCATGAACTGTCTAATAAACTCAGAAATTTGACACTAGCAGATCAATTTGGAGCAGAGTCATATCCAAACAAAAACTGAGCAAGGAGAAACAACAAAAAGCAAGTTTTGTACTGCCCATATTGATTCATATTTACTGACAATCATTAAATACTTAATTATTTCTCATTGTAACTGCTGAAATGTAATTTTCCAACACTCGACTAGATGAATAAATATGCTTAAATAAGAAAAAAAACTTGTTTGTGGAAGACATGAAAATATGTAATTTGGAAAAAATCAAAAGAAATCAAGATTTCATCAGATTCTATTTGGCAACTTTGCAAGATGGGAACTGAAAAGAGAACTGTGACTTGTAGAAGAGCTAAAGTTCAATTCATCTATTTTCTGCTGCAGCAGACTGACGTAACCAGAAGACGCCCCTCTCCCCAACAAGGCACTCAGGATCCTCTAAGGGCACCCCAAGGCGTTCCTACACAGATCAGACACGCAATCCCTGCAGCATGTTCTGCACGAGGCCTCTGGTCCGACATGCCCAGATCACCTCCAGTAGGAGGTGCCCAGGAGGCATCCTAACCAGATGCCCGAACCACCTTTACTGACTCTTATCAACATGGAGGAGCAGCGGTTCTACTCCGAGTTCCCTCCAGACATGGAAACAGCATCTCTGCCCATTCTAGAGATTATTTAAGAGGACGTGTGAACATTGGTACTGACCCGCTGCCACCAACTTGCACTGCATTTGTATGCAAGTGCAATTAACATTAATTTAAGTAATACACCGCAGTAAGCATTAGCTCTGCCTTGATCAAGCTGGATCCAACTCCAACTGCTGGTCCTCTGGAGAGTATCAGCTGGTGCCAGGCCCATGCCAGGAGAGGACAGCATAGGATGGCACAGAACTGAGAGATCACTGTGGCTGACTAAGTGACTAGCTGGATCAGTACTAAAGTGCACATGCATGCCTTCCGGCCTCTTCCGTGTGAACCCCACACAGGATGGAGTGCTGGCTGGGATACGGTGGAAAATAAGCACTGGCTGGTTTCCTGTAAACCAATGTCCTGAGAGTGGAGCAGGCATTTGGCCACTGCAAATTCTCTACTTAACCACTGTGGACATTTTAGGAAGAATGTTACAAGCCTTCCAAAATAAAAAGTATCCTGTATACCTATAAATTACAGTATCGTGAGTAGACAGAATCTTAAAAGGACGTCCTACATGGCTTACATTTGTCCTTTACAAAAACAGAACATGTTTTTAAACTTAGCAGAGGATATAGAAAGGCTAGCGGTGACTTGTAGCATCTGCTGTACTGGAGGCATTCACAAGATAATACAAGCACCTGAATGGGTGAACAGTGGCCAAGATGGAAGGAAATAATGTCACGGTGACCTAGAAGCTCTAAGATGAAAAATAGAGTGTTGGCAGCCTAATAGCAATGCATGGTATTATTCACTAAAACTGTGAAGGTTGACTTTTGTGCTGTGTAATACACAAGAGATGTGGGCAGCGTTTGTGAGAGCATTATCGTCCACCGCTGTGATGAAGCACGGCGAATAATTAGAAGGGGGAGAGGTCCAATAACCATTGTGCTCAAAGTCACAGGGACACGAGGGGAAAAAGAAATAGCGTTGCTGACTTCTCCCAGATTATATTTTGTGGCTTTAAACAAGCATACAATGCTGAAAAACCTTGGACGCCACGGACTATTATGTGCCTGGTATGCCGCTATCTTGCTCCCACCACCTCTTTTTTCTTTTGCCCTTTTCATTTCATTACATCTCTAGTTACTCATGGGCTCTGGCTCCGGCCCTTCTGATGAGCCAAGGAGTGTCAAGCAGCCTAAAATGAGATAGCGGCGACTGCGGGGGAGCAAACACGTAGGATGCTTATACTGTACAAAATTTCTCGCTGTCACATCAGCTCTGTGTCTGTCAGAGCTGTACGAACAGCTACTACAGCCTGTCAACTACATCACTGAACCTGGGAATAAGAGCTCCTGCTCATTTTCACAGGCCAGAGGCTCCTGAGTGTGTCCTCTGCTCTGCTGGAGATATAACGCGGAGATAGTCAGGCCATCCATATTCTTTAGACAGACACGGGAGAGCATGTTTTATATGTCCATCAGTATTCTTCTTGTACTACATCTTGATATAGTAACCCATGGAGAGGCTTGGATCTCTGGGAGGAATGTCACTGATGTAATCACACACACTTGCATGCACATAAGCAGGTGTTGGGGGTTGAAAACATTTACATTCTGTACAGGAATCGTTCAAATCCAGCTCCAGTTTCAAATAAATGGTAATTCTTGCGTTGCTTTGCACATCTTATATAATGTGTGACTATAGGGGTACATGTGTTAAGGGTTTAAATGTAGCGGCTCCTCTGTGCTGCATCACCATAGTCACCAGATAACATTACAGGCATAGTCCCCCCCCCCCCCCCCGAAACCGCATGCGGCAGTTGCTTTCTGAGCATTAAGTTTGATCAAAGACTAATCTCCACTAGTAAGATGATTAAAATTAGCATCTGTTTCATTGTTAAGGAAGTGAGGCAGGCTGGGACAAGATCCCACAGTGCAAGAGGGAGCCAGAAAGACACAACAAGACAGACAAGCCAAAAAAAGAGAGAGTAGTGAGAGAAAGCGCAATGAAGAACCGAGGAAGGGAAAGAGCAATATCAATTTAAAAGAAAAAAAAAAAAGAAAGAAAAAGAAATAATAACTGAAAATAAATCAAAGAAAAATAGCATTCCCTTGCTTGGTCAGTGCTACCAATGCCAAACCCAAGCAATCTGAATTCCTCTGTGAAAGCCTTTACCTTGTAATAACTTTTTCCTTAGACCGCACACATAGATGATGAAGCTGAGGCAGGGATACTGTGGCTTGACTGCTTTAAAAGCCATCACACTGGGCCACAGGTTTAGTGGAGCAGTAAAATGAGGCTTCTGCGAGCAAGTCAGCCCCTCTCCATTCAATTGAGAGATGTAACTGAAACCTCTCAATGACAAGTACGCTGTGGCAGAGGATATGATGAAACTGATGCCCACATTAGAGTCAGCATAAACACAGCAGCGGGCAGCGGGAGTATTTCCTCTTATTACCACATTTCGTATTTGGGGGAGTAGGGGGCAAAACATGGGGTACAGTACTCGGCATTCCCCCCTTTCAGCCAAACAAAACAGCCCCGCTGCTGGCGTTCCCATTAAATTGCATCAGCAGTAGGGAAACATATAATCAAACCCCAGCAAAAAAACTGCAATAACAGGAAAGAGAAAAACGATAAAAATCAACTGTTTGCTACCCTCGAGAAAATGTAACTGAGTGGAAAAAAAGCTCCATTCATCATTTCATCAGTAACATAAAGAGGAGCAGCTGGGGCAGACTAACATGCTGAAGAGGGCTAATTAGGACACTTGGTGGCTGCTTCACTGCTGTTTTAATCTGGCCGGGACATGCTAGCAGTCATTCAGAGTTTTCCCATTAATCTGGAGAATTATACTTGTACACACACACACCGAGATTATCTACGAGTGTAAATCCTGTGGGATCACAGGAGCAGGGTTCGCTTGTCAGCAAGTCTCAAGTCCTCTGTTACATTTGTGCAAACCCAGCAACACGGTTTGGTTTCCTACTTCAGTGTGTTCATTTTTCTTACCACTTGATGGCATCTGTCCCTTCACTGTCACAAGACTTTTTTTTTCTGCTTGCATTTACAATATGCAGTTGTTTGTATTGAGGGCACAAATATTAGCTAGCCTGAAAGCAGTTCGCTTAGCTTAGCATGGGGGACGGAAACTGGGGAACAGTTAGTCTGGAATTTTGTTTTTGGTTGGGAGAAATCCCTTATTGCCATTTGCATTGGATGCTGGATTAAATTAAGCTAAACTATGCTACGTCCTGATTTGACCGTTTTCAAACTCATTGTCCCAAATCCCAACAAATACCTAGCAGACTGCAACATTCTCTCTCTCTCTCTCTCTCTCTCTCTCTCTCTCTCTCTCTGGTGAGCTATTCTCAAAGGAGCAATGTTTGATTAGTGAAAGGGACTTTTACAGATGAAGGCTGGTTGGCTGGTTACCTCGCCACCCTGTAAGACAGCAGGAGTTTAGCTTTAAATGTGTTGATTTCATTGTTGTAATACAGACGAAAAAAGCCGACAAAGAATGTGCCCCACTGCAGGTCATCAGTCTGATAACTAATGGATGTATCAATTCTGTTCCACCAATGCAATCCTTGTGTTAGCTGCTGTTTCATAACATTTTTTTACAAGTTTTAGTCGATTTTTCATCGGTTGAGGCACTGTTCGTGGTGTTGAAAAGTGCACTGATGATACATCCAGCTGGAACGTAAGCTCATATACAGAGCAACATTTAAGTGTCCCAGTTTGGCGGTACCTGTGCCTGGCACTCAAAGCCCTTTCAACGAAAGCAGCTCTGCCTTCATCCTCCATCCCTCCCTTCTGACTTCCTCTCCTCTTCCTGTCTGACTCAGTGTTGCAAATAACACACCCAGATCTCCCTTTTTTTTTTCTGAGCACGTTGGATTTCGGGACATTGTTACATCCAGCTTCCTCAGTGACCCAGAGCACTCGTAGGCTCAGTGCATGCAGGCTGTTCTCATTCACCGTTCCAAGGTGAGCCAACAAGAAGCGGTGCACCAGGATTGCATTGGGAACAACAAAAACAAGTGCACAAATAATTGTGTGGGTCCAATCAAAGACTGGTTTCCAATCTAATAAATAATAATAAATGATAACATCTTCCTCAGGTTGAGGATGATACCCTGAGCCTCGCTCAGTCTTTCAGTTAATTTAAGTCATGTCAAGGCTTCTGATGTGTTTAGATTCAATAACTATTTTTTCCCATTCATTCTTTTTACAAAGATTTTTCCTACTACAGAACTTTTATTGCCACATGTTGCAAGCAGCTGAGACACTGAATTCTGTTAAGCACTTTTTAAAAGTTTTTTTTTTTTTTTTTAGCAGTGGTTCTTATAAAAAAAGGAATTTCAATAAAATAACTACGTTACAATGATTCCATCCGATAAAGCCAGTTTTACATTTCATTTTTCTGATTGGTTGCGTCAAAGAGAGGTGCATAAAGGGAATGTGAGTTGTTTACTTTGACACAGAGCTACGGTACACGATGAGCGCCATCAGTGAGAAAAACAGGCACACACTACATTTCAGCGTTTTCAAAACTTACTCCTCTGAAACATTATACAACACGATCCATGAACACTCTAGCCTTGACAAAATAAACAAAAGCAAAGCGTCCTTTATCAGGGTTGTCAATGTTTGCACACAGAGAATGAACGATGGAATGAAGGATTTACAGGAGTGTGTGTTTGCGTCAGGGGAATATGCTTATTACTGCATGTGTACTCTGTACCTATTCAAAACATTGCAAAGCCTCCCCTCCCTGTCTTCAACTCCTGTTTTCACATTTTTTTCTTTTTGTCTGTGGACGAAGAAGAAAAAACAAAACAAAACTCACAACATAAGAGAATGTTGGTTTTGGCCCTTAAATGCAGGTGAATGTGAAAATGTGCTGACATTTCCCAGCATCTAAGTCACACGCCAGTCCCCTTTGGCATGCCTCCATCCAGCACTCCAACACTTTCTCTGCCAAATAAACAGAAGACAGAGGAAGCAGGAGAAAAAGAGGAGGGTGGACATGGAGAAGATTATCCTGCTTACTGTTACGCACCGGCTTCAAAAGGATAAACCCAATACAACATGAAATATATCATCATTTTGATCGAACCTCCCCCCCCCCCCTTTAATAGGTGAGCTGTTTGTTAAGGAAATTGGACTACCGAAAAAAACATACGCTTTACATTAAACACTGTGTTCAAAAAAATACTGCCTGAAACACTGAGCAAAGTGTAATAAAATGCAAATTTGTCTCACCTCTTCACCCCTGTCAGGTTGAACATGTTCTTTGCGAAATGTGGGGGAGGGCTTGTAGCAGCAGCATGAGACTTGTGCAAAATACTTAATAGTAAACATTGCACCTACAAGCTCTGAGACGCCTTTTTAGCTTGTTCTTACACAGAGATGAAGGAAGGGAAGAATAAAAGTGTGTCTGTTGAGACTTCAATGAAGGTAACATGTCAAATGCAACTCTTTAACATAATTAGCTTCAACAGTGTCTTGTACATAACGACAAGGAAGGATGCTCGTTGGCTGTTTTCAAGTACAAACCTGCTCAATCCTTTCCTGCTCTCTCCACTCAATCCCTTCTTGTACCTCTGTCTCCCTTAGGCGAGCAAATGTTTCACAGCGGTCATATTTAATCAACATCCTCATGGATAAGACGGAGATATCAAGTCCTCTACTGCACAAAAAAAAAGAAAAGAAAAGAAAACCTTGGCTGTCATACTCAGAGTAATTGTCTTAGATACCCTGATCCATTCTCCTTAAACGCTACAGAAACACTTCAGACCCACATCGCAGTGGATGTGTGATGATGCCGCGATCATGTGTTTTTCGCGGTGTGGTACCAAATCATGTCATTTTGTCAACGTAAAGGATTTTCCCAACATCTGCTGCAGGTTGCAGGAAGACGCCACGGTCATGTTTCATATCTCATTGGTTATGACAGAGGCAGAATAATACGTCTGCTCTTGCTGCTCAACGGAAGGCATGCAGTGTTTCTCTTTGATAGCGAGGGCCACTAGGAAATAAGAATAGGCAAAGAAAAACTTTCAACTTCCCCTATGATAGATTCATCATGATAATATTTAGCTGGCAGGAACAAATAGCAGTCATTGGGCAGGCACACTGTTACTATGAGCCAATTCAGTTTGTGCAGCCTGATTCACAATGGTTATTTTGTTTATCATTTGATAAGATGCGCCCTCTGAAATGTACTGAGAGGGAAACAGGATATATTGTTCTTCACTATCCCACACATCTAACAAAGCCCTATGCTTATGGAGAACAAAGCTGTGATCTTAAAGGTCAGGCAGAAGTCAAGCTCAACAACAAAAACATTTGGTTTTGCCCTGAGCATGCCAGCAAAGCTATTACACACCCTCAGCAAAGACTCTGTGAGTGCTCGATTACAAGCAGCCTACCCTTTTTAAGTACCTTTCAACCCCGTCCTCCCACTTGCTTCAGTGTGGGGATCAGAGTCACGTATCCATGCATAAACATAACTGTTATCCCAGGAGAGAAATTATTTCCCCCCCGGCCTGGGCACTACAAATCACCTTGGGCTAAAAGAGTCTGGAGTTACAGACGCTTCAGACTGAACTTTTTTCTTCCTCTTCTTCACGATACATTCATGATCCTTCCATCCGACGAGCGTCTTCTTCACATTACCGAGCATTGGAGTGAATAAATATGTACCTTGCATATTTTAAAGTCACATTTGCAGTTCCAAAAGCAGCAGCTGACTAATTCAGTATAATCGTTTGCCTTTTGTCAGTATCACAGGGAAACAGGACGCCACCGTGGGCTACGCGATAGGTTTTGAAGTTGTGAGGGTTCGATTTAGTTCATTTTACTTTGGTTAAACAGTGGGGGAAAAAAAAGTTTATCAAGAGGATGTGTTTGTGTGAGAAAGAGAGAACAAGGAGGGGGGGGGGATTTTTCCAGACAGTTTTGCTATCTCACTCAGGAATGAATTTGGAAGGCGTTATTTCCCATTTTCTTTTCTTGTGTTATCTCTCAAGGGCTGAGGGTTGAAAATGGGTTAAGGCTCAGACTAAGAGAGAGAGAGAGAGAGAGGGAGAGAGAGAGAGAGGGAGAGAGAGAGAGAGAGAGGGAGAGCGCGCTATCCACCCAGCTATGTCCATGGCTGACTGCAAAATAGTAACAATGTAGGGGGAGCAGAGGTGCAGGTATGTACATGCCACTGAAACTCAGAGCACAACAAGGGAATCTGAGAGATGTGTTGCCTTCAAGCCCCAGAGAAGGAAATTAAATACTGTAAGACAGCACGACAAACGCTGAAGCAAAGAGAGAAATAGGTTAATGTTAAAAACAGATTGTACTATTCTTGAGTAAATACTAGCATGGGTCATGTACCATCTTGTAAGAAAATTACACACTGCTTTGACATGGCTGAGAGAACTAATGGCCATAAAAAGCGGCTTTGAGTTGAAAGTGGTCCTGTTTGTAATTGGTCCGAAGTGTAAATTGTAATGGAATAAAGCTGCCGTTGATTGTGCTCCCCAATGGCACATGAGCAGACAAGACAAGGGATGTTTGCGCCCCTTTTCTGCTGTAACCATGGCGACTGTTTCTGTAGTAGGCAGGGGCATCCTCATCACCAGGGGGCAGTATGGGCAGCACAGCATGGTGTTGCCTTTAGGGTCTATCCCGGTGCCTCCTTTTCCAACACAAAGGAACAACACACTTGTATAAAAGACACATGTGCCTCGCAGTCAAACAAATACAAATTAAAATTAACACAAACACAAGCAAGCCGAGCACAAATGATACATACACACTGTCATCTGCTCCTGACAGCTGCCCCCTTGGCGTCTAACACAAGCCCCCCTACCACTCTGCCTCTCTCCCTCCTCCTTTTGTTGCTCACTTATTATTGTCTTTTCCCCCAAACAAAGTACCACATCCTCCCATGATACCAGTAAATTGATTATTGATGCTGTCGGGCTAAATTGACTTATATATGTGAAAAGAGAAAATGTAGAGACAATGCATTTTGGTGCTCTTCCTGAAAATGAAAGGATTTGCTCATAAAGTCTTTATTTCCCTCTCTTTCTGTTGTTGCTCTGATACGGTGCACTGAGAAGCCTTGGGAGAAGTTTGAGGGCTTAGGTGACTGAGGAGAAGCAACAAAGGTAGTGTCCTGGAAAAAAAAAAGTACCAGCTGGCAGTGTTTGAAAAAGCCCTCATTGCCTGCTGGGCTGACAGTCTGACTTCCAACCTGCGTGAAGATCGGTAACAAACAAACAGGCGGATTTGTTATTCCATGCGTTCCTGTGCCAAGATGGCTGCCCCTTATCGCAAGCATCGCTTAATTTTGTTACACGTGGTAAAATATAGGATGGCTTGTGACAGCAGAGATCAGATAAGGAGTGAGAGCGGCGGGAAGGGGAACATGGCGATGGGGCTGAATGCCTAAACAGGCTGTTGTGTGAGGGAGTGAGACTGATGATGGTGGCAGGCTCGACTCAGCCTGTAAAGAATGGCAGAGGCGAGGGATCCTGTCCCATGAAAATGTGTCACGAAGGCAGTTCTATTAACATCTTAATAAAGGCTTCCCGTGCCCTGGAGAGCCCTCGTGAGCAGACTCCCTTCTCCACTCACATAGGGGCCCAAAGCTGCTCGCAGCATGTCAATGAAAGAACATTTAAGTTCTGCCAGTATTGCATTGTGAGGGCGTTAAGCTTCCTAACAGAGTAGCACAAATGCCTACCCACAAACATGCTCCACTAAGTTCCTTTATTCCTTCTACTTTCTTTTCTGCTCATTCCTCCATCTGCAGGATTCAGCAGTTGTACAAAAGGTTTTGTTTCATCGAGCTGGCAAGCCTTTGGGACCGCAGCGTGCACTCTGGGGTTCATCGCTAACTTGCTGCCATCAACAGACAGAGCAGGATCTGGACTGGTCGCCACTGCATCTGGCAGAGGGACGACCACCCCCTGTTGGTCCTCGGATCAGACTGGCTACAGTTTTTGTGGTAGCTGTGGACACACACATCCATACAAGCTGTTTCCATTTAACTGTCAAGCCAATTTGAAGCAAACTCCAGAAATCACCACAATACCCTACAACCTAAACCCTACACCGTAACTGGAAATATAGCTATGCTTCACATCGACACAGACCACAACAACTGTAACCCGTCTGCTAAGAAGCATCATATTTCCTCCAACAAATTTTCACATGCCCATTTCCACATTATCCCTTCCTTTGCTCTGAAAATCATCCGTTTTATTTGTTCCTGTAAATGTAACTTTTCAACCTTTATTGGCTCAAACTTCAAAACTATTCACTCTACTTCAGCCGCTACTGGTGACAGTAAATGGAACTTAGCACAGCGGCATTGCAGTGCGACACAGCCAGGCCACCGCAGAATTATAAATGTCTCCATCCTAGGTCACATGTCATAGACCCAATACATAACCAAATATCCAGCTTAAGGCATATAAATCTCCAGCAACTGGTTTGAAGTGAACAAACTGGGCAATGTATTAAGTATTGTCATCAAAAGATGGCGATATAGGTAGCATGAGTGTAAGGCGGGGAAGAAGAAGAGTGGTTTTTGCCCAGCTTGCGAAACATGGAGAGAGAAGTCTAGAAGGAATTACGTTCAGCTGTAATTGTTCTTTTGTTCCAGCAATGTTGCATGCTGCCTGGAGACAGAGACAAAGTTTGGGAACGTGTGGAAAGTTTCTGTACGTCAGAGAGCCAAGACTGAAGACTAGTCAGGCAGTAAATATGCTGACTAGACGTGACATCTGGATAAGGCCGTATTACAAGAAAACTCATATCTATGTACAACAGCGTTGGTTGAGGTTTTTAAGTACTCACATTAGTATACTGCGTGTGTGTTTATTGAGAAATATGAAAGGCAAAGAAGTAACATTGATTTTTGCTCTCTGCGCTGTGTGTTGCTCATAGAGGGCAAGCTGTTACTTAACAATGTTGTGGCCTGTAGTCATCAATCTAAAATGGTTTCAACGATTCAATAAGTCACTGACGTCTACTCAAGATGATGAAAATGGTTACAGCACTATGACTAGACCATTAAATGTAGCCCCATGGTGTTTTCTACAATCTGCTATTGTGCGGGAATGGCCACATGAGTAATGCAATATCTTAAGATCTATGATATGTATCTTTATAATATCAATGGCACATCCACTGGAAGATTTTAATTCCCTGGCACAAAGCAGATATTATAAAACAAATATATTCTCATCCAGGCAGAGAGTGGTGGACAAAGTGAGGGAAAATCATCTACTTCTCCATGAAAGAGATCTGATATTCATCTATTTAATGGTGAGAAATCAATTGGCTTTGCTTTACTTTCTTGTGAAAGTTACGATCACAGCTCTCAAGTGTCTGTTCCCAAATTTAACCTGATTCCTACCAAATATCTAGGTATCAGTGACAGAATCTCTGCATCAAATGTGTGTAATCTTACACCAGATGTAGAGAAATGTACTTCCTACACTTCCTCTACAACCGGCAGCAGCTCAAACAATCATTTGTTAGCATAATCACCGCCTAGAGAGATCCTTTGCTGAATCTGATGCTTGAAACATCAGAAGCGGGTAAAGAAAAACCCGTGTTGTTTACAATTATTATCCAGAAGACAGGCAGCAAGCACTGAAGATGAAGCAGCCTGCTGTAGCTGCCGCCGCGTGGATGAAGACACCGCCACCGCGATCTTCTGCTTTTCCAACCCTTTCAGACTAAATGTTCTCCTCGACTGCACTCCACTTGATCAGTGTCACCGCCGATCCGGATCTCACTCGTGTCAATCCTCACATGATACGCCTTCGATGTAAACGTGAATTTGAGACAAAAATAACACGGCTGAGAGAATGAGAGAACGTTGCATGTGTGTGTGTCTGTGTGTGTGTCTGTGTGTGTGTGTGTGTGTGTGTGTGTAGGTCAAGGAGATTGAGATCTCTTGTTGTGACAGCTGGACAGTTGAGAGGTGTAGATAAACAGGCCGCAGAGAGGGAAGACGGGAGACCAATTGCATTAAAACAAACACTCACTGGCTATTTGTACACTCAAGCAGATAGTAAATGGGAGGACTGATATCTCCTGGAGAATGAGTCAGTCAACTCACAAAGCTCCATTATGTGCATGTGCTTGCATGCGCAGGCAAAAAGACAGTTGGGATGGTGGGGGTTGCTGTAAGAAGAGGTGGTGGTGGAGTGCGTGTGTATGCGTGCGTGCGTGCGTGTGTGTGTGTGTGTGTGTGTGGGGGGGGGGGTTCAGAATACACAGCCGCTGAGTGCATTTGCAGTATTCGCTCATTAAGAAATAGGTCAAGGATTCTGCCTTCATGCATAGCGACTTGTCAAAATCTCTCAAGCTAAACTCTGGTGAGTCTGGCTGCCTTGAGGGGGAATAGAGAAAGAAGCAAGCAGTGTGCTGTGTGATTGCTGGTGGTGACACAGCAGCACTCAGAAAAGCAGGAGAGACTCATTCAGCAGCAAGTCATGCAGTTCAGTTTTTTTGGGAGTGTTTTTTGTTACTGTAGCAGTCATCAGAGTTGATGAGTGGTTTAGGATGAAGGCCAAGACAGAGAAAGAGAGAGAGAGAGAGTGAGGAGGTGCGCTCACATTGTCAGATAATTAACTAGTTTTGGCGCTTTGCTCTTCAACAGAGGACGCTCTTGAGCCACGGGTGCCAATCAGGCGAGAGCTGCTGCTGCTGCTGATGCTGCTGATGGTGGTGGTGATGGGCAGTCTTGTTCAGAAGGTTATGATAAAATTCCACATTTAATTTCATAGCTGATAGCTCACAAAAGATGCTCACACCGAAGGCCAAGTCAAACTGCAAAGGGTGAACAATCCTGAACGGACTTCTGCATGACCAGATAGAAATGTCCTGCTGACCACACAGCTTCACATGGAACTCATTCAGAAATACTGCAGCCCCCCAGCAGAGTGGCGAGGCAGAGGCACACAAGTATCAACTCCACAAAGCTTGATCTAAGTTTGTCCAGTTGAAGTAATTTTCTCTCCAGCCTGGGCGAGGTTATCGATCGAAGCAACGTGTGATGTTACTTTCCAAAGGCTTTCTTGGACAGCTCGACTTTAGAAGGTATAGCTCTGAAAGTGATTTATTGAGCAGAATTACTAAAATATTTGCCGATATCCTTCATTATTTAAGACGAGAGCAACCAGGGGATTTTCTGGAGTTCAGAGAAATGATCAACAGCAACTTTAGACATATTTTAACAGCGATTTACTTGTGTGATCTTTTATTGACAGAAGTTTGTAGTCCTAAAATGTTATTTTATGATCCTGGCACACAAGGAATGAATGAATCAAAGCTCAGGCAGCACGGGTTGGAATGCAGGCTGGCGAGAGACGACTGGTCACTGTGGTAGCTGCGCTCTATCTGTGTATTTGTCAGCGTAAAACTGGAGTTAATTAAGTGAATATAATAAGCATGTGATAATCAGACCAGCGCTGGTTTGTTCTTCCAAAGGCATTAATTTCCAGCATGGTGGCTGTTTTGGGGTCAAGCTGCGTCTCCTCTTTGAGATGGATATTAAAATAATGATGTGTGTGTGTCACGCTTCACATGGACACACACTAAAAACAAAACAAAAAACCCAACTTGATTTCACAAAGAGACACCAGGTTCTGATTGCACAGGCAGAGGGATTAATATGCTGCCCATCCGCTGTGGCAGCTGTAAGTTATTTTCATGCAAATGTGAAGCAATTTTCTACTTAAGACAACATCTATTTTCTTTAGAGTCATTGTCACGGGTGCCTGCCGGAGAGCTGACAGTCGGACAGAGAGTGAAGATTTGTAGGTGCATCTGCTGAATTGGACAGATGAGGTCGACAATCTGGATCCCGGCGCGCCAGTTGGCAACGATTTATCAGATCGCTGTGTTTTGTTGCAAATTGGGTTTTAGCTTGTAGCACTTGAGAAGACGAGAACAAATCCAAATGGGAATGTGTTCAATTTAGATGTGCACTCACAACGCCAGTGACACTGTGACGCTATTTTGATCTACTTGAGTCTGAGAGGCACCGTTCATTCCCTGCTACTACAAACTTCACTTGTTGCAGTGGCACTGCACAAGTCCAGGTCAGCCAGCACTTTATGCAAAGCCGTATATATATATATATATATATATATATATATATATATATATATATATATATATACACATAAACATATCACGTGAATACTGTCAACATGGATGTGTTATGATGGGGTTACAAGCAAGGTCACCAAATCAAAGTCATTTCACACTCAGACAGAGTGATGATTGAAAGCATCACGAAATAGAGACACTGCAAATGACCCCACGGCTGCCAAATATTTCAGTAAGCTACTTCTTTAAGTACAGTAGAAGAAGAGCTTATTACTATTCTGTGTAGTACTGGTTGTAACCCCGATGAGTGGTGTATTTGAAAGCAGCTAAACTGAGGGTTGTGTAGTGATGTCAAGGATCGATCTATGCAACACCTGTGTAAAGCATCAAGTCCAGCTGGACCACATATAAGGCACAAATATTAGCAGTCCTGCTTTTTCACGTGAGCTCTTGGGGACACAATGCTAGAATAAAATATTGAAACAAGCCGCCTAATCAGAGCCTGCAGCCTAAACTGAATAATGTCTCTTCAGCTGTCTCTCCGCAGTGTGGGAAATTAACTCCCCGCAGAACAGCGGGACTGTTGTTTTTTGGGGGGTTTTTTTGTGGTACATATGTCAGTCATGCGGGATTAGAAGAAAATATTTGCACCCTGTAAAGCAGATTACACCTAAAGGAGCGTCACTCACCTCCTCATTTAAACTGGATTCCCCGGTTATCCTGATCCCTCCAGCGCGGCTCCTGCTCCTGCTTCAGCTGCTGCTGCTGTCTTCTGGGTTTTAACTGATGCGCTGGACTCCACAGCAAGAAAATATCTGGGTAAAGTCCTCTCTTTGCGGAAAGGCTCAATTTTTTTTTTTTTTTTTTACATTCACCTGCAATTCTTGAAGGTGTCTGTCGTCTGTTATGCGGCGGCGGGCGTCATTCATTCACAACCTTCATCATCGCGAGTATTTGGGAAATTCAATGCGTAAACTTCGCAGTGCAGCCCGGCGTAATGGTACTTCACTGCTCGAGCGTGTCACTGAAACGGCCCATTCCTCCAGTGCGGGATTCGCGGTCCTCCAGGGTTCAACAGCCCACTACAGCTTCAGTAGGAGCTGAGAGCAAGCAGCCATCGTCCGGCGGTGTGGTCTCGCAGCGTCGGCTCAGACCCGCAGCAGCGTGGCTTCCTCACAGGACTCTGCCGGACTGACAGAGACCAGCGGCTCCATCAATGTACAGTAGCGTGCGTGTGTGTGTGTGTGTGTGTGTGTGTGTGTGTGTGTGTACACACGCTGCCACTGACACACTGCGTGTTTAAACCCAGCCCCCTCACACTCATTATGGTGTTAACTGTTTCCGCCCAAAAAAAAAACCCCATCCATAATAAATACATTAAAGAGGCATTTTTCATTATTTGAAGATAACAAAAAGATTATTAAAAGGTTGTTTTTTTTCACTCGGTGCTTTTAGCGAACATAATGCAATTTGTACAATCAGGAAAAACTAATATTACTCAAACCCCCGCGCTTCGTGTCCATTGATCTGTCTCTTGAGCTCGAAATGTAATTTACAGTTTGGATAAGTGACTACCTTGTAACTTGCTCGCCAGTCCAGCTGGAAATTGTTAACAGACTAAACTGATGAGAGGTGATAGACCTGGAACTGAGCTTTACATGTCAGAAAAGAAAATACGAATTTTACCAGCTCATAGTTTTATCTGAGCAACTGCAAACAGCTTCAGTGTGACTCTCCGGTTCGGCCCTGTTCCTGTGGAACACTGCCATCTATAGGCCAAGATTTGAACCTGCTTCTGCACAAATTCAAGCCTCTCTGGGTCTCCTATCTCAGATTTGTTCAGCTTTTTCTAACCCTTACATAAGCTGGCTTTTAACCGAACTTTCCTGTGCTCTTTTATGACACTGTTCACCGGTATGGCTGAGCTGCTGTTCCAGCATTCACATTCAAAACAACTTAGACTCTTAAAAAAAAAAAAAAGTTGAAAAAGGTCTATATTTATCACATTCAACACATTTTCAGACCTCTTCTAGACATTTTCAACAAATAATTTAAGTTGAGTTTTAAATGTATTTTTCTTATTGAATTTGTTGCAAGTACATATAAAGATGTTATATAATTGTATGTTCAATTATTTGAAGAGTGAGTTTTGGTTCATTTACATTTTGCCAACAGGTAAGTCACAGAATAAAGTAAAACGTATTCGTTTGAGTCGTGGGTTTAGAGACTGTTAACATCAAAAATGTAACTTTGTCATGGAGGAGCTCGACTCATTTTGACAAAGGGGAAAAAAAAGAATTTAAAAAAGGTAGATCAATGACATTAGATGAAACATTTGTGGTAACTAAATCTCACAAATTCAAATGTAAGACCATTAAATGGGTGGCCTAACATCGGTAACACTGAATTTCAGATATTTTAATCGCTGTAATGGAGCTGTTAAAGTTATTCCTTTAATTGCATGGCAGTAACTGATATATGCATGAAGAGTAAAAAGCAGGATCTTTCTAAAATAAAATGTAGTTGTATTGCATGCTAATTGTACTTGTATGGCTCTGTCGATGGTGCATTAAGTGGTGCACAGAAAACTACATCATCTTTTTTCCCCCTGTTGATTATCTTAATATTGCTTTAATTTAAGTACACGCAGGGCTGAGAAAATCGTCCAGTTGCTCCATACAGACATACAGACTACTTCTATTTTCTATTTGAGTGATGTAATTAGATTGAAATATTATCAGAACACAACGTACCCTTATCTTGGATCTTCATCCTTCCTGGGTTATGACAAAAAGTAGGCTATCCACATTCTCTGATGCATCAATAATGCAGAGTGGAGCAAATGGAGCCAGTGTCTCCCATCAAAAGTATTGCAAAACTGCCAGGAGGAAGAAGATGTGGAACAACCAGTGTAAGTACACTAAAAGCACAGCGCCCACTTAAAGACAGGGTCAATAGCTGGAGGGTGTCCATATTGGAATTCCAGTGCTCTACCTCTCAAATGGATCTTAGTCAACCCTGGGCAGCTGGGGTAATCAAATACAGACTTTTTCAATCCATTAGTCACAACCCTGTTTGGAATGGGCCGTAATTTGTTTGATTGGAACATAACTCAATTCATATTGGAATAACAGGTTGCACAGAAGGGTTTGGACGAAGTTTCGCCTGTTTTGTGCAGAGAGAAATGATGGATTAACTCATTTTGCAAGGTGAGGCTTGGTCATGACATACAGTACAATTTTATTAGCAATGTATTACTTTAGGACATGTATCGACATCCTGGAGATGGTTGCAGATGTAGCAGAGACAAGGAGAAGACAAGTATGTTGTTTGAAATGGGAAAATATGTATTTACAAAGATAAATGTGAAAGATGTGTTGTTAGTGTGTGAATAATTGTTTATAAGGTTTATTTGTCTTCCTTTAATTGAATAAAAGCTGTGTGTTTCTTGCTCGGTTCCACGTCTTTGCTTCAAGCATCTTAATTCAGTGCAGAGATCCTGTGGATGCTTATCAATGTGCTCATAACTCTCAGATGCACCTCTTGTCACAGACCTTAATTAATCCCCCGCGTCTCTTACACGGTACTGAGCCGTGTCAAGATGGGTCAAGTTCTCGGTGGTGTGTCTTTCCATCTTGGCTCCCGTCCACCCTGGATCTGGAATCAAAACACACATCATCAGTCATTAGGGTGTTGTCAGATCGTTTGTTCATCACTTTATATTCACATTAGGATTCTGGTTGACAGAATGGGTTCCCGTGTAAAGAGGTGAGGTGAGTAACTCATGCAAAACCCACACTGAAAAGGTTAATTGCTAATGATTGTATGACTGTTTGTTACGGTGGCTGGGGAGGGGAGAGTGCGCTGCTGTGAGGCGCGTGTGACGGGAGCGAGAGAGTGGTAATTCATGGCAAAGCACGAAGCTTATTTGTTGGAGGATCAGTTCAGTGAGCAAATCAAACAGTGGTCAGGTGGAAGGGTGTGCACAGAGCTAGGAATGAAGCTCCCGACGGTAATGTGGAGCGATGGCTGACAGCAGGGCTGCCGCTTGACCATTTGTTGATCAAAGGGCTCGCATGCAGGGATTTCATACTAAGTTTGAAGGTTTCAAAAGGGCCTCTTGTGACGCCTTTAATTCTTTCTCCCTCCAGCAATGTTTGAAGACATCACGAGGGAGTGTGGCTACCTGCCGACTCCATTCTCTCTCTCCTCTGACCTGTCAGTAATCGCACTGACTGGAGAGAAAAGCAAATACCAGGAAACAATTAGATGAGAAAATCAACTGTCAGTCTGTTACATATGATGCCAATTATTCCCGTTCCCTGGTTAGATGATGTCAGTTATCAAAGAGGCCATTTCCACTGATGTAAAGACCCCTTGAAATGAAAGTCCGAGTGCTAATTGTTTCCGCGTATTTGCATCTTTCCGGGAAGATCATAAACCTTGGAAAGAAGTTTGAAATTAGCGTTTATATTTGCCAATAGCCTGAATGTGCATCAAGCATGCACACTGCAGTCTTTCACCAGCTGAACTGTCTACCTCTGGTTAGCATTCTGCTATCAAATGTGGATCAACAATACAATTGAATTTCCCGAAGTTATTTGAAAAAAAAAAGTGTCTTAGTTATTTCAGCGGGATTGGACCATGGCAATGATCTATCCATAATTTTTTAAGTCCATGTGAAGCAGCCTTTTTAGGCAGATGGGGGAGGGGCCTAAAACAGAGTAAGCAGTTTTATTGGATGCAAATTGGTATACGCCCTTAGAATACGCCCATAATGATAATCTAAATTCTGGGGATTTGTGTGTCTTTGAGATTCCAACCATTATGGAAGTTCATCCTGATCTTTTCTTACCACCGTCCAAGGAAAAAGGAAATGTGAAGTAAATTTGAAACTGACATGCCAAGCCCAAATAGAGTCAACACATTTAGGTTTCAAAATAATGAGCTTGGGTTCACGGCTGTGATTGTGTTATCTGTCCCCTCTTAAGACAAAACAACTCACCTTGAAGTTCAATTGAACATAACAGGCCTGATCTGTGGCTCAAACGCACATCTCTCACTGGAGACGTCTCTTAAGCTTGTCAGGATTTGTCAATTGAAAAACAAAATTAAAATCGTAATTAATTTCCACAGAGATGCAATCACAGGAGACATGGTAATTGCAAGCGGCGCTGATGTGTTTGCTGAATGAGGCTTTGTATTAAAATTGTTGTGTGTGTGTGTGTTGTTTTTTTTTTCTCATTATTTTTTGTCCTTGCTTGGAGGCATTCCATGAGCTGAAACCCACCGTGTGCAGCAATCTCTCACACATCAGACTTGTGGCAACAAATCATGGACACTGATGGCATCAGTGTGGCAACATGGCGACTCAAAAAATAGCAACAGAGAGAGAGAGAGAGAGAGAGAGAGACAGGGGGAGAGGGGATGTCTGGGTTGAAGTACAGATGGTCAATATTTCAACACATCAGTGCGACAACTGATCTGTCAGAGATGAATGATAAGGGTTTTTTTTGTTTTTTGCTTTTGAAAAAGCCCATCAACATTCCTGCTTAAGTGCAAGATGAGTAAAACCTAAAATGGCAGTTTGATGTCTGGGATCATGTGACTTTAAACATCAGAACACAGGCCCTCCTCACATCTGGAATGGAAAAGTGTTTCTTGACCATGTACATTAGCATCTGGTATCAATATGCATCTCCGGTGAGAGCAGACTGCAATCTGATTGTGCTGTCACTCATTCACATGTCAAGTCTTCTTCCTCTTCTGATGAAGTCATTGTAGTGACTGGCTACAATATCACCGTGTTTTCAGGCCAGTAAAACAACTACAACAGTGGAAATTTTATTAAGTTAGTAGGTTCGGGTCCTCAAGACTGGGTATCAAAGCTGTGTGTGTTGTTAACTTTCAATGTGGTCAAACTTCGTCCCTGACGACCTCCGAAGGCGGTTTGGCAGATGGAATCGCAATATGTCCTCAACGCATCTTGAGAGCAGTTCCACCTGTACGTCTATGTGATCAATCACTATTCACTTGTAATTCCATGACAAATCACAATGTCAAGAGTAAAGAGTCAGAGACCTCTGATTTCTGAAATCTAGGGATTTCAGAATGTGGGCTGGAATGGCCACTAGCAAGGCCACGCCCCTTACACGCCATAAAGGCTGTATACCTTACCAGACATTATGCTCGAGGGAAACAAACTGGAGATGTAGCAGGTCACTCTGTAACACACAGAGAGACTTAGACCAGCTGGACGGATGAACCAGGTTCTAATACAGGTTCAACCAGCGACAGACTTTTAAAGATATTTCCTCTGACTGTGACGGCAGCTGGGCCATCCTACGATGCACGTGCTGCCGGCAGGAAGGTATTTTAAGGTACGCGATGTCTGCATGTCACCGCCAGAAGGGTCACCTTTAAGACTTTTGATTGCGCTACTGATTGTCCTCAGTCTCTATAGACGACATTTTTGGGGGACTTATTCATGACTGTGCAATGTTTATCTCTCATTAATAAAGCTTCACTTTTCATATAGGTCTGGAGCGATCTTTTTCATTTTACAGATTCAAGAATTCCCCTGTGAGCAAGTTCTTGGCCAGAGGGTCAAGGACAAACTGCCTTCTAACAGGAAAAAAACCTTGAAACCTTCGGATAAATGCTCACATACACATGTATACTCATGACTATAAACACACACACATATGCGCGCACACACACACGCACGCACACACACACACACACACACACACACACACACACACACACACGGGCTGGGGAGAGAGCAAAAGAGAGAAAATAAGCAAAAAAGACCTCCTCCAACGCTCAGCATTTCCATTAGACGGTGGGCTGCTTTAATAAGATGCTTATCAGAATATGATTCTCAGGAAATTGCTGGCTACTTGTTTTATTGGGGCTGCTCACTTGCCTCAGCTCTTGATAAAGCATTTTGTTTTAATTAGACCCAATTCCACACTCCACCAGGGATGACCTCTTATTACGGTGAAGTGGGCCTGAGCAGGCAGCCAGGAACGAGCTCCTTCGTGCATCTCAATCATTCCTCCTCCATGCTCATTTCAGGGGCCCGGGACCAAATCAAATGAGTCTATATTAAGCAGAACCACATTGTTTAACACCCTAATCTCACGCATTTTTTTCATTCCTTACCCATTTGCAATTGGAAATGAGACATTGTGAAAAATATGATGCATTGTTTTGCATATTAACAAGGAACCTTGGATGTTGTTATCCTTCACAGTTATGGAGGATGGGATGTTCTGCAACACCAAGAAACATTTTTTCTAACTTGTAGGCGTTCCAAAGAAAATAATCACTTTATCCATTGTATCTGTGAAGTAAAGGAGAAAACTCAGAAAAAGCGGCTTTTTTTTTGGATCGCATTACTGTACTTCTTCCTGGCTATTTACTGTCCCTTTACTGGGAGCCGAACCAAAGCACAATTTTAGAGCTCATGAGCTCTGTTAAACAGAGAGAGAACATGTTCTGTCTACAAGGGCTACTTCCTACATAGCATCCATATAAGACAGTTGAAGCTACCAAATATACGTGGGTGAGGGAAAAATGCCGCCAGATATTCCAACAAAATATTGTCGGATTGCAGCCAAGCTGACATTTGCTTTTTGCATGTGAAAGACTATCACCATTTGCAGAAAGAGTCTCTCCTGGTGTCTGCTTAGGTGTCACCTGGTTTCATTTGGTGTCGTCCAACTCAAAGACGAGGAGAGGAAAAGGTAGATAGAGGACAAAGCAATTATATCCACCGTTACATGTCATCGTGCCTGATCTCCTTGGTATGGAGGGAGAGGGGGTGGGATCTGTGAAGCTGAGGGGGGAGACTGATGAGAGCTTACCAGCAGCTTGAGACCTGCTCTGCTCCAGACAGGGATTTAGGACTTCTGCCTGGCTGCCAGTCCGTCCATAAAGTAGCATACAATCACAATGATACCTTAATCCAGCCTGGCCTTTCACATGGGGCGGCAGCCAGGGGCTTGACCAGATATGAAATGTAAATGGGAGGATTGAAGATGTCAGTGGGGAAATGCCACCATCGCGAGCTGACATAGTCATTAACACATTAGTCTCAGCTCTTCACTCCAAAGACAGAAAATAAAGTTACGTTTTCATAACACCTGTAAAATGTCTGCACACATGAACGTGCACATATGTATTTATACAAACATAGAACAGCATATTCTCATGAGAGTCATATGATAACTTACAAAGAGTTTGCAATAAGTGCAAGCCTGTGCAAACCCCTGCAAAGAACCTCAAGAAAAATATGATTTCTGATCGGAAAATGTCTGCTTAGATTTAGGCACAAAAAAAACTCTTGAGTAGGGTCAAGACTACGGTTCAGGTTAAAATACAAATAAATAAAAATCCCTACAAACGTTCCAAAATCTTCCTTAAACACCTGTTACTTTCACCAGAACAATGGCTGCCATGTTTATGTATATGTGAGTTATGTATAAATGAAAGTCCCTTAGAGCACGAGTGAATGAGGACCGCCCGCATGGACCAGAGCAGCAACACATCTGGATGCTCATCATTTTCTTGGGACATTTCCATTCATTATCATCTACTGAGTTCTCAGCTTGAACATTCAGAAGCCCTCTCCAGAAGAACAAGAAGTTAGTTTGTAAATGCTAGCGGTGAAAACAACATGTGGTATCTTCATGTAATTGACCAATGCAATCTAGCAGCAGAAGTAATTAATCCACATGAAACTAGGAAGTTACTTGTCATCAATAAAAGGAGAAGAAAGCTGTACACGAAGGTGGAGGGAGCGATGGAGGATGGAGAGACAACTACAGAGCAGGAAACTTGAGGCAACTGAAAGCTGCTTTGATGGTCGCTGATATTTTGACGGGATATTTGGATACTGCGTGGCCACTTTGGGAAACTACTAGCACGCAGCTGCGGCAATAACCTGCCTTCCCGTTTTCAACAGTGTTCATTTAAACCCAAACTAAGATTTTTCCTAAACCCGAGCAAGTGTTTTTGTACCTAAGCCAAACCGCTTGCTAAAAATGTGTTGGATCAAATAAATTACAGTATATAGCTGCATGGACTGGAGGTTTTGTTAGTTTTTACAGCTGGAGTCCCTCAGGTTTTTACAGCGTAATGTGAAGGTTGTGAGTGGGTTGAGCTTGAAGCTGAATAGCAGCCTCCTTCAGCATCTGGTTGCTTATGCCACATCCTTCAATCATTCTTCCCTTTGCAAAAAAAAATTCAAATTACATTAATTCAAAGTTTCATTTCTTAATCATGAATAATTCACCGATGAAATAGCTCTGAAGCAGCACCAAATGTATCCTGTTGGAGTTCTGGGCTATCATTATCTATAAAAATGATATTAAAAATGTACATGTAGCCTGAGGACCGCCTTTAAAATTCCTCATCTCTTCTCCCAAAAGCATTTCTAAGATATATTGGGTTTGCAACAACTTTCCCCACATGCATGCAAAGCAGGTGTAACTGTTACTTTAAATACAATTAAATGTGCATCATTTCCAGACATGCCGTGAATACAAACGCTCCGATCGCTGGAGAATGGATTGATTCACTGAGTACAGTGACACACCGTGTGAACCCGTAAGTGATAGTTTAACAATATAATAGAGAAAAATGAGAATTGCTTTCTGGCTGCTGTGCTTGTGTTATGCTTGGTGACTGATGTCCTCTGGGGGAGGAAGAATCTTCATCCATCTCATCCTATGTAAGTGAACAGTTAAAAAAAAAAAAAAAAAAAAAGCAGGCCAGTCATTTACAACATTGTTGCCACACATGCTATAATGTAAACCCTGTGAAAGTAATTGGTATTTCTCATTCCACTAAATGTGACTATTCTAACCTTTTTTTTTAACCATCTCATGATTTATCTAGCATTATAAATATTTTGTCGATTACTGTAATGCACGCTACTGATTTCATCCTAACACCCCAGGACCAGCCACAGCCTCGTGATCGGAGGAGTCCTATCTTCAATCGGACATACAGTATTAAAAAAAAATTTAAAAAAATAAGATGATAGTTTAGATTTCCAGATCATGGTGGACACAAAGACATCCATACGGATCAAACAGTGGAATCTTACAAATACGTCTGCATATGTAGCTCAGTGACTCAGAACTGAATTTTGAAGCAAAATGTGAGATGTGTACATCGAGAGTCTCATTTATCAAAAAAGGCAGAGTTCAATTCAGCTTGAAAAACATTATTGCATTCTTTTTTTGTAAAGTTTGCCATTTTTTGATGGAAACAACAAGTATTCCAGATAACCAGCTCTAGACAGAGGTCAGTCCTCCAAATGTATAGAATAAATATTATAATAATTGTTCAGCTGAACAAAAGGCATCAATAGAACCAGCTTCCGTTTATTTTTACCTTATATTTTATTTTGAATGTATTTTTTTTACCATTTTAGCTCCATTAGCACTCATTCTAATCTCGTCTGTTGTTTGTGGGATGTGTGTCAAGATTATTCATGTCACGTGGGGAAAAAATCATCATCTCATTTAAACTAAAAAAGGATTTTTATGTATCTTACGGAGACATTTGCCATTGTCCACTATGTGAGAACATGACATCCACCAGTCTTTACTTTGTCTTAAGATTTCCCAGTTTACTGCATCTAACCAAGATAAAAGTGTCACTGGATTAACTACTTGCTGAGACATACACTGGCCAGCCATAACAAGCAGAAGCCTCGTCTCAGGTCTTTTCCTTCAATATCTCTTTGAGTCTTATGGAAATTTAGTCAAGACATGTGGATGTCCTCCTCCCTTTTGGAGACAAAAAGCAAGTCCCCATAACCTAAATAATTGAATTTGAGGGTGAAGGCTGGGTTTAAAATGCACGTGTTTGTGTGTATGTGTTGTGTGTGCAATGCTGAGAAAGCTTATCAGGATTTCCTCCCCAGGGAACCGTGACCAGCCGAGTCCCCCTAAGATCTTAGTAATGCTACTATTTTTGTGCAGCTTGCCCTAGCATGTGCCCTGTGCTGCACACCAAACACTGCTGATGGCAGGGAGTCTCCGGCAACATTTCCAAAGAGGAACCAAGCAGCACACATCATCGCTTTTGTTTTCAGGCTCTCCAGCTCTTTTTTTTCATCTTCTTTTTTCTCTATGAGGCAAACATGTTGTTGCAGGATTTTGTGGTCACAGGAAATGTCAATATATATATATATATATATATATATATATATATATATATATATATATATATATATATATATATATATATATATATATATATATATATATATGTTCTACTTTTTGAATCATGCCAGAGTACTGCAGCACATCCCCCTGAGCAACTTTAGCTAACAATGGAATGCAGTCATTTACAGTAATAAAATGTGTTGTGTTAATTGATGTTGTTGAAATGTGTAGATTACATGACGCTGGGACTGTTTTAGTATTTGCTTTAATGGATTTTTTTCCCTAATTCCATTTTATCCCTCAATGATTTGTGCCCCCCCCCCCCCCCCAAGAAGAAACCTGTAGGCATTATGTTTACGTGTTATCTGACTGTATTTCTATCCATATTTTTATTGATGCAATATTGCTGAGACACCTCGAGGGATGTGGCTCAAATGTCCACTGGGACTCAAGAATGTCCTACAAAGATTTTGGTGGTCAAATGTCACTGTCACCTCAAATGACTGCAGTGTGTCTGGAACATCTCGAGGGGGATGTGATGGGTGAAATTTGGTTCAAATATCCTCTGGAGCCCCAAGAATAAAATAAAAAGATTGTAGTCAGAGGTCAAGGTCAACTCGAATTAATGCAATATCTCAAGAACAGCTTGAGGATATTCCTTCAAATATAGAACAAACATGCACTGGGACTCAAGGATGACCTGAAAAAAATTGGTGGTCACAAGTCAAGGTCACAGCAACAAGCAGTTCCCAGCTGTTTGGCTCGGTGATGATACATACCATTATTCCTAATCTCTCGGTGAGGCATTCATGTAGGAAAATGAATATAAAACATTCCTTGATATCTAGTAACTGAGGGGTCGAACGCCGCACTTCACTTGCACTGATTTTTCCTACTTTGCAATGGCACACTCAAGAATGTACGTGACAACAAGCCCACACTCAGAGGCCACGTGAACCACCATCCAGTCTGGTGGAAACCAGTGGCCTATAAATCACATGCCAGATTCCTAAGCAATGTTGCGGTTTATGTATTTAAGCTTTTCGTGTCATTGCTTCAGAAATTGTTTATATATGCAACTCTTATACAGAAAAAAAAATGTTGGTTTCTCTAATAAACTGTGTGTGCATGTGTGTGTGTGTGTGTGTGTGTGTGTGTGTGTGTGTGGGATGGGGGGTTAAAAGCAGTAGCGTGGTTCCTGTCAGAGCTCATTTCTTTCACTAATTATCATAATCCGTTTACCATCTTTCTTTAATGTTGATTTTGGTCATAATATAACCCGCCATCTCGTCAGAATGAGTCTAATGAGCGTTTAACAACACGGGGAAATCTTAAGCATTTCAGACACACAAAACATCCTTTAAATTTGTAAGTAATAACCATCTCATGATATCGCATTGCACCATCACATGCTTCCCCTTCCATGTTTTCATGTGAGCAATAGCTTCATCCCACTATCTGAACTCACAGGTGGATTCTACATGCATGGACCTGGATGCCCAGAAGGCTAATGAAAGCTGAATGAGTTCAGCAGCAAAACAATGAAACGTAATTAGTACTTGTTTGAATAATGCGTAGAAAAGTAGCCCTGCAGTGCCCAGAAGGGCAGAAAGTTACACCTCAAACATTCATGCTGATTGAAAAGAAACACAATACTCTCTCTTATGATGTGCCATTGGTCTTTTACATCGTCTTTGTTGTTGCTTGTGGCTGATTACCAACTACGTTCTCAGCAGTAAATTACAGTGTCAGTAATTTTAAGTAAAGAGGATGTCAGGGACACCCGGTGTGTCTCTGCATGACTTGTTGCAGCTCTGTAAAATGGCTGCTAAATGTTTATGAAGCACATCAACACAGGGGTTGGATCTGCATCAGCATAAGAGACAATGGCCAAGTTCATTCAACGGCAGCAAAGTCATAGACATTCTATTCTCCACAGCCCAACAACACATATAATTTAGAGCCATCACCAGGAAACAGAGAGAATGGGCATTTAATTGGCCTTTTAATTGCAGTGTAAATCCAAGTGGTTAACTCGACCATCAAAGTGTAATTTTCCTCTGAACCGCCGTCTATCTGAGGCAGCAGTTATGTTCAAAGACTTCTTTGTGGAGAGCAGACAGAGAGGCATGGAGGAATAGACCCCACACTTTAATACCCTTCTCTCCAGAAGTCTCCATCAATATATTTTGAAAGTATCACATAAGAAAAGGCAAAATTAGAAAAAAAAAAAAACATGTTTGTTTTTCACCTTTTTTTTTTAAAGGAGTAATGCATGGCTGTCTTTCAGCCATGCTAACACTGCTTACATCACTATCATCGACTGGTGTAGTTTATTCGATCCAAAATAGTCAAAATGCAGTTAATTTTCATTTCTCCATTTGCTTAAAATTCAGGTGGAGGGGGGCCACAGTGGTGTAGCCTATTACATTACATACTGACTGGGGGGGGGGGGGGGTCACCGTCAAGCATCCATGTTTCATTTCAACTCGCTCTGTACGAGTAAATGGTGATGTATAAATCACAGTAACCTCACAGTACTGCTGGTGGGCACGTACTTACACGTACTCTCCATGATGACAGTCGTCCATTAATTTTCGTTTGAAAGCTCTGTGGAAGTTGTATTGCATCTTGACCCAGAAAATCAGTTCTAATCTGTTGAAGTTGAAGGAGGTGTTGTTTACTTAAACAACCCCCCACCCCCACGCTGAAAAGACAGTCATGAATCACGCGGCTCAAACAACTGGGCCACTGAAGAGTTCAAATTGTACAGCTTTGCCAGCTTGGTTGGACATACAAACAATTGTCCATGTCTCAGGGTGGAGCACCAGATGATGGGACATGTCCTCATTGCCGCACTAGCGCCTCATCTGGTTGTTAATGGCAACGGTTTAGGCATGTAACAGAAGAAGGATGTGGCAATCTACACCCCTCCCCAGATCAGCAGACAGGGGCAGCGACCAGGACAGCTTGTAAAATAGGGTAATTGCACAATGCTCAACTGGGGAGAAAGGGAAGGGAAAGGGACAAAAAAATTGCTCGGCAATTAAATAGAAACACGACTAGAGAGTAACCTACTGAAACTGTTCCAAATCACAACATCCGTCTGCAAAGACTGGAAGCCATCAGCTGTTAACCGCTGAGGTTGCGCTTAACCCTCCATCATTTTCTTCTACACCCATCACATGAATGGGGGTCATTCCCCTTCAGTGTCTTTGCAGCCAGTGAAACATAGCATTGTGTTTCCATTACATAAAATATGGATGGTTGTTCTTTTGGCCGCTGTAACCGATAGATGAACTGTGAGAGGTCAAGAAATTGATAGTTTTGTGTGTGATGGGGGGGGGGGAGCAATACTGAAAAAGTCATACAACTTGGTTATAGCGAGGCAGTTTGATTTCTCCTCTGACAGCCAGAATAAGCTGTCAGTCAGCCAGTCCATCCTGTCCACCTGCGGAAGTGTTGATTTGCCTGTAAGCCACCCAAGGCTGATTGATTCCTGAGTGAAAGCCTCAGGCACATGCCTGACAAAATGATTGCTGTTCACACATGCCGTTTGTCTGCGTGCTGGCCTCATCTTGCTATAACCAAAGATAGGAATGAAGGAAATGTAAATGTCCTGTATACCTCGGCTGAGTCTCACACAATCACATTTGCTTAAAACTGAATTTTCAAGTGTCGATTCCAATATTCATTAAGTTTGAGATTTGCTCAAAAAGTAATTTAATGTGAAATCCATAAGGCCATATTCCTAATGTAGCATGAAGCTAGCTTCCCTCTGAGAGTTATTGAGTTAATGGAGCTGCGACCCAATGAGACATCGCAGAGGGCAAGAGAGGAAATACACAATTCCCTTTTTGTGACAGAGACTCTCACATGAAAGTTACAGTGGTGCATGTTTCTTTTTTCCTACACTGGTTTCTATACTGTAGTGTCATTTATGTTTTGTCCTGGATAAAAGATAGAGCGTTGTGCGAGTGAGTACATCTCTTGACAGTGTAGAAGTAGATTATCCATTTCTAATGTCCCTCTGCACATCCTCCCCCTGTGGAGTAGACAGAATTGGATCATAACTGAATCACTCGCTGCAATTATGATGGCCTGCCCTTGGCAATACAGTGGGAACGTGTCATGATGACAGTGTATCTCATACCACCACAAACACACACTAAGAAAGCCACCCAAGGTAACACTTGTGACTCCAACTAATGAGGGAAGGCTTCCTGTTCAAAGTCAGACCCGTGAATCGCTAGCATGACTTATAGATCTTTGCTTTTTGAACGAGATCAAGACCATATGTTTGACTTCCACTTACTGGATGGATGTTGTCCTTCAAGTAAATCCAGAAACTCCTTGAATCCAAGAATACTGTCAAGCCAGTGTGATTAAACAGAATCTGTTAAGCCTCAGATGAACACAGGCCTTTTAAAACTCACCACCTCTTCACTTAACCCTGCCCACCCCCCAAGCAGCGAGGCATCCCTGATCACCTGGAGTTTTAAGGTTGCCAAGCAACACATGCTCATGAGCGCTGAATGCAGGCTGTCTGAATGCGCCTGTTCTGCTTGTTCACTTACTGTAGATTTGACTAGTTGTGGAGAGCAGAGGCCAGAGGCAAAAGAGTAGGAAGGAACTGTGTGTGGTCCAGTATGTAGACTGTGACGTCCTCCATGAGGACTCTGAAAGAAGTTAAAAATATATCTCTGTGCATCCTTCAAACACGTGCTTCAATTTCCATTTTTCAAATGTGTGTAATTTAAAAGGTGCACTACTGTGACAGTTTTTTTCTTAAAACAGGCAAGAGAAAAGGAATCCTGAAAAGGGGATGTGCAATTTATCTGAATCTTTTATCTTAGATGAAGTGACCTTTCCCTTTAAATTAGCATACAATTTTGGTTAAGAACAAACAGCCACTACATTAGGCACAAAACCTTGGAATTAACATAACTGTGGAAGCAATTACACTAAAAGTGTGGACCGAGTTTCTTTTTAAGAGTAGCATGATCTTGTTTTAAGAGATTGAATTAGATAATTCAGTTAGAGTCCACTATCTTCTGCTGAGCCACTGACCCTGAGTCATGCCAAGCTCTGGTAGAAAGCCCCGTGTGTGGTTTATGGCCGTTTTTATTGACTTGTAGATTAGTTTAAATGTTTCCAACAGTGTTCAAAACCTGTGTAATATTATTCATGGTAACAGTACATTTTATATCCCCTTAGTCAAAAACAGTTAACACACTGTAGATTTTTCCTTTTTTTGTGAATATGATTGTTTTACAGGGAAAATAGATACCCTTGTGTTAGCTACATTAGCCTTATTGGTAGTGAATTGATGCTACTTTAGCAGGCTAATGATATATTTGACATTTTTTATAAATTGTGGCCATTTCTTTTTATTTTCAAATGGCGTAACACGAAGAAACATGACAATAGTAATAACAGTTTTACACATTAGATTCACTGTTGCCAGTGTTGCTTGTTTAACAATAAAAACAAGCCCCACAATCCCGCGCTATCGTGCCACGTCATCAGTCTTGCTGCACAACTTTCATACTTTGTGTTTAAAGTTAGAATTATATCAATTTTATTATGTTTGCTTGGAACATACAAAGCATTGTTCTAATTAAATGTATACATGCAGAAGTCTACTGTAGCATAAGGCATCAAATAGATGAGTGATTTAAAAAAAGAAGCAATGCAAAAAAAAAAAAATATATATATATATATATACTTTTTGGTTTGTATGTAATTCCAGTGCCATGGGAGTCTACATGAATTAAGGCAAATTTAAAGAAAAGTTCTCCTCAAAACAAGTGAGGTGTGAGGAGGGTTTTTGTTTCCTCCAGTGTAGATGTGCACGAGGCCACGGGTGAGCGAGTCAGCTGACAGGTTTATTTGTTTGTCTTGGCCCGCGGCTGTGACCTCGGCCCCCTCTTTGGTTTGTTCAGCGTGAAACCAAATCCCTTAATCAATCCTTTAAACTGCCCTCACCTTTTCTACTATTAAAGCAATTATGCTTTCGTAGTTTTTAAGCCTGATAAAAGATCCTGCACCACAGCTCTGTTGAACCGTTAAGCGGTGACATCACTCAAAGGATTTACATGCATTACCTTCCTGCTAAACTGTTAATTGAACCACATACATGATATAAATTAGCTTGAAGTAAATAGAAGTGATATACTTTATCTGATGATGAAAATAAACAATACCCATCTTGAGTTTGATGATATGAATGTAGACGAACACTTATTTTTTAATCCTATAGGCGACTAACTTTTTGGTTTCTTCTGCGGTAACTCTCACTGGAGGAGCACCCATTTGTCACTGACACTGGGAGACACTGGGAGACTTTTGCTGCATTGCTGAAAATCCTCCTGGTTGGTAATATAACAGGATTCACAAGGGAAACGGTGGAGTTGCTCGGGAAATGGAGCAGTCTCCTGCAGGCTTCCTTTGGAGATGAAAAAAAAAAATGCAAATAAACCTGAGAGAGAAAAGCCCAGTGGGACCATCTCGGAGTTTTTGGACTGTACAAAAACACACACAGAAAAACAAAAATGACCCTTCTCATGTGATGAGGACAACAAATGTATACTTTGCTTTACAGAGTTCAATATCAGCTGCATCTTCAAGTGTTCTCTCAGCTTGAAATGTATTAATTTGAAATATTTATTATTGCACATTGTTGCAATCTTGCTTCAGTGCTGCACAACTGTTCCTCCAGAGAATGTTTGACCTTTGCTGACCTCTGCCCTTCTCGGTTCACTTGACCTATATCGACTCTGAGGATGACTGCCTCCGCTAACTGCACATCACCGTGTCGGCTCACACAAAGGCTGGCTCGCCTGTTATCAAAAGTCAGATCCAGCTCTGACTACAATCCATTTCCTCCTCTGCTCTGCAGGGTCCTCTTTGCCACCTCATGACAGCAGCTTTTCCAGCTCATTTCACAAGAGATGGCCAAGTGCGTCACACGAAAACGGGGACATCTTTGCAGTGACCCTGCTTCAATCAGCAATGTTTTATTTCATTGCCTTCTGTGGGTCTGCGAATACGGAGTAGCAGATGTCATTGTATCCTTGTAAACAGCAGCTAAGGAGACTCTACTCTAAACCACTGAGGTCTAAAGGTCATTCTCAGCAAATAAGTGCTTGGCTTGATGAGTCCAAATCTCTTGAAAGGCTCGTTTAACACCGGTCCTCCGTCCAATGTTTCACGTTTATTTGGCCGATGGTTAATGTACTAGAGCCCCCTTAATGTGATCTGAAAGCAGGTGGGGGTGTTGGTGAGGAGTCACACAGAAATTATCTTCAAACTCAACACAAGGACCGGAGGGCATTCAAAGAAGTTTTGAAGGCATCTCAGTTTGATCACTGCACCCTCCGATGGCACCACAAAAAAAAAAAGAAAAAAGAAAAAAAAGAACCCAGAAGTCGTTATCTCTCCAAGCAGGGAAGACTTTATTAGCCCCTCCATTATGGACTGAATGCAGGCTGGCACTGGGCTAGAATTGAATTTCCGAGCTCGGCCACACAGCTGCTCGCCGGCTACTATAGCATTGTCACTAAAAAGAGTGCACCTTCACTGGCCTAGATACAGGAGCCTCCATCTCTCCCGTGATGAAGCCAACACTTCCGAGCTACACTTGAAAACAATGAGATTTGAGAATGGAGGGCAAAAGCATGAGGGAAAGGTCAAAGGAAAGTCTTCAGAGTATTGTACTTTTTAAACTAAGCAGACAGACTTCGTTGTTGGTGTTGGAAGAACTGGAGAAGAGTTCTCTTTAAGGGAATTAATCAGCACGAGCTAGGTTTCCATAAAATGCAGATCTGAGGTAGTATTTTCACATGATGTTTCCATGAAAGGTAAAATGTGCAAACCAGCAGAATGTGCATCGAAATCCCCTTATGGGAACACGGCTATTGAGTCTCTTGGCTGAACCAGCTGCTGCTAGACAGAACTGCGTCTGGTTGCTGATGTCCTCAAATCATGCGCTGATACCCGAGAAATGGTTTAAATTTTTCATTTTTTTACTCCAGCTTTGTTTGAGACAACGTTTTTGATTTAAGAGCACATCGTTTTCATTTCACCTTCATTTTATAATGCTCTCCCTCAAAAGCCTTCCATCACACTGAACTAGTCGAGATTTCTCAGCTGGTGCTCAAATCCCGGCACTTGCAGGCGAATGCTGTTTCTTACACTCATTTCCTGTGCTCCAATTTGAGCCCTTCTTCTTACAGTCAGCCTTCTACTGAGCACTCCTGAAACGCTTGCTCTCACTCACAGTTTTTTTTTGTTTTTTATGCACCGCTGTATACTGCATCAAAGTGGATGCACTTGTAACCTGTTGTGGACTCTGGTTGCGGGTTTGCTATTCTGCTCATTGTGATTATGTATTCATTTGCCGAAGCAGGGGGTAGATCTGATTTAAGAGAACTGCCAGGTCACCTTGGTGATGACTTTTCAGTCACATGTTGGAAGCATATCATGGTTTACCTTAACGAGTCAAGAGCTGTGCCCCTCTTTGAAGTTTGTCGGTTGAATTTGTTGTTCTGTATCAACTGCAATAACATTCCTGAGAATTCAAAACAACTGAAGCCACCTGCACACGTTGAATGACTGCAAAGGTTGAATAACTTCTCACACTCCCCTTGATTTTCCGAGTGACTCTTTCATATACTTTACTCATACACTCTGTTGCTACAGAGCATCATCTTCCCTTCCAAAAAGTAAAAACTCCTGTGAAGAGTGCTTGACCTTCAAGCAACCAAGGTTACAATTCTGCACACAGATGGTGAGAGAGGCTGACAGTTTACTCAACGAATTAATGATACAAGTCAAGGTCAAGTGCTAACTGATTATGCGCCCCATATGCAGCCAGGGGGAAAACATGCTGCAAATTCCTTTACACCTGCAGACGTGATTATGCGCCAATTTTGGAGTCACATTTAGTTTTTCTTCCCGCAGGCTGAGAGCAGCAGCGGGAAGGGATAGAAAAGGTACCTAAAGCACGTACGCTTTTCACTGCATGTCTGTGCAACCTTTGCTTTCTGTTGGCAGTTTGGAAGCCAGCAGAGTGTGAGGAGATCGGTCACAGAGGCAGAGCAACATCCTGAAAACATGTAATCAGTATCTGGCTGCTGTTAATTGAAGATGTTAGTGCAGTGGAGTGGGTAATGACACAGGAACCTTCTTGTTCTGCCACAGATGGACTCAAGACCCCCATATCAAGACTCACATCATCTTTTCACCAGTTGTTGTTGTTTTTTTTTTTTAACCTCCCATCAAGGATATCATGATAAGAGGGTACACCAAGACTACCTCAGTCTGGAAAAGCTTTGATGGCTGAGCCAGAGAGGCTCAGACACCTAAACAGACACCTAAAATCTTCTCATCAAAATCTGGATCATTGAAGTGTTGGAAAGGTATCAGTGCAGCTTGTTTTGTGAAACGTAACCTGGATGAAAAAGCATGTTTCATACATGAAGAAAAGTAACGCCTGTGATCTATCAGACACCCACACTGCCCCCTGCAGGTCCATATGAGCAGAGATGACAGGAGGAGCGCTGCACAGGAAATAGGTTTTTTAAAACCTTGATATTTAGTTAGAGGGACAAATTGGATCTAATTCCCTCTCTTAATAGATAACACAGGGAACACATAAAATATCACATATCACTGTAACTTACCACTACTGGTGCCACTTCTTTTTCCACACATATTTGATCATTTTGCTAATAGAAAGACAATAAACAGTTGTATGAAGTGCGTTTTACTCAAACCTGCAGGGAAATCATGGCTGCATTCATAGCTCTTTTCATGAGCATTCAAAGAAATATACGCTTCATTTAATGATGAATAAATATACACCTCCATCTACATCATCCCTCTCCATACATATAAGAATATCTTATCCTTAATATCTATGCATGTGCAGGTTTCTATTATTAACTATTTACATATATTAAGAATAAATGTGCAATAATACCCATAGGCCTGTACCATAATACCATTTGTACAGCACTAGATCAACTATACTTTATATTTCTGGTTGGATTGGATTCTACTGCCGAGCGTGTGCTTCAGTAGCCTTCACTCAGACCCAGTGACTCGTCACAGACTCTTCTTAGCTCCTCAGCTCGGTGAAGAAGTTCATCCTGATTACCAGAGCTTTTCAGCGAGAGAATGTAAAGCCACTGTGACTCATGCAGCAACTTGAAAGAAAAATCACTTAATGAGAGCTGCGATTGAATCAGCAACTATGGCTCATCTGTGTCACTCGTCGCATCAGAAACAGCCTCCTGCCAGGCGTAGCGTGCCTGGTGTTTGTATGGCGTGGATGGGATGCAACAGACTCCAGAAAACAAACCTGCCTGATTCTCATCTGAATTGAGTCTGATTATCTCAACATGCAGCCCCAGTGTGTAGTCAGTAGACGACCAGTGGAAGTCCACCAGAGCCTGGAGCTTTCTAGAAAAACATGCAGACATCTGCACTACAATGCCCACCAAAATCACCATGAGCTGTAATTAGAAGCATCTCTCTGTTCCTTTTTGGAAGACTCTCTTGCTTGATTTGCCTGCATCTCTTACAGGCAGGCAGGCGACTCTTGTTTCTGCTGCTAACATCTCTGGGGGCCTCAGCGGGTGCATCAAAATAGTTCCATCTACAAAATAACAGGCGTAAAAACATGCACATGCCACATGACACCATCATCACCCCCTGCTTTGCTACACTGGGTGTCCTGTCACAGTGGTGGGGGGTTGGTAAGGGGGAAACACTAATGCACAACTGTCTGTGGTGATGACAGCCCATCTTTAGGCTGTAATGAAGCGAGGAAGAGAGTAATGAACTCTGCACATAGGCCCAACGTGCAACAGCTTCAAACAGGATACGCGGACACACAAAAGCAGATCGAAAAAGGGGGGAGGGGATAGATAACAAGGGTAAGGTGTGACCAAAAGGGTGTATTAACCACAATGCTAACAGCAGAGACCTTATCCACAGAGTGACAGAAACACACACGCGCGCACACACACACCATTTGTACTTCACTGCCTTTCGACACATGGATTTCCTGATTGCAAACCTGAAAGAGAGTCTGACAGAAACCAGCACTGATATGAACGTTTAAGTGATAAATAGCAGTTAAAAAGGCATCTGATTTGAAATAGCGCACACACAGATGCATATGAATCGAACACAAGGGCTTGTTTTTGGCTTCCTGGGCGGGCAGACTGGGCTGGAGGAGGATGAGGACATTTGGCTACAGCATCCATTTAATGCTTTCTATGTAGGCAGGCAGGCGTAGCGATGTGGCACGAGAGAAATTACTCTATCACAAGACATTCTTCCCTCCAGCGGATTTTCATTCTTAATCAAAAAGCTCATTACAGCACATGCAGGTTGACTTGTCCTTTATATCCTGCAGAAATATGATACGGCCAACTCCGGGAGTCAATGCAATTATTGACAAGCAGTACAGAAAAAAAAAATAAAAATAAAAATAACATAGCTTTCACATGTTTCAGTTGTGAAACCTTAAAAAAAATGACTCCTATGTTCTGTAGTTTCCCCTGCAATTCCATTTGATTTCTCATTACCTTCAGAGTAACAGATTGAGAGGCAGACGATAATGAGGCCTCTTCTGGCCTGCAGCTCTGATGGCTATTTTCTGCAGTTCCTACAGAAAAAGTTATTCCATATCGGGAACCATTCAGCAAAATGGCCCATCATGATGATGCAATATATAACCCCTGGCCTAAATTTGTCTCCCTGGAAACCTGGGCGTTGTGCTTTGTGATCAAACAGCCCTTGGAGGCAGTATTAACATGCCTAAAGTAGAGCATTGATGCAGTTGAACCAGTATAGAGAGCAGTAGAAATAAGCCAGAAATCCCAACAATGACATTTGAAGGAAATTACTTTGTAATTGAGGCATATGCCATGGACATGACGGATAAATTAGCCATTGTCAAGGCATTCCACTCGTGGTGTGTCATTTACAGCTTGTGTGTTATTTGTCTGAGTGTCCCAGCTGAACGTTGTGTTTGTGGTTGTGTCTTTGTGGTAATGTTTACTCCACATTTGCCTCTTAACTCACAAACTATGACACATTTTTTTTTCCAGCTCATCCAATGGTACTCATGGCTGTAAAGTTTGTTTAAATTAGAATCAACTTTTAGGAAACGCACAGCTATTGGACCAGATGGCCAGCTGTCATATTCTCCTGCGTGCCAGTACTTTGTCAGGCACTAAACAAGAACATTCATAGGACAGATGTCAATGCCACAATGACCAGACATGGTATTGTGATCAAGAATTTCACACTGCTGCGCTCTGCAAATAGAGGCAAAAATGTCAGTGCAACAGTGACTGTAAATGCTCACCTGTTTGAAATAAAAATGTAATCCCAAATGTATTTTTTATCTTTTTAGTTCAGCTCACATTGTTCATCTATTCAACAATATATGCCAGAAAAATAAATTAGTATATTTATATATTAAAATAAACTTTTTCATCCTACAAAAAAATATGATGTGCACTTACTTATACATGCATGTATTGACCCATTTCTACCAATAATATCATGACATCTACCCATCAATCAAGTGTGTATGTACATGGATGGTCTAGCTAAGTGTCTTTAGCTGTTCGCCACCTCAAACCCTGTTTTCTTTCCCCAAAATGCCGTGGTTACAGACCCGGTGGGACAGATTTATTCGTGTTCAGGAAAGTGGGATTTCCTCCAGCTCCAAATTATGAGGCAGGAAATTTACGGATGACTTCTTTGACAACTGCACAGAGCACAAGATGGACTTCATCTCTCTCGTCGTGACCAGAACTGCATCATGTCAGTGTACTGGCCCTCACCTAACGTCTTGTAATGACATCATATGCCCACAATTTAGTGTTCCATTCTAATGTTTTCATGTTATTTATGCACTTCTCCTCTTTCATTTGGAAATATGTCAAGGTAAAGTAGGAAGACGCTCTGAATGAACAGGACCTTGAACAGAAATTACGCCATTACAACATCAGGGTTCAAATTTATTAAAAAAAAAACTGAAGTCAGTATTTGGAAATTGAGAAGAGACGCCCTTTCAGGGAGCTCATACCTCCGCCAAGATGCCGTAACGTCATCAGATCTGGTTCAGGTGGATCACTTCCAAAATCAAATCAATTGTGCTTCAACCTAACATCCCACCAAATTCGAGCAGAATCCCCCGCCTACAGTTTTGGTTACGCGGCGAGCAGACAAACGGTGGCTGATCACATCGGCTGGGGAAACAACTGGATAACAAGAAGCCATACACACAATCATGTTGATGTGTCAGGTGTCACTGTGAGGAAGCGTGGACGTGTGCCATCTATTATGAAGAGAGATAACGAACCTGAGTGTTTGATGAACCTTTCCGGAGACAGATGGCATGGCAGCTTATTGCGCCATGAGGCTACCCAACAAACTTCTAAACAACTGGGATGGATTGACAGTAACTACCGACTTCTTTTTACTGAGCGGAAAAAAAAAGGAAAAAAAGACACGAAAGCAGCTTTGTGAAATTGAGCCAAACTTGTAAAGAGATGCAGCTGTTAGGGTGGATCTTCCGTGGCCTCCAAGGGTCTTGTTTGGAAGAGGTGGACAACATCACATAACTGGTCTGTTCTTACTTTTCTGCCTTCTGATGCAGTTGTTGGGTTTATGCCAAACAATCACAAAATGGCCTTCTTTTTTGTTGAAACTGGACTATTTATCTAAGGGTTCTCTTTTTCCTTCAGAACACCACTGAAGGCATTAATACATAAAATGATCAAAGGGAGCGATGACTTATTTAACACAATGAAATGAAGCAGCTGTGTTGAAAATAGATGAAGAAAATGAGATCATCAGTCTCATTAATTGTTGTAAAATTCTGAAGAAACACAGAAACCATCAACCTCCTCCTCCTCTATCCTGCTGAGCCGTACTCCCGGAGAGGGAGCCGCAGCGTCCCAGTCAAAGCTGCGAGGCATGTGTGTCTAAATGGAAGTAAGAGTAATTACTGGATGACAAAGGCAGGTAGAAGCCAGCCAGGCAATCATTTTTCCTGATTGAGACAGAAAGTTAAGGTCTGAAAGGCCATCGGAGTGTGAACCTACAGCAGGTGCAATCTGATGCTTCAATAAACCTGGCTGAAGTTAGAAAGTTCCGTTCTGCACGGCTCATGGATGCGGAAGTGATTCTTTCATTGATGGGAGTCGGAGATGATGATATCTGCTTTAATGTCAATAAGGCTCTGATGTGTTTTACTGCTCCCCTTTGCAGTATTCATCAAATAGGCAAAGCCGTACTTAGCGAGACAGGTTATCCGATGCACATGAAGTAATTAATTCGTTTATCCAAAGCGGTGCCCTAGTATATTTCCCATGTGAGATGTGAATGTTGCTTTTCATGGAACAGAGCAGGAGATTCACTGTGCTTCAGTATAATACAGTACACACATAATTCATACGCAACAGAGATATTTAAAATAAATAAATTTTTCAGCTCCCTCTGAGTCACTGCAATAATGCAACATTCGGAACTAATTAATCATGACTCGTCTTTGTCTCAGGAGAATAAGTGCACCTTAGGCAATATTAGTCATTCTTGTTGGAGATTGACACTGATCATACTAATCCCTTAATTTACTTATTCCATCTAATCCAGACACAGGCTGTTGCATACTGCAGACACGATGCGGCCTATTAGAGTTGAAATGGCTGGAACACGCATTATTAATGGCTGAAGGGGAGGTAAAGTGTAATGTTTGGTGTTATGAGGAACGGGCACAAAACAAGCTTTCTGGGAGCTTTAGTCCATCCAAGTCAGCAGGAAATACCACACACACACACACACACAACAGTACACCCAGCATCATCCAAAACGTTAACACCGTACTGAGTATCATACAAGAATCCTCCGTCATGGGCATCATCACGTTCAGGTTTTTGGAATCTGTTTGACAGATGACTTATGGTACCGCTGAACAAGATCCAGATCGAAAGGTTTATCTCATATTGTGTCCAACCTGTTTGAATTAAGGGGACAAAAAAGAAACAGCTCCTAATGTAATGTCCCTTGATTTGACTTATGCACTTCATCTATACACTGAGAAAGTATTAACTTTTGCATTCCGCGTTTGATCTTTGCTGAGCATGCTTTGCTTGCATTAGCAAGTTTTTAACAAAATGAACGTTTAAATAAGTTGTTTGTACTTCATCATTTCATATTGACTGCAGAGCCCATATCAAATTTGTAGCGCTGCACATTTTTAATCAGATCACTGGATAAACTAATCAATATAGTTTTGACCCATGATGAAAGTTATTAACAGTTCTTTAAAAAAAGGCACAAATGTAAAAAAAAAAAAAAATGAAGAAGAAGAAGAATAAAAGAAAAGTGCTCGACCCTGCTATCACTTCACCTACACATCGGGTCACATACTATTAAGCTAAAATTCATCTACGATTATTGAAGTGTTCATTTGAATTTGAATGGAAAATTTAGCGGAATATAATGGTGTTTTTCTTCTTGTCAGTGGGAACTGAGAGGAAACACAGAGCGTCTGACCGTGTTTTAATCATTTTGCTCATGAAAAGGTTTAAAGTATTTCTGTGGAAAAGTGCCAATGTTTAAGAAAGTTCCATAAGCAGATTAAGAGGTGCACTTAGTTGCACACTGGTTGCGAGAGTTTGATTGTGGGCGACACAGTGGGATATGAAGGGTGTGGAGAACTCATGGCATCAGGCATCAGGCATCAGCCTCCCCCAGGCGACATATCGTTTTCTACATTAACCCCATGCTGTGAGATGTTCTGCTAATGCTGAGCCTATAATTAATGAAGAGTGAGAGAGACAAAGAGGGAGAGAGAGAGAGAGAGAGAGAGAGAGAGAGAGCTGCTGAGGCTGAGTCAATGGTCTCTAAATAGATGATTTAAATTTACCATCAATAAAAGGGATGTGATAGGATCTATTACCCTGTTACACCTGGAAATCAAATTGCTTCATTGCGTAACACCAAATGCTTTTTAAAAGCCATGATTATAACAACTCAAAAGAAAATCAAGTACTTTTTTGAGTTTGTTCATCTTTTTTTTGGAATCCCTCAAAAGCGTTATGTTTGTGTATTAGTGATGTGCCTCTATAGTCGGGCAGCCATCTTTGTTATATCTCCTTGCAGCTATTTTGGGCTAACCCATCATGAATCGGGAGAGAGGACATACAAACACGTGTATTAAAGATATAGAATGCTTTCTCCCCCTCCCACCGGTTCGATGTCATGGGAGAGGCATCCATTACGTCACAACTCTGGAGTGAGATGCATGATGGGACACCAGACACTTCAATTTCCCAAAGTCAGGAAATTCTGCCTCTTAGATGGGCCGGATCTCAGTGAAACCGAAGGCGGGGGGACTCTACGGCTCTTGGGCGTCATCTATGACTCTTGACTGTAGATGTCCCGTTTGTTCTCTCTGCAGCAGAAAGCCTGTCAGTGCTATCATGTATTTGATGATGACTGGCATGTCTATATAAAAAAAACATTTTTTTAAAAAACTCTTCAGAGGTGGGCAAATGTCAGACTGAGGCAGAGAGAGAGAAGACTCCTGTGAGTATGGAGAGAGTCGCAAACGGGCTTCTGATCTCCTGTCATCAAGGCTGGAGAACCGGGAAGCTGAGCTAGAGGGAGCCCACTTATTAGACTCATGCACACTATCAGGCAAGTCCTCAGCAAAGGATCCGGCAGGACAGCCCAGTTGCTGTCACTGCTCACCTGTGGTGCCGTGAAATCATCTGTTCATCGCTTTGACTCCAAGCAAGCAGCCCTTGGTGTGAGTTTGAGCCCAGCGAGAACACTGCCCTGCAAGTCTTGCAGCAGGCCTGAAGCTGGTGCACACAGATTGACAACACTGGACGTCTGTGTCTCTGATCGTCTTCACTTTTCAACTTCCTAAAACACATCAAGGGATGGAGTGAAAGGTAAAACCAAGCAGGGCAGCTTTTAGAGCACAGAGCCTATATGAAATACAGGCAAATCAGCTGATCCGAGTGTGGGTATTCAATTGCGGCTAGAGGTTGTCATGGTGACGGTGACTGATGTGTCTCCTGAAGGAGACAAATATTCATCTGAGAGACAAAAACTAGGGTCAGATTGTAATTGCTCTCACGACAGTAAAAAAAAAAAAAAAAAAAGAGAATTATCGGCGAGATCATTGAGAGTTCTTCTTAAACAAAGATTTATGAAATTTAACCAAAACAACAGACTGTAGTGCAGCGATGAATCCAAACAGTTGCTGAAATGGACAAAAAACATCCCTATCAGATGCTCAAAGATTCAGCCAAAGACCAGGAGTTGAACTAGAGATTAAAAAAAAAAGGCAGAGACAAATGTTTATGCAATAGCTGTCATTTCCACAGGGAGAAAGGCCTCATGAGCCGTGATAATAACAGACTAGAGGACGATGAAGTTTTAAAGTACCGACTGGGTTTTGAAAAGCTGCTTTCATAAAATCAATGTAGCCTGGGGATGAGAGAGGAAATGGGTGCCAAACATTTGCAATGGCTTGATTGCTGTCTGGAGAGGAAGGCACACTCTGCCGATCAATACAGATTTTTAAATAAGGAGCAGTCAAATGCACCTCATGCTTTATCTGGATGAAACCCTGACAGACATGTGCAAAGGTCTCGTTGATAAACTATAGCATGAGAGTGATGTGCACCTTTTATGTGTCTTAGCTTTACTTGTGAGATATTATTCAGAAGCAAGCTGAGAGAATATCAAGAATGTCTTCCACTTCCAACGATATGGCACCAATCCTAAGAATCCTCATCTGCACCATAGTGTTGAACTCTCCAGAGGAATGAATGCCTTTTTTCCAAATCATCACCTGTCATGGCGCTCAGTATGAAACTGACAGACTTTTCCTTCAGTGGCTCGTCTCCGCGGGAGAAATGGTGACCCAAAAGGCAGTGGGTGTACAGGAAATGCAACATCTTAAAGGTTTGTCGGGGAAGCCATGGTCAAAATAACTAAAAAATGCCATTATTCACCGCTCAAGTTGCAGCAGCACGCTATCAAGGAGCAATGACTTCAGTGCAGCCATGTGAAAAGTAAGAACTTGATGATTTTTTCATCTTTACTTCCCTATTTTCCAGCACCGATGAGGAATTCATGCCCTATGAGCAATTGAACATATCACCCAAATGTGAAGAGACAGATTTGCTACACACTAACAGCAAGGTTATGTAAAAAACAGAGGGTGGGCAATGCACACACTATTTGTCACTGATGTACCACATTTTGGAGCAAACCACTTTTCAAGTCTGGATAATGAAGAACCCCCCCCTCCCCCCTCCCCCCTCCCCCCTCCCCCTGAACCCAACACAAACACTCACTTCCACACACACACTTTGTCTAATACAGTACATCAGCTGTCCCCGAGCTGTCATGAATGTAGACAGCCAGGCAGTGGCATCTATTCACAATCAATTCAAAATGGGCCCTGCCACTTTTATTGAATTTCACATCAACAGAAGGGACAATTAAGATGATGAGTTTTTTGGTAGGCGGACAGTTGAAGTAAACTGTGCCCACCAGGCAAACTGTCCCTCCATAGTGTGCAATGCATGATGGGAAAGACTGTGTGGGATTGCGCATGTAGGTGGCACACACAGTGGAAATGCTCAAGTTGCTGCCTCACACTAGAACAGCAGGGAAGGCAGCCAGAATCAGCTGGTGTGTCAAAGCGGAGAGAACCTTCCATTTCCTCTCAGCTAATATGTCAGTGAGCGTTGTACACGCCAACGAAAATTGTTGGCAGCATTGTTGAATTTGAAAATGTGGCAAGCCACTATAGGTCAAACAACATGTGTGCTTGCATGTATGTGGGTAAATTCAACCATGTGTTAACACGTAACTGCAGTCATGTAATTGCAACTTGTAAAAATGTTAAGTGACCCTGTTATTTTAGACACCTGGGAGCAACCACTTTCCCTGGAATTTAGGGGGAGATCAGTGACCATCAAGAGGCACGCAGTAACTGGAGGCACATCTAGGAAAGATGCTGGTCGATCTGTGTACTACCGGCCAGTGATACTTAACATTTACAGTGTTAGGAGATACTACCATTAACCTGTGTATATGTTAAAAAGGCCGCACTGGTGGAACTGGTGGCCTAACATGAATAAAAACATAACTTTAATATGGATGAATTGCTTATTCTGCACAATGTCAATTTCCTTACTTTTTTCTTCCCTGTCCCGCTCTGTGCTTTTGTCTTAATGCTGAAATGCTTTGTGGTTCGATACCCATCAGGTGGAATCAAATTGGCATAAAATTAAACAAGCATTCTGTGATGCAACTAGCAAACATGCATCCAAAACAAATTTTAAAAGAAAGGAATATCACGGAGACACTCTGGCAATCTGAACTTTGATCACAGTTGCACAAAACAAACCCAACGTGAACACCTTTTTTCTTCAGCTGAGCTTTAAAGTTGAAGTCAGCAATTCCTATCTGATACTCTTTTCATCAAACTCAGTGAATATCTCCTCACAGTCCGCTAGCTGCCCTGGGTGCACTGGAAAAAAAAAATAAAAATCTAGTGTTCATGCACAGCTTTGGCTCTGCAAATGGGAAATAAACAAAGTGGCTTGGACCGATCCACACAACACCATTATAGTCAACAAGCATCAGGGGGCTTTTGTGCTTGTTTGCTGCTTCTGCCTGCCACTCTCCCTCTACCACATCCTCGCCAAAGCCCCACGATTGTCGGGAGATATTTGGTGTTGCTCCCTCTGAGTGGGCTCTGCATTTTACTGCTGTATGGGATATTTTGAATAAATGTATCGCAGTTTTGTTTCCCATCTTGTTAAACCCAAATTTATTCCACGCTTGCGCTTTACTAAAGTTTGGTGCTGCAGAGTCAATTTCTGTCACCATATATGAGAGGACTGCTGTTAAGTTTAAATCAAGTTCACAGGACTCAGCTTTCAGAGTCCAGTTGTTCTGGTATTCAAGATGTGGCTTCCACACGACATGACCGGGGTCACACATTACAAGATCATTCGCCAGCGAGAAGATCTGATGAGTTTATGGTCCCCAAACAATTTCTTGACCATGAAAACAGAAGGGACATGGAAAAAGGACAAAAATACACTCGCGTGCGCACGCACACACACACACACACACACACACACACACACACAAAAGAAAAGACTCTTTGTTCCAACAGTCTATATCAAAAAGTCCAAGTTGTTGTGTGTCATGAGAAAAAGGCCCCTCTTTTCAATTGCGCTAATTCATGTTATATCAAAATCTGAGATATTGCGATGCATTGATTTTCCCATGTTAATTCACCATCTTAGCGTAACATGATGTGGCCCCATTTTACGTTTTTTTCACTGTGGTGCATCTGGATGCATCGGTGAATCTTCAACATCTCATCAAATAGCATCATTAATGTTTCAACTGGTTGCTCAGTCACAATAGAAGTAGAGGACACTTGCAAAGAGGGGCAGCCAACAAATGCAGTGACACAAACATAAAGTGTTAGCATTACTTTAATGGCATGTCCATTAATAGCCAGAGAAAACAGCAACCTAAGATGCAGTTAAGTGACTTCTCTCTCCGAAAGCCTAGGGCACAAACACACGGTCAGAACAGTCAAGCACCATGAAAATCCATGTCCTGGATCACGGTGGAGATCTCCTAGCTTCAGGGCCTTCATTTTACCCCATTAGGTGAACTGACCTGGACAAGATCGGTGCAAACATGCTGAAAGGACATACTGAGAAAGACGGAGTAGAGAAAAGTGTTTTTTTTTTTACTCCGAATAGGGGAACATCAGTCACTACACAAAGGCTACTGTCTAATGGACAGGCCTGAGGGGAGGACTAGTGGAAGTGTACAAGTGTTTCCCAGATATTTTCTTTCAGTGTGGTTGATACATCCGTCTCTTGAGGCTTGCTGTCATATGATGTGTGGCAGAGCTTGAAGTGACAACCCCCCCCCCCCGCCCCCCCGGGGCAAAAACAAACAAGAAAACAAACAAACAAACAAATAAAAGAACAAACAAAGTTTGTTTTAAACATGAAACTCAACGAGGAACATGGTCTGGACAACCCATGAAGATCGTACTTGTGCTGTGCGTATCATTGATCTTGGGTGTGATGTTGCTGTGTTTGCTGCCTACATGTGCAGGGCATGTTTAAGTGCTGGTGTAAATAGATTCTAATTATTGTTGTACCCTGTGGCTGAGTGTGACGGACGCAGCTGTGTGTGTGTCAGTGGGTGTCTCGGGTCTGTGGTAGGCAGGAGGACAAGACAACTAAGGGTGACACGCTGCAGCGGCCTGATCTCCCCCTTTCTCTCTCTCGTGTCTCCCTCGCTATAGCCAAGCCTCGAGCCCTTTCACCCCACTCTGATTAATGAGTCTCGTCAGGTACCGTCCGTTGCCACTCACACCAATTAAGACATTAAGGCTTTCCACATGGCTTCCTGCTCTTACACAAACAGCAGGACCGCCGGGCCCATCCTCTCTCTCCCTCTAGCTCAGCAGGCACATCGTCGCTTGCCCAATCAGTTCCCCGCTGACCCAGTGGGAGCTATGCTTGTCCTCATTGAGGAGGACACACATGGAGACAGTCTTGAACTGGGTCTTTTAGCCACCTACAGTGGAACCCAGCACAGAAAAATGGAGCAATCAAAGCAAAGTGTCAAACAAATCCTGTGTGACAGACAGCCCTCCGCAGAGATCTGCCTGCAGGACGCCACTGCAGGACGACATCGGGTCTGAACCAAAATCTTAATTGGATCGACCACTAACTGGCTTTAGTGGTGCAACAAGGGGCAAAGCAAATTACTGGCTTGACTGGATTTGAAGCTTTTAACCTTGACTCTCAGCAGACCCTTGGAAGTTAATTGTGTCCGACCCACTGCCGCCCATGTCAAGAACATCACCAGAACCTGATTGGATGCATTATCTTCCCTCTGAAGTGGACAATAAAACATTGTCCTCCATGATGGAGAGTCTTGCCATCAAAAATAATCTTTGCAGCTTCAATGGAAAACCTGCTCCCCGTTCAGTGACACCCTCTAATGAGATTAGCCATAGATATCAGCTAGTCACATTATTTAGAGAAGATAGAAGGAGAAAGATGAGCTTTTAATGTGCAGTGATTCGTTCTGTGTGTCCAAGTGTGTTTCTCCGTGTTGAGAACGACGCTACACGCCTGCGGTCTTTATGTCTCTGTGCCTGTGGTGTTCGTAGCCATCGTGTCACGTTAGTATGCCAGTCAATCAAGTGGCGGGGGCCTGTCTCTCATCAAGGTGCTGCGCATGATTGTCAGTGCTTGGATGCACAGAAATCTGCACCTCCCCGGAGAGAGTCCCTACTGAGAGGGAAGGACTCATCTGTCACACAGATCACCGTACCGGTCCACCATGACAGATGTGCAGTCTGACTCAAACGAATGACAGAACAGTGCAGGAGGCTAAGTTGTAAATATGTGCAGGGACACTGACATGCAGCAGGCAGAAAATGTTGGTTGACATGTATAGTGATGATATACAATCATAAGTGAAACTGGGGTATGAATATTGATGATTTTGTTTGGCAAAAGTAATATATTGTTGCTTGGCCTCAATGTCAAGAACTAGATTAATGGTTTTACAAAATGCAATATTAGAATTTTCCTCATACTTGAAGGGGAGATTGTATTCTGCAAAACAATGTAAAATGTAATAACCTTAAATCTTCAGAAGCAAGTCTCACACTACGTTCGGGATGTTGAATAATCCCCAGTGCTTTTTTACTTTTTGTCAGTTGGATTTTTTTTTTTACAGCGCGCACACACACACACACACACACACACACACACACACACAAGCTTCTCATACACATCTTTCAGAAAATCTACCTCTTGCTGTATCTTTCTTGTTGTTAATCATTTTTCCTTTGTTGAACCTAGTCACATTTTCATCCGTTTTGCTCCCCAGTGTACTGCCACCAGGCTTCTGGAACTTTGTTAAATCTTTTGACCTGTAACAGAATGAAATCGCAGAAGGCAGTTACTGCAGTGCTCAGGAGCGGGAAAATTAGCAGAGTGGAGGGGAAGCACGAAATAGGATGAGAGATGGAGAAATGGGGGGGGGGGGGCGGTGGCAGGGAGCTGCCGGGTGGGGGTGGGGGGGGATGTTTTCTATGTCACTGCAGTCCCATATTGTCCCCAGAAAATGTCACTCTGCCCTTGGGAGGCAGTGCTCTGAGGCAAGACTCATCTGTCTGACCGCATTTACCGAGATGTTTTGTGGCCAGATCCCGAGAAGCCTCCGAGGTGTCCCACTGCACTTTGCCTGACCACCAACACCCCTCACTGTGATCGGTTCCTGCTAAACCTACAATAGGCTTGAACTTTCAGTCACACTATATTAGATCTTTTGAAATTCATATTGCTTTTCAGGGGAATCCTCCAGAAAAGCCAGTTGCCCACAAAAGAACAGATTTTCAAAACGATAAAGACAGAAACGAAAGACAAGGAAATGCAACTGGCTGATGTTCCCACACTGAGTTACTGTGTTCCAGATAAGTATTGCTGTTTGTCCCATCAATCCTCTGTAATGTCTGCCTGAGTCAGAAGTTAGCCCAGCTGTGCAAGAGTAATGCTGCTTCCAAGATTCTTAGGAGAAGGATGGTTTTCTTCTTTGTTTCTAATCAAGCAAGGAAAGAGCATGTGCTCCTATATTTGATGCATTTAGATTTTTGTACCATTTAAATTTCTGTAAATTATTTGAATACAACCTTTTTACAAAGCGTTTTACACATGAAGAAAACACAATACCTAATAATGTATGAATAACTAGCAGGCATATGAAATAACTAAATGATGGAAAATAAATAATGTTAGGAAATTATGAAAAACAAAGCTAATCTCGGAAAAACTTTCAGGAAAATCCGGCCAAGTGATTTAAATGAAGCTAATAATAGCAGGCCAGAGTTCAGCACAGCCCCAACAATAAACACTTAGCCCCCTTCAGTCTTTAAGCAAAAGGTGCTCCTAGTCCTAACACCTTGCATGCATGAATTCTTAATGTACTTGCAAAGAATGATTTGTATCTGCTAAATGTTTAGTGCCGTTTGCAATTTCCCTCAAATAACAATAATGGCAGATTTTGAGCCTTTTCTGGACCCTTGCTCCTCTTTGATTATCAGACAATGATAGTCAATCTAATATAATAGGATGTAGAACCCTTTTTCATCTCAATAAAATCCAACACGTACAAAAACATAGGTGCAGCTACTGATATTCCCTAAGGGATGAATCACCCATATTAGTGATGTCAGCCTCTGCAACACAAGCTTTTGTTGTGAACATTCAAAGCAACGTCAACTCTCATTCTTCTACCCAGGATTCCTCAAATGGCTTGTGTTCATAAATTAGTAGATGAATACAAAAATGCGAGTAATCCTCTAATCTGGTACAGTTTTGTCATGCCGAAAGGCAAGCTGCATTAGCTGCTAAGGATTAAAGCAGCTCATTAAAGACAGGCATCCATGATTGAAATAGGCCAAGAGCTCTTTTCTTTGAACCAAATGGAAGACAAAGAAGCTCAAGGAAATGAATGGTTTATCAGGTCTGGGCAGAACCCTCGCCTTGTCTACTATAAGCCCCAGACACGACATCGGCTCCATCGACTCGGCTGAGCACCAAGATTAAATGGCTTATTGACTGTGACAGGACAGTGGCATCAAAAATGTAGACTTGTAGAGGGAGTCACCTTCAGATGTCATCCAACCAACACGAGGATGCATCTGCGGGTTTGTAAGCCAATATTGGATTTTGTTGTCTACAAAAGAGTTCAAACAAATAAGAGTTCACTTTGCCGTTTTCTTCAATATTTACCTCTTGCTGAATATGGCCTCCGAAACGCAAAAGGATACCATAATGAAAGTGTTCGTCGACAGCATAACATTACACATTACACCTGAGGAGGGACACTTTATTAAATGTTGAAATGCCATCCTTCCCTTCTGTCTTCCCCTGAAAGATTCATAAAGGCCAGTTAGTGACTGCATCAGCTCTGACAGCGAGTGGCTTGAGCTAGAGATGTGATGTGGGAATAGTGGCTCTGCCCAATCCTTCTCCAAATTGCCATTATTAGCTCCTCAACTTTTCCCCCATATTTATCGGGGGGGTTGTTTAATAATTTATAGGGACTTTGGGGCATCCGAGGGGCCAAGATTGAAATTTCAAATGCAGTTTATCAGGCACTTGCAGCTGGGAGACTCTTTAAGGGGTATTCTGCTGCTTGTCAATATGCTTCAGTCGTATAGGTTGTGACATTAAATTAAATAGGTTATTGACTGACAGGTGAGTTGGCAATGAGGCTGCAAGAATGCATGGTCACTAGCTCACTGACCCAACCTGCTATGGATCAGTGGTCCATAAATCAGAGGCTAATAGATCCTGATCTTTGCCTTGTGTTTCCCTCTGCAACCTTTATTTGGTTTTAATTTGTACTGCAGGTATAACCCCAACACTTGCGCTCAGATATTCAGAAGCAGTAACGCCGGAAACACCACAGTGCCTCCCTGGGTGTCATCTGCTCACCGGGTGTTCTCTTACAGTAAGTGACTGGCCGTGTTCCACACTGAAAGCATTTGCTGATCACTCCTTTGGTAGCTGGGGAGATCTGACACACAGAAATGAGCTACTGGCAAAACTGAAGTCAATAAAAAACAGGGATCGTTAGAAGCAGTCCACCTATTCATGTACTGTAACTGTAGGTGCAAAGTACGCTACGTTAAATATACTCCGGATCGGAACACTGGCAGACGGTTTGGACTCATTGCTCAACTAACGTGACAATAAGAATGGAGTGGTTTCGAGAAAAAAAATTTCAACCTGTGAGTGAGAACATAATTCTCATCTCGGTTGAGGAGGTTCCGTACAGTTTGTGCCTCTCTTTTTGTGTTGAGCAGCCATTTAATTCTGGGACCAGATTTGTGGTAAAGACGAGGTATGTGGTATACGTAGTCCTCTTCTTACACTCCACTTTTCCCTGATAGTGTGAAGGAGCTGAGTAGATTGAATCAACCAAAATATTAAAGTGCCTAGCGGGTAGTTAAACAATAAACTGAGAAATGCCCTGAAAATGAAAATGCCCTGTAGCTTAGCCACCACCAACGGTACCTCTGACATATGAGGCATTTATTTATTATATAAAAGTGATGATTATAGCAGCTTGAGGATCATGGACCATAATTACACTTAATGAATAGAAAAACACTGCACACTTGTGTTTATACTGAATGTTAGACTGGAACATAAATCATGAAGTGTAAATGAATCCAGTATTTACTTTGTGCTTTGCTTCTTTGACCCTTAAATATTAGCCGTAGTTGGGTGCCCACTATCATGACCCCCACCCCCACCCCACACATATCGTCTGTTACACATTATATGATGTGAAATAAATTCATTTAAATTAATTCAATAAAATTAAACACACCTTTAAGCATCTATGATTAACAGTCCTTCCATCCATTGTCTTCAACTTATTCCCATTATTAAGGGTCGCGGGGGGGCTGGAGCCTATCCCAGCGTCAACGGGCGAGAGGCAGGGTTCACCCTGGACAGGTCGCCAGTCCATTGCAGGGCCAACATACAGAGACGAACAACCATTCACACCTACGGTCAATTTAGAGAATCAATCAGCCTCGTCCCCAATTGCATGTCTTTGGACTGTGGGAGGAAGCTGGAGTACCAGAGAGAACCCACACAGGAACGGGGAGAACATGGAGACTCCACACATGCTAAATAAATATCCAGATAACAGAGTACTCTGGTGCAAGTAAAAGTCCCTGTTCAAATTCTACATGAAGTATTTGAAGATGGGTTTACTGAAATATCAAAAGTTCTACATGATGTTTGTGTATTTTAGTGCTTGGAAGTGTTTGATAGCTGAGTCATTGACCTATCATGATAAAATAATCCAGTGGTGCAGCTCTGATTATGTCCTCTTGAAGTTGCGAGGCTTCAGATTTGAAAAGTACAGAATTTTAATCAGATCTTGACCTGAAACAAAGTTCTTCAACATAACTGGGGAGGAGGTTCAGTCAAATTTAATGGGGATAAAATGTAAAATATGTCCTTTTAAATCGAATGAAAAGTAGACTCATTGGAGTCTTTCAAATGCAAATATTTAAGATCAAATACCCACACATTCTACTGAGAAAAAACACCTTTTAACCATTATAGTTGTAGAAGCATAAGCAGTATAAATACGAAACTAAGAAAAAAGAAACAGTTGAAGCAAGACAGTGACAGTCACTTCCCACCACTGCAGGTAATCGACATGTATATCATTCTTTTTCAGCAACAAATTATGCATTTATTTCAGTTTATGCAAATTTCCAAACACATTTATCTACTTTCATTCATGTAACATTTACACCTGCAGAACCCATGACTGCAGGTGTGAGTAAACAAAAAGCAATTCAATTCATTTACACCCCTGCAGAGAGGTGCACTGTCATCAAACATTTCCTCTGGAGCCTGAAGACTGTTAAGGAAACACATTCACAGCCATTCTAATTCTCATTCTGCCGGCCAGTCTTGGCTGCGCATGGTTTGATCGATGCAAAGCCACCTGCCAGGTCGGGAGGTGTGCAAGAAGCTGGAAGCAGCCAGATGTCATTTGCCTAATGTTGTGTAGATATCGCGGCTCTAATGATAGAATATCACGCAGGTTCTTTCATGCAGTGAGAAGATGAGGCGGGGAGAGATGGAGAATAGTGCAACGTCCAGTTGTGAAATAGGAGGAAGGTTGTTGAAATAAATCATGATCAGAAAGCTACGGCTGTAGGACTTTGGCTCGTTGAACAGAGGCAAAATTAAAAGCAGCACGTGTAAAAACAACCAAAATGAGTGGTGATGTCACTGCAGCATGGTGAGAGATGTCAGAAATATAGATAAAAGATCCATAAACAAGACTTCCGGTCAATGAATTTCATTGCATCACTCTGAAAAGACATCAATGAACATTTTCTGCTCTTAAACTTTTGAATTTCCTCCTCATTCTTTCCCGCCGTCACTTCAACAAACAAAGCTGTGAAAGTCAGAGAAAACCGATGGATTTCCAAACATGGTAATGTATGTCCACTTCCTCTCTGCGCTTCTTTTTTGTATTTACTTTTAATTTGTATTGATCTTTCGCCTGCACCTCAATTTTGCTGATGTCAGAAAGGTGAGGGAGCATTACAATATACAATACTTTCTCTCCCCTCTTATCGTGGAGGAAATGAAAAGCAAATGGCACCTTTGTCCAGGACGTGAGATCGTCCAGGCGGAAGGGCTTTGAAGAGCAGGGTGAAATTGAAAAGGTTGCAGGTTCACATCCCTGGACAATGACAGCCCCTCTGCCTCCACTCCTGCAGCTCACAGGAGATTAGAAGAGCGTGAGAGATAAGAAGCAGCATTGGCTAAATGTTTTTTTTTTTTTTCCCTGGGCTGGACAGATCGAAAAAGCTGAAGTGCTCCAGTTAGCCAGAAGACAGACAAATAGACAGAGACAGACTGGCAGAGCGAGGACACAAAGTAAATCATTCAGAACTGACCTTGGCGTGATTGTTGTGCACAAACTGGGTCTGCTGGTTTAAAAGAAATAGATGTTACACGAGATCAATAATAAAACAAGACAGGATCAAAACGTAGATTTGGAAAATATAGAATATTGTCAGAAGGGTAAGTGCAGAGATGACTCGACCACACTGTGTGACCTGATCTTAATTTAACTAAAGCTCTCTTTTCTGCACACATGGGACATGCTGGACAGCAAATGTGTGTATATATATATATATATATATATATATATATATATATATATATATATATTATGATATATTTAATTAAAATAATATGAATAATTAATAAGTAGAAATGAAAGGCTGCTTTTTTTTCAATGCATTATCAGGCAGGAGCAGATAGAGCCTTGCAGGAGAGGAGAAACTGAGCCAATGAGAAGGAGAATGAATCTTTCTTTTTTTTTTGACTAAACAGAAACTTACAAGAGACTTGTAAAGTGGCTGGAGGAACAAACAGGAAGGAGAACAACAGGCATGAGGGATGTGGGAAGCACAACCGAAGATATGACTGCACAAATTCAAATTCCGCTAATGACACAACAAGACACAGGTGTGAGAACAGGAGGGCAGGACAGGAGCTGATTGGATGAGAAACACCAGGAGGAGGGTTGTGGCTGTAGAGATCCAGGTGATGACACAAAAAGGGTGGGAAACAGATTTATACAGGAAGTAAAGCAAGGAAAAGCACAAGGGGGAAGCACATATGGGGCTGCATGGTGGTGCAGTGGTCAGCACTGTGGCTTCACAGCAAGAAGGTTCCGGGTTCGAGTCCCGGCTCAGGCACGGGATCTTTCTGTGTGGAGTTTGCATGTTCTCCCCGTGTCTGCGTGGGTTCTCTCCGGGTACTCCGGCTTCCTCCCACAGTCCAAAACATGCAATTGGGGACGAGGCTGATTGATACTCTAAATTGACCGTAGGTATGAATGTGAGTGTGAATGGTTGTTCGTCTCTCTATGTTGGCCCTGCGATGGACTGGCGACCTGTCCAGGGTGAACCCCGCCTCTCGTTGACGCTGGGATAGGCTCCAGGCCCCCCGCGACCCTTAATGTGTAGGAATAAGCGGAAGATGACGATGGATGGAAGGATGGGAAGCACATATGTTTTGGGGAAGACATCATGGGAAGTATGAAATCTATGGCTGCGTCCGAATTGCCAAGTAGGTCGCAGAGTAGGTCACAGAGTAGGTCATAGGCTGTCTGAAACCACAACTGGCATGAGTAGCGACCTACTTCGCAAACTAAATTCCAGCCTAAACACGCCCACATTGTAGGTCGGTTCAGGTGCATCCTACGGAGCTACCTATGGCCCACAATGCAGTTGTGGTTTCGGACAGCCTACGACCTACTCTGAGACCTTCCGATCTGACCTACTTGGCAATTCGGACGCAGCCTGTATTCAGCAATGAGACCGTCGTGGTATTCTTAACTCGGCGCCGCCCACGACAATTATGATTGACTTACAGAAATACAAACAGCATTATCTGGCTTAATGAAGATAAAGGGTGGAGCTGCACTAGCAGGGTTGTCTGGTTGAGAGAGACATGCTGTCCTTAAAAAAAAGGCCTTCATCTTTAAGGAAAGCTACTTGTTTGGGAATTCTGTATAAAATTAAGTGTGAAAACATTTTTATTGAGAAATTAGACAAATACACCTAGCAAGACTTTTGGTTTTTTCCATAAACAAACACATGCCTAAGTGGTGCAACTTCTTTGTGCTTTTCCTGACCAGCATAATGTATGATAATAAATGCATTTTGCCCTAAAATAGGTGAGGCTGTAGGGAAATGATGAAGGACCACGGAGCACTGAAGGCCACCATGCGCACTGCTACTGCAGACATCCTGCATTTCCCCCGAGATGCATGCTGTCGTCCCAGCTCACTCTGCGGGCCACTCAGCCTCCAAATTGGAAACTTAATGAGCCACAATCATCGTTGCATCTATAATGCAATATATATACCCAGGGTTTGCCTCAGTTGTTCGTCTATCCTCATCTAATTTCCTTAGCATTGTGGAAGAAGTATTAGTCAATTGATACATGCTGACAAGAAACTGTATGTGCACTGTTTTTCTGTGATAAAAAAGAATTTGCTCGCTGATCAAATAGTGTGAATTCCACCTTTCCGAGGCAAGAGTCTTGTGTCAAAACATTATTGTATTTCCTGTCAGGAACGGCTGTGACAGACTCCATCACTCTTCCATCCAGACTCAGTTCATACTTGAATGAAAGTTGTCCATGTACCTTCCGCGGCAGATGCAACTAATCAATTTCAAACTGAAAGATGGGGAGATGGGCATGTGAGGAACTGCAGAAAGACCAGGTAGCAAAGTGAGGAAAATATCTGCACTTTTATTTGCCTTAAAACAGAATTATTAAAGATCAGCTTTTGGCTAGTGTGGTCTGTCTATTGGGCTGTCAAGGCTTTGCTCTCCTTTCTCCTGTGGGTTCAGACCCACCTGATGTTTGAATTAGCTGGTTTAAATGACAGGGCCTCCTCAGAGAGATGCCCACAGGCCCTGCTTTCCCAGGGTTTCAAAGGCCCAGCGACCTGGTTGCTGTCGGCTGTCAGGAAGGAGACGGGAACGTGTGGCGGCGAGATAACCTGTACGGGACAGAGCCCACAGTCATGTGCCTCTTTGACAGGCTTATTAACGAGAAACCGCAAAGGAAAAAGCCCCTATCAGCAGAGGGATCAGGGGAGAAGAAACCTCTTATCACCAGGACACCAGGGATTAAAGCCTGGCCTGCTCTGATAAATTAATTATTCTCTCTTATCTGTCATGTTTAAAGACTGTCAGGCAAACCCACCTAGAGCCACAGTGCTGGACAACCTGTGATACAATGAGAGAAAGAAATGGGAACTAATCAGCGCGTGTATTTATTTAGCTCTGAAAATGGTAAGAACGATTTGAAGTAAACACGCTGGTTTATCACATTTTAAGAAAAAAGGTGAGTGAAAATAAATCTAATTTATGAAAGTGGTTCATAATCTGTGCAATAACAATTGAAAAACAGAGGACTTGTGTCCCCTTTGCATGTTTCATACCGTCTTCAAATATGAAGTTACAGACAGCAACAAGTTAGCTTAGCGTACCACAAAGATAGCAACAGATCCTCAAATGCCGTAAACAAATGAACCAGAGGGGAAAGCAAACTTACATCAGGTTTCAGTAGATCTGCAGAATGTAATGTTATTGCTATATTATGCTTTTTTTTTTTACCTTAATAACAAAGCACTTTGCAATGTTGTCACTAATTCACACACTCACACCGTACAAGGGCGCTTCAGCCTGTCGGTTGATAGCCAGTTAAGGCGCTTGCAAACATAAACATGGACTGCATGGCTTTCCGACAATCGTATCCCTCTTGAACACATCCTGTCAAAATGCCTTATCTTAACTTTCATAAATGTGGTTGCCTAAAAATGACATTTGTTTGTTTGACAGCCATTAATGTGAGAAAAACCACACCGATGCTTATAATCACCACTTTGTCTCCGCAAAGGCTCAATATTTCATTTCAGCAGGAAAACACAGTGCTGGGTTCTTTACCCTGTTATTTGCGCATCTGTCTGCAAAACAACTTGGCCTCAAACAACTCAGAAACCCACTACCTAAATTTCATGCATTCAAACCATACAAAAGACTCAATTTTAACATAAAGATATGAATAGTGGTATTGATCATGTCATCTTCCTCTTGGCAAAATAGCCAATGTCTGCTTCCCAAAATTTGTATTATTGTGAAGCATTTTCAGACCAGACATGATTGATTGTTATTTAACATGAGCGGCATGAGTAATATGTTTGTGTGAACACCCCCCAGCTTCTTTCGCCATCAGTCTCTGCTTATAATATCACTCCACGTACCCTTAGACTGAGTTTGTCCTCCATTTTTAAATCAAGAACCTCAGTGCTGAAAGGCCACCGTGGCAAAGCAGGAGAAGCCTCACCTGTATTCTCAAATGTGTAGGTCAGATCACATCTCTGAATGATGTTAATGTGATGTATTTGTGTCATTTGGATTTTAGTCTGAACGTTTTAGGCAGTTCCTGATGCTGTTAAGTGTTAATTTTGTCACCTTATGCCGGTATATAAAATTTACTGGTTGTGAAACGTGTCATAACATTGCATTTAATATTGAGCAGGTAGGTCAAATTAACAGTCAACAATAATTCTCTCAATGATGTGCTTGCAATACTGCAAGTCCACTATCAAGATAATCATGGATCCATGCTTTTACATTTAAAACAAACACAATCAATAGAAGTCATAAGCCCTCATAACACAGTCTATGTTAAGACAAGGAGGTCCTAAATGCACAGACATGCATTGTCTGTGGCACAACCTGCCCTTTAATGCCCTTGAGGGAGCTGCTTGAAGTCTGTCAGTGATGCTCGCCCTCAGCTTGACTGGGGCAGAGAGGCAGCAGCGTACCTGGAGCGTGATTGACAGCCCGGGAGAGTCAGGGGCTTCACTTGCCCCTTTGCAATAATAGCAAAACGTGAATGCTGGGAATATTAATGTCTTTCATATTTTATTAATTTTAAATCCGTAGGATATCAAGTTGGTGTACTATGAAAAGAAAACATCAATCCTGCAGAAGGTAATGAGTGCAGAAGCAATGTGGGGAGAAGGGAGGTAAAAGAAGGAGGAGGGGGAGAATGTGAGCCCCTCTAGTTATGTACTGAGGGAGGTGGAGAAAACTAATATTTGGCTGTCCGCTGTTGGGTATCGTCTGTTAAATGACTGTGCCGCAGGAGAGTAAAGCCACAGCCTGGCTGTTGCTGCAGTGTCCCATCCAGCTAAATGTGATGATTTTCTGATGACACTCCAGCGCTCACTATTTTGATACTCTTTTGATATGTCTACATGGGGTTGTGAGCATGTGTGCAGGGATGTCAGCTGTAGATTTTTGCTTGTGTGTGCATGTCTGCCTTCCTGTCTTTGTGTGTGTGTTTTATTCCCTTGATTGAAGTGTGGGGGCTTTGTTGTTCTCAAAGCTTGTCACATATTTTAAAGCATCAGATTGACACAACAGTGCACCAACTGCATTAAGAGTGACATGTGGTTTCATAAAAGCATGCATATGGAGCAGCAGGAAAACGCTGTCAAGGTCAAAACAAATAGAACAGGGATGCAGCCTGTCGGAATATTACAAAGTCACAAACGCGTGCCGGGCTGCACATCACACCAGCTGGCTGAAAGATCCTTAAGTCAAAGCACAGGTTTGATGAATTACAAAGGAGTTGTCATTATTTGTTTGCATCTCAATGGAACATTGCTTAAAAGCTATCAGTCATGTCACAGCCTTCCCCTGTGGAATAATGGAATTTCTGTCTTAGTAAGGCCAAATAGTGAAACTTCTACTCTGCTATCTGCAACAACAGATTCCTCTAGCATTAGCCGGGGGTTTCTGTATGTTATTGTTAGAAGGCCGGGCAATTGACGCGATGATGTGATGTGAACAGATGGATGTGAGAATAATGATGACTGCCCGATTCACCATAACATTTGCTGTCGCTTTCCTACATTCAGACAGATTTCAGACCGACTTGATATTACATATGGCATGCAGGACCCTTAATTACATGATAGATGTGCAGTCTTCTCTGGGGCAGTACATTGTTCTCAAATGGGTGCAAATAGACAGTCTAATAGTTTCTGGCTGCAGCTTCAGTTGCCATTTGAGGAAGGCCATTATGTGTAATCATAAAACATCTGGAACGTATCCGAAACTGCCTCTCTGCTGCTGCCATTAGAGGTCCAATCTCCGACTTCCTCCTCTGTGTTTATTTGGATGGCTCGAGGCTGACTAGCAAACCAAATGCTTGAGACTAATAAACGTGATAAATGATTTCTTGGAGGCTCAATTAAGGTTTCTGTTCTTTTGTCTGTGCAATAATAAATCATATTTTGAGGTGATTATTGTCCATTCTGGTTACACATCTGTCAGCAACTCTCCCTCAACTTTCATCCTTCACAATGAATGTGCCGCTTAAAAAAAACAACAACAAAAAAAACAACTTTATTCTTATTCTTTATTCTTCGGCGAAAGAATTTCAATCAAGAAGTGCAGTTACATGGAATCCACAACAAAAGCAACAAAATACAGACACTTGTTGGTATGCGTGTTTTGGTATGATGGCGATGAAGGTCGGGTGGGCCCAGATGTGGGGGCCCTGCCTGGCGGCTGTTGTCAGGGTCATCGGCCGGGAGCGGCTATGCTAGCAGATTATTTATTAGCTTAATTTCACACAACAATAAAAACGCTTTGATCATGTCACATAATATCTGACTGACCTGGATGCATTTCAGGGGATTTATTTCAACAAGAAAACCCTGACAACAAATCGAACAAGATAATTAGAATATGGGAAATTATCTTCACGCCCCTCGAACAAAGATGACGATTCTTGAGTCAGCGTACGTTTTTAACATATTGCGATGTTTGCTGTCTGTTCTAAATATCTGCTGTTGATATCCCAGTCTTCAACACCTTATGTTATTTATTGCTTCTCTCATAACACCAGGTTAATTTTACAGACTAGAAGAACTACATTGGTAAATTCACTTTTAGCGTGTAGCTGCTACTTTCAGGAACCAAGCTTCTCACCCCCTGCCACCAGTATTTAGAGCTCATTTAGAATGATCTAACAATCTCATTTCTTGTATCTTTAAGTTTAAGGCTATTAGTAATGAATTCACAACACCATTAAAGCAATAACATGGATTTTGTTATTAGCAGTTGTATAGTAGTAAGGAATCGATGTGCTGGCGTCTAGTAATTGAATCAATCCTTCACCGAAATCCTGTATTTCTAAACACACCTTGGAGTTAGGCCAGACCCTTATTACACCATCATATATTTATATGGGGGAGTCATTTGGAGCCCAGGAATAGGTCAAATGGGCTAAACTGAATTGTGAATAATTTAAGATTCTATTAACATTTAAATGTGACATTGATTTGACACAGTCAGGCCTTTGCAAATTGTCAAGAAATAGCAAAGTTGTGGAGGGAAAGAAGCTGCGTTGTGGTCCAGATGCCATTTTTATGTAATTATATGTATTTAATCAGAAAGTATCGCTCACATCTGTTACATAGACAGCAAAAGTACACTTCAGTTATTGCATGAAATCTTTAAGTCTGATTTTCACATCTGCAACTCTGCAAGGGCTGTCCAGGACTAACCTTTTTGAAGGCCACAGGACAAGTTTCACCAAAACAAACAGAATATGTGTGTGTGTGCGTGTGTGTGTGTGTGTGTGTGTGTGTGTGTGTGTGTGTGTGTGTGTGTGTGTGTGTGTTCATACGCAGGTCCCAAATCAATAGCTTGGGGTCATCCTCCACAAACAATCGTAACTTTGCAGACAAAGCAGCAGAGGCCAGGCAACCTCATCGCCTTTTAAAGATCTGTTGACAAAGAGACAAAGATGGGGAGGAGAGACCTTTTAATAGGACAGACCTGCCACTTGCATTGAGGTCACTGAATTTAGAACTTGCATTTACTGGACAGATGCCTGCTTAGGTCAAGACTGTTCCGTTTTAGTACTTACAGTAGATGTTGACCAGCTCTGCTATTCCTGTACACTGTAAAGAACAACAGATTTTAATGTCCCAGAATGAACCAGATGTATACTTTATTCCTGATTAAAGCAGATTTCAAAATTTCTCATTGGCATTTGCTGTGTAAAATTCAAAGAATGCTTTTGTTTGCTGGGGCTAAAGCTTTGTGGGGTACATACACAAATTCCACATGAATTAATTAGCAACATAAAGAACAGTAATTTCCAAAGGGTTGCTTTGTATAATGGGTTGTTTATCTGATACTTTAGAAGGACATTGTCTCTCTGTCAAGTTTAAAAAGCCCCATTGACAGTTGGATTTGTGGAAAACTGCTGTGGTTTCACTGGTGGGAGAAAATTTCATCAAAAGAAGATCAAATTGCTTTTTCCTGGGTTATGAACAATGTTTGTTTAACTTTCCCAAGAAGATGACTGTCACGTCTCTCAAATAACTTTTGGAAAAGCAGAGAAAAAGTAAAGTTCTGCTCACAGTATTAGCTTCAACCAAGACTTGAATGAAAAATTCAACATTATTGGTTAGCCTGATTACTTCACATTATAGCACATAAATATTCTCATTGTGGCTTCTTTCAGTTTGTGCTGTTTTGTAAGCCCGAGCAGTGTGGAAATGATCATTCACATGGTGAATGTCATTCATTCACTCACTTTTCCTAACAGAAAAATAAAGCAGAGGCTGAAGAAAATTAAAAAAATATGACTTTTAGGTCGAAATTAATTATTTTCTGTTCTAGCTGGGGAATCAAACTTACACCAGCTATTCACTACCGTTTTTTCCATTAGCAATAGCTGTCAAATTTAGATGTATGACCTCAGTGAATTTCAGCAAAATATGCTCATTTTTTCTGAAATATTTTCTGAAATATTGACCATAGTGTTGAAAATGTATTTTCTGTATTTGTGCAATATCAAAATATTCTTGAAAGCAAAAAATATTCACATGGACTTGTTACTTGTCAGAGACATGTCTTTAATATTAACCATCTTTCCACTAAACTTGATCAAAATTATATCTGTGGATATTCTCAGTCATCCAGGTCATGGAAGGTCTCAAAAAAGCATAAAATATGGCAACTGGACTAACCTCATGTGAGTAGAGGTTAGTCCAGTTGCCATATTTTATGCTTTTTTGAGACCTTGATCAAAATTCTTTTAATTTCAAAATTCTTTTAATTTGTTCCCTCCGCTTGTTCCTATTAAGGGTCGCAGGGGGGGGGGGGGGGGCTGGAGCCTATCCCAGCGGCTACGGGCGAGAGGCGGGTTCACCCTGGACGGGTCGCCAGTCCATCACAGGGCCAACACATACAGATAGACAACCATCCACACTCACAGTCACACCTACAGTCAATTTAGAGAATCAATCAGCCTCGTCCCCTCTTGATGTCTTTGGACTGTGGGAGGAAGCTGGAGTACCAGAGAGAACCCACACAGGAACAGGGAGAACATGCAGACTCCACACAGAAAGATCCAGTGCCTGAGCCGGGACTGGAACCCGGAACCTTCTTGCTGTGAGGCCACAGTGCTGACCACTGCACCACCGTGCAGCCTAGTCTTTTAATTTGCTTTTATGATATTCTGCAAAAAATGACAAACAACAAACAAATAGACGCACATATTCTAGCCTTAGTGGAGGTCCTGAATAATTCTGGGGACTCAACTCAAACAATGTTAAATGATAGAATGATTTTCTACTGTGAAAGTCTTTTATTTGTCATCCATTTTAATCCCACACCATTTTACTGTTAAAAATGGTCCAAATCCCAGTTCAAGAACTTGACATTAGGTTTTAGCATTGTGATTAATACCGCAGAGAAATACTGTAAATGTCACCGGTGTTGGAAAACGATACCTTTCTTGTTATAAAAAAAAATAAAATCAGTTTTTATAGTCCACTGAGAAGCATCAAACTGAATGACACACTTAACATTTATAGTTAAACTAACATCACTAATGTTTTGCAAAAAAAAAAATCAGTGCTGCTACTGTCATAGTTCCACACGAGACAGTTAATATCAAGATCAGGCAAAAATATTACGCATGTGTTGCCGTTTAGAGCACTAACCACTAATACCATTGCTATTATCTCCACCATCTCTTTGCTAATTATTCTCACTTTACCCTCTAACATGCTGCAATACGTCCACTTGAAAGTCATTTGAAAAGGACCATTACCTGCAGTCATTCTGTGCCCGTGGAGGAAAGAGGAGGACAACACAGTTTTATGTTACACCGTCCGATTTTGCTCATTCCCAAACTTGTAATGGCTAACAGAGTAATTGACAATGAAAATAGTCGTTAGGTGTAGCCATAGTTACAACCAAGGCGCTCCACTGCAGATGGTGCTGACATGTTCCTGTAATTATATTTGATTCTGCAGTAATATCTTGTCAGGATGGTGGTAGAAAGAGCCAACAGGAGATATCCTATCTCCCCTCGCACCTGAGTGGCCTGGAAAAGCTTATTACAGAGCCTCACACATGCTGAAAACAGAACATGCCAGAATACCTTTATCCCGCTAAGGTGGGTCTCTGGTGGGACCCAGCAGCTGTCATTTACCCTCAACTCCAGCTGTTTTAATTCCATATAAACCTCTCATTGCAGCAGACCGCAGTGTCTCCTGAGGACCTGAGGTGTGACAATCATCAGTCAGGCCTTAAAATGGGCCATATTACAGATAGGGTTAATCCACTATAACCCGAGGAGGTGCCAGGATCCCTGTTGTCATAGCTACAGAGGGCTCCAGCAGCATATGGCTGCAACTACATTGTACAAATGGACTTGCAGCATCCCAATAACCTGGCCTGTCACAGTAACCCAATCATCACAAAGATAAAGTGCATTAAATCCAAACTCGGAGTATCTGGGATATTTGATTGTGCTATTGTAAGAGATGTATCATCTTCCTTGGTCCGTTATGTGGAAGGATGATAATCATTTTAAATAAATCAATGAAACTCAACCTTTTTTTTTTTTGCCCATTTTAAAGTCTCTTGGAACAAAAGCAGAATACATTATAATTTCAAATATGTGCACATGAGCAGTATCATGCCATGACCTCACTGGAGTGATAAATGTCACGGCTTCTGCGCATCTAATCCATCAAACCCACCCCCCACCCAGAACTTGGAAAGTGTTGCTGATCCAAAAATGCAGCTGTCAGGTTTCTGATTATGTCAGGATGGAGATTGGTGTGTACAGTAGCCCCTATTTGGCATGAAACTGCAATATAACCAACATATGTTAACGAGGAAATATGGGCAGCACCATGAAACTGAATGAGGTGGCGACGAAATAAAGTCACAATTTGCCCATTTTTATGAGGTTTCTATGAATATATGCAGTCATCCAGCAAATGGAAGTTGCAATATGCACTCCTGTCCAGAGAAGAAGCTGTTACAGGTTTCACCTCAGAGCTAAGAAAACTTGGATATACAACATCCTTAGTGAAGTAGACACTGTTATGAGCAAGGAGAATAGAGGAAGCAAATAAAACAGTAACTTCCAGCACAGCAAGGCATGAGGATACCTTCTCCTAAATTATATTTGTCAATTCACATATTACAATCTACTAGTCAGAGCACGCAAGCTGATGTGAAAAAAAAAAAGAGTAAAAGATGGATTGCCTGAAGCGTCGAGCAGGATGAGGTATTTCATGAATGTAGAGACAAAAAACCACAGGTATCATTTAGTATTTGTGTCAAAAATGGCCCCTTTAATGTTTTAGGGTGGAAATATATTGCACAAACATTTTACATTTTAAATAGATAGAAAAAGTTACTAAAGAAAAAAAACAATGGTTCTCAATCTGGGGGTTGGAACCTCCGCAAGGGTCACAATATCCTTTCTGGGGGTCATCAAAAGGTCACATTAAAACAGCAATATAAACTGTCTGCATATATTTTATTAAGTTTATGAGTGAACTAGTATAAAATTTAAAAAAAACCCAATAACAACAGTTCTTAAACTAAGGCCTATCACCATAAGGCTGTACTGTTGTATTTTCCCTTGCAAACAGGCCCAGTTACCTTGTGTATATTATTGCTTTTTAAGGCATAAAGTACACATGTATACTGTGATGGTGCAGTTATTAAAAAAAAGTGTAAATCTAAAACACTAAGGTCAAATTGTAGTTTATTTTTCTGTCTGGCAGCAATAAAGACTGAACCACTGGTCGAAACCACAAAACCATTGGCAAACATTTTTAATTATGATAATTCTACAGTACACACACACACACACACACACACACACACACTCCCCATGGATATACATGTGGCTGCAAGCATAAATATGCACAAGTGTCTTTATTAAAATGAGTGATCCAGAATCCAGGGCCACAGATGGGACTCTGCCTCACCTACCACAGTTGTCTACTAGGCAGGTGAGAAGGTGTCTGTAATCACCCTCTCAGCAATGCTACACACACACACACACACACACACACACACACACACACACACACTTTTATAATCAGTGTGGCCAGCCAGACTTCCCTCATCATTACCCCGGGAGACAGGAGATAGAAAAATACTGCCAATTCCATATCTGTCTGCTCTGTCGAATGTGTAATGGTGGAAGTATGGTGAACTTTTTTTCCCATTTTGTACAGGCTGGGAACCCACATTGCACTCCATCACTGTTCATTACCTCCACCAGCCCAACAAACCACTCTGAGGATGAATAATTTTGCATATGAGATGGTGGAAATGATCACTGAATCATTATTCAGCAAATGTCAGTGTATATATACCTGGACAAGCATATGTGATGGATGAAACACAGGGTCAAAGCTGTGATTTAAAATAAAGCGAGGGCAAAGGAAGGGACAGAGGGGAAGTGAAGGGATGGAAGTCTGTGTTAATGATATGGTCATCTGTACACAGTGGGACTCAGATGTGATTAAGGCAATGATATGATGGGTGGTGTCAGTGCAGGGCTTAATGACTAATGCAGTGAGATGGAATTGGAAGAGACACTGGTGTCAGGCTGAAGTGGAGTAATGCCTGGAGCCTGTGTAGCAGAAGACACATGGAGCTGCCACAATGAGCAGCCTCATAAGCACAACTCGTTATGTAGCTGCAGACTTAGACATGCATAATTAGCCCCTCTGCAGAACAATGTAGGGTTGAAATTCATGCTTTTGACATTCTGTCAGGCAAAAGATAAATAACCAGAACAAAATAATGATGATTATTTTCAAGATCCACTGCTCTCAGTGGAATTGCATGAAAAAAATATGGAAAAAAAAAAATTCAACATGTACAAAAGCATTAACATAGAGCATCCTCAGTGGTGAAAAAGAGCAACTTATTCATTTGTTTATTGTTGTGTTCTACCAGGTTGCTGAGTCAACTGTAGACATGTTGTCCAAAACTGTTACAAATCACTGCTGAGCTCATCAGAGATGACAAATGACGATGGCACAAAGTCAAAATATTCCAGATCCCAGTCATGCACCTTTGGGAGGATGGATGGATGGGGTGAAACCGTGATTCAACTCTTCTTTTATGCTAGAAATGATATTAATTAAAGCCATGGAGGTTTGTCATTATATCTCCTCTTGAAGTATGGAAGTAAGTAAATCGGTTGGTGCAAAAGACAAACATGCAGAACATGTAAACATCCATCCATCCATTTTCTATACCGCTTATCCATTCAGGGTCACAGGGGGAGGCGGAGCCTATCCCAGCAGACATCGGTGAGATGCGGGGTTCACCCTGGACGGGTCACCAGCCTGTCGCAGGGCCATGAGGAGCAATTAGGGGTTCAGTATCTTGGTCAAGGACACTTCAACGTGGTCACTGGAGGAAGTGAGGATCCCTTCGGTTGCTAGATGCCCACGCTACCTCCATGTACATGTGAATATGCGAACGTGCTTCGGCACGATAAGCACGATGCAACTTTTGTTTTGGGGGAAAATGTGACTGACACGTAATTGGATTTCGATGAAAATGATTTTGACAGAAACAAGGTCAGCTTAAAAAGTATAGGCCTACATGTGTTACATGCAAACATTAATTCCTCAATAAATTGAAACCCAAAAATCAATAAGGTCCAGGCACTGTGTGGCTGCCATCAATAGTGAGTTTTATAACTGTGTAATGCACAATTAGGGATGGAGGGAAAGTCATGACAGAACAGGAAGGGGGACAGCAGTATTCCATGAACTAGAGGGTTGCAAATATGCAGCACAGAGCACAAGAGTTGGACTGATGTTAGTTTACAGTAGCTACTAACAACAAGCCAGCAACAAAACTGCATGTGATATAAAAAAAAACATCTGTTCCTCAGATGACAAATTGCCTCAACCGTAATGAAAACTGGATGAAACTTTTTTTGTTTTTTTTTTTCAAATAACCTAACACTCGTCTATGGTCAACAATGTAATTAAAGAATATAAGTTTGGGGTTTAAATGAGCAATTTCGTTGAAGTTTGCACAACTAACATCTACAGATCTACAGATGACCAAGAACAGCAACCATACACTGGATAAAGGTTTGTATATCCATATGTTTCCTACAGCTTATCAACCTAAAGTGGAAGGAACAGATAGATGAACAAGATTCTCATCTCAGTCGAAATGGGACGGCAGACTGAGACCCTTGTCTGTTAGGATGACCTGGGTAGATGGCCTTCTTTACTGCTGCTTGGTCTTTCAGGAAACAGAAGTGCTTGCCATTGCACATCTCCAATAATATCTTTCTGCATGCATTAAAAAGAGAGGACAGGGAGGTTCACTCGAAAGTCTGGATTGTTTATGGTTGCAATATAGATTTTATACAGCTCCTAGGAAAAGGAAATTACGTCTTAAATTACAAAGATGTCTCTGTGAGTAGTCAGTAGCAAGAGTTATATGTGCCTGGAGGCGAGTGTGGCTGTTTGGCTGCAAGGGACACGAGGGAGCTAAAGGATCTAGAATGGGACTCAGCAGAGAGCCAGGACCTACAGTATGCAGAGTCAGCAGAAAATAACAAACTTACTCAACCCCCCTGATGAAACAATGGCCCAGATGAGGCTAGTGTGTGTGAAGCACAACAAAACAGATGAAGAGGGGGAAAAAACACACTTGGACACGCACTAGCATTCTGAGCCAAGCTCCAATCTCTCTGTTGACACCAAGCAATCCCTGCAACCACACAGAGAAGTACAGCTGAAATTCAAGCACATATATTTTCAACAATAGAATAAATCAGACGTGATGAGCTTTGCATGCAGGCTACACAGAAGAAGTCATGATGTAGATGCAGCGTGCCACAGATGCATGAAGCTGCATGTCCCATCAATCCTCAGGTCCCTTTTAAGATGAAGAGAAATCTTCATACAGATACAAACAAAACAGATTAGGGAAATAAAGATTACAGAAAACGCTTTGCAAAGAAAAAAACAGCACAAAACTATGAAGACCATTAAAAATGATGTGTCGTTGAAAAAGTTCAACAGTATTTGTTGTGAACTGATGTTTAACATGAATGAAAACTGATCCATGATAAGCATTCATTCGCAAAACACAGCAACATGCAAGTTAACATAATTTGGATCGCACTTGTCTCTAGAAACTACAAATAATGCATACATTCAAATGACACCAATGATTCCCTCCAACCAATCACTACTATTCACTTTATTCTCAAATAATTCACGAATTCCTTCGAATTAGGCTAATATGTTTCAGTTAGACTTGTTAGGTTATAACTGTTAAAGGTTGCAGTAGTAGCTTTGGTAGCCAAATAAGAAGAAACATGCAGTTATTGTATCGGTCCTTATTCTCTTAATTTAAATTAAATCAATTGCTCTTTTCAAAGCCTTGCTAATCCTTATGAACTACATAATGTGGCATATTTTGATATCATTTGGAAATACTAGTAATAGTAAGAGGACGATCTTTAGTTGTTGCAATTACCATGAATCAGAAATGACGGATACTTGTGTGTACAATTGCCAGATAGGTCAATCATGTAGCAGAAGTGCAGATGCAGGTCAGCAGGCCATGTTAAAGTTCAGCCCTCAGAACAGGGGAACAATGTAATCACTGGTTTTGTTTATTGCATGGTTGTTTGTTCCTGTCATGCAGGGTTGAGTCCCTCTATTGTCCTTCTATAAATGCTGATCGCTACTTAAGTCAGAGTGGTGAGGTTTAACAAACCCTACAGAAAAACACAGCAGATGGAAATGCCTGTAGATGGAAATGCCTGGTGATAGACAGGGGGGCAGAGCTGACGGAGAGGCTATGCTAATTCAGCAAACCACTGTGTACAATTGTGGTGAGCAGATGACCACATCAGATTATAAAGCAAATGGAATATTCTGGCATATGGGCTACAACAGCTGCACGCAGCCACTTCTGTCAGACAAGAGTAGAATTTCCAGGCTGCACTGGGCACACGTTCACCAAACCTGGGCAGCTGAAGACGAGGGGAAAAAAAAAAAGGCTCTTAGTTTGATAAAGCTAAACTTCTGCTGAGGCACACAGATGGTGAGAGTCTGAATTTGGTGCCACAGGCAGGAATCCTTGGACCAAACCTGCCTTGTGTCAACAGTCCAGGCTGGTGGCAGTGGTGTAATGGTGTGAGAAATGTTTTCTTGGCAGGTTGCAGACCTCAGTCCCTCATTGCTTGGATGCCATAGACTATCTGAGCGTGGTTGCTGTCCATGTCCATGTGCATCCCTTGATGGATACAGTTTAATCATCGTCTAATGGCTACTTCTGACATGATAATGCCATGAAGAAAATTGGTTTCATGGACATCGCAAATGAGTTAGCTCACTGTTCTTCAAAGGTGCTCCCAGTCACCAGAGCAGAATCCAACAGGACTCATTTGGGATTTGGTAGAACACAAGATGTGCAGCATGGCAAACAATGTATGATGCAGCCATATAAACATGAACCAGATTCTCAATGGAAGGTTTCCAACATCTTGTGAAAGCCAAGCAATGAAGAGTAAATGCCAAAAGGACACGGAGTTAGCATCGGCATGGTTTCCCTTGACCAAAGGCTAATTGCATTTTTATGCTGCATTTGCTCAAACTGACCTCTGTAGCAAAGACAAGTTTGGAGATTTACACATTTTGTTCTGCAAGGTAATCAACACTAATGAACACCACTTTTTGGGATTTTAGAAATATAACGGCAATCACCAGGAGTAAAAAGCTAATGTTTTGTGCACAAACTAAACCATCACCTCAAAAAAGGCTTTGAAATTCACAAGTCCAGTAATTAGTGGTGTAATTTACTCTGTCTATCTGTAGAACCAGACTTTAATTTTTTTTTCCATTTGTGTTAACCACAGACGTTCCTGTATTTCAAGCATTTCACGAAAACCCTACTGACATTGAGATAAGAGAACCAGAACTTCAACAATGCTAACTTGTTTCTAGTCTGTTAAAAGCAAAGGGAGGCCCTGCCCCGTAGTAGTACAGCCTCTATATACGCTGCTACATGGGTTTACATGGATGTATATATGGTGGTTTGTTCATGCTCACACCTCAAGCTTGTGTCCAGAATCTCAAAATGAGATCTTAAAATGAGAAATGTTACATGACACAAAGAATTAAGGTGAATCTCTGTGGAGCCGGTGTGACTGGAGGTGTTAAGATGTAAATATCCATTGGGGAAAATTATATGGGAGGAAAGTTTCTTTTCGACTACTTTCTGTGACTGTTTTTTTCTAAGAATAGCTTCATCCCACAGCAGTGCAGTGTCAGGGTCCTGATCCTAAGACAGGAGAGCATTTATCACAGAGGCAGCCCATTTCTGAAATGACATTCCTAAATGGCCTGCTTGCAGCTGGGGGAACCATACGTGGGCTTTACTGAACACTGTGGATAACAGGATCTAAACGGAAAAGGCAGAAAGAGTGTAAAGAGGTGAAACACATGCTTTGAGATCCTCCGGCTCCTTGTGTAAAGGTTACAGAGGAATTTGCCCGGTGTACAGTTCCCTGGGATAAGAGGAAAAGTTCACCAAGGAGATTGGTCAATAAGAATCCAATTACCTCCACTCTTCAGTGCACTGTAATGTTGTTTTGCTGATGTCTTTATACACAGAATGCTGCATCAAATCCTGATCAAATAAGTACCTCAAAAGCACACATACCGTGACATTTAAATTGTCATTTACAGACCCAGCAGAATTTTCATTATCAATTTTAAGTATTTTGAATTATTCAATATGGAAAATGTTGATAGGAACTATGACACTGAAAAGTGTGAATCACCATTTGAATCACCAAATAAATCACATTTTCTCCCCCAGTTGAAGTTTAATGGTAAGAATGTCAATTGAAGAGGAATAAAAGTGAAGGACATGCATAAATGCATGGGATGGCTCCCTGTTATGTGCTGCTGTTTTGGATACAAGAATAAGAAATATGCACAAAGTGCAGAAGTCAAGTCTCTAAATGTGAGCATTAATTATATCCAGATACTCAGTTGTTGTAGAGGAGTTAGTTTGGTGTTGGCTCACAAAACTGACAGACATCCGGACATCAGACTGGTTGACCCGGTGTCGTCTCGCTTTAAAAGGTAACAATTCACAGTGCAATTAGGGTTCAAGTGCCATGAGACAAAATGTTGTTGGGGGTGGGGGAGGGAAACCAGTATCACTGTGATGATGGAAGACTCCCCCACCCCCAACATGTGCCCTACACCTTCATGCCCTTAATTCCCAGACCCAGAGATCAACAATCTGACAGTGACATTAACAAGCCCCCACTAAGGGGGTCAACACTTTTGGCAACAGCAACCTCTTGTTAGCCTCATTACAGGACATATGGTTCAAATCGCAGCTCCAGGAGGTACATTTCAGCCTCTTTTTGGCAATAGATCTGTAGCACGGCAAAACAAAGAAGGGTGAAGTGGTTCGGCACAATTTAGAATTCAGGTCAATTAATATTCACAAGAATTGGTGGGTAAATTATATAAAGTTTTTTGACAATAGGCAGAAAGAAAAGTAACATTTAGCTTGTGCTCTCTACAGCAAGGCAGTAATAGAACAATAGTAGAGTTTCCATCTAATTATTTTGATACGTGTCTCATTACAAAAAGTTGCTCAAATGACCCTCAGTTTTAAAAAAAAACACCTTTTAATGTTTGTCTGCGGCGGTTTCAGTCTTATTGACAATGCAAACATTTAAGTTTATGACAATAACACTGCCATCCACGGCGCTGCGCTGACAGCATGTTTACAGGGTTAACTAAAGAGCAGAACTTTTCCTGTGATGACAGACAACTATGCATCTCTACAGGAAGAATCAATAGATGTAACAACCTGATTTTGTGAGCTCAAAAGGGAGGACAGAAAACACATCATTTCCACTGAGAAACTCAGCTAGCGCATCCTCCTGTTGCTGCGTAACTGCTGTGATTCAATCTATATCTGCAATAACTGCACTTACGTTCAACTGTGTTTATTCTGACATTAGCGCTTGTTACTTTTAAAGAAGCTTTTTTCAACCACTCTGTTCTTTACTGCAGCAACGATGAGAACCAGTCAGGAGCCGCATTAATGTTGGTTTGCATAAGAGCTGTTAGAACACAATCATGATTCATATTTTCTTTCAATGCGGTTCTAGATAGGAGGGGTGTAGCTGCACAGCTTCCAAGATACAGACTGTCTAACTACCTGCCCACTCTGTGACACTGCATAACAAAGACCTACTTTGACCTCTGATATTTAAGATGGTGGAGGAGAGACAATGTGTCATCATCTCAGCAGTCTAAAACTATTCTTTGTTCAGCTATTTGTCAATACAGATCGGAGCCATGTTGAGGCGCTGTCCAGACAATGGTAGGCAGCTCACCCGACTCCGCACTTCATATACGGTGCTGAGGCGTGAAGCACAATCCCACTTACTGTCATAGGGTTTAATCTATTTTCACATTAACCATTTGCTTCAACACTTGACCTGCAAAGGTTTCCAACATAACACCATGGAGTCAAGAGACAGAGTCGTGTGTCAGCTGGCATCAGTGAAGCGAAGCAGGCCAAGATTGTACTGATTGCTGATGTGATGTGGCTGCTTGGCGTGGCTCCTGTGGCCCGAGGAGACGGGTACCATCAGGCCAAAGGGCCCTTAGCTGGGTAATAAATCACTCTGATGACAGGAATAGTGACCTTTACATTACGGCACACACGTAACACATGTACCGTATATGCAAACAATTACAGGAACATGCATTCTCTGTGTAACGTGAAAACACCATTTCACTCGCAAGAGAAGAGGCTACTTTATTGATAGAGTAATCTTCATAATAACTCGTGCCTCATCAGCATCATTCATCATATTCATTTTTTATTGAATAAGAAGGTTTCATCTGTTTTGTCAATTAAAAGTGAACAGCCTCATAAGATTGTCGTCAGTCTGACAGGCAAAAAGTTGCAATATGTGGTTGGTGTCAAGATTGTTATCACAGACAAAACAAATCAATAAGCCAAAGCATCGCATTCCCCAATATAGCACATCTAATCAAAACTATCAATCCTGCATGTCTAGGCTGGTCTGTAGTCATTACCAGGCTGCAGAGCCCAAGGCTATTAGTGCTGGAGCTAGCTAGTGAGCTGAGCAGAGTACTTTGAACATTAGTGTGGCCAAACAGCCTCAGCGCAGAAGGATGAATGAACGGCAGGGTTGTGGAGGCAGCAAAGCATGATCATACTAATGGGCCATGCTAAATGGACCATCTATGGGTAGTATGGGCTGACTGGCCTGCTCTGTGATCCAGAGCCATGCCCATTTCACGGTGTCTGCCCGGGACCTGGCCACACTCACTCACTGTGATGGAGAGCTCCATGTAAGGACCCAGATGTCAAGAGGGGTTTGTCTGAGGTACCACGACAATCACGGGAGACACCGAGAGAGCTGTCTCCACGTGTTATGGGGGGACTGACACAGCTTTGTAAGGGGAAATCTGTCTACACTGAGACTTAGTCTGTCACATCACCTGCCCAGATAGACAGGGAGCTGGGATTTATTAAACACAAACTGATATTTAATCAGTCAATCAATCAATTTATTTCACGTTAGATTAGAAACATCTAAAGCATAAACTATGAAAAGGAAACATAAAAAAATATAGTCAGCAGATTAATGTACAGTAATGGTTTTGGGTCCTTTTTCATAAATTTTGTTGATAGCATGAGTCTCAATCAATCACCTTTGTCAACATTTAATCATTAAGGTTTTGATGGTGAAATTATGTGACCAAATTTGGTTCAAGTCATTACATTACATTGATTATTGGTGATATGAAATCATGATAAAAAAAAATGATATTCAAATAAACAACCAAATAGTAATCGATGTCTGTAAATCATTGTATTGTCTTCTTTTGCTTAGTAAATGGTTGAAATTTTTTTCTGTCCAAAAAGTTGTTTCATTTTTGTTTAAATTCCACTGGAAATGCAAGAATATAACAGAATAAAGCAACGTGTCGCCTGAAGCAGTGCCTCCCGTCTTAACAGACTCATGATGCTAACTGCAGCTGACGAGCGCAGAAAGCTTCTTCTTCTGTGACCAATAGAAAGATTCATTTGCAGGAGGAAGAGGACAGATATACTCCTCCTCCTTCATGCCTCACATTATTTTGAGCCCAATTTAATTTTCAAGTTTTCACTTTGGGAGAGTTTTACTCCAGAAGCTCCCCAGCAGCACGTGTCATGTAGGCCTATAATCTAAATATAAACTTGACGTGGTCGGCGCTGATCCTCACAGCGTTATTCAGCCCCCCTCCTCATGTGCTAGTGAAACAATAACGCATGTTGATGTTAGCATTGGCTCAAACAAGTGCAGTGTCTATGTTGGCAGCATTAAATCCAACAAAATAATTACAGATTGGCTGTTTCACACCATTCTGCAAACAATATTTTCAGTCAATTGTGCTGCACCTGCGGAAAATGACAACAGGCTACAATACCTCCCGAAGACAAGCCCGAGTGTGAGCCAATCATCTTGGGAAGCAATTAAAGAGAGAGAAAAGGCCAAAGCACGAGTCCTGTAAATGAAAAATATCAACGTGGGGAAAATTAATGTGCATGGAAACACCAAGTTATTACACCTCAAAGTCCATCAATCTATCACAAAGCTCAAAGGTCTTATAAACTGACATTAATCACACAGAGAGGCAGATAAAAAACACAAGGGACACGGTGACAGTGAAAAAAAGCTTTCTCTGCTTTCTCGCTGTCTCCTGACTGCATCTCTGAAATTGCACTCACCTGTCCCTGTTACTCTCAGAAATACTTTTCAAACAGATGTCTTTCACAGGGATGGAGCTCTGACTCACACAGTAAATCAAGGTGTTATTTTTCCATTTTCTGTGTCAGAGATTTGATTACTTTTTCCCCGATAGCTTTGCCTCTAGTGTATGGTCAGTGAATTGTAACTGGGTTTGTTTTTCCCCCTTCACCTACAAACTTATCACCTCATCCTATACCATTTCCTCCTCTTTTTTTATATACTTCTTGGATGTTAAATGGTTTAAAAAAAAATAAAAAAAAGCTTTCACAAATGCTCTGATGTGCTGTCCTGCCAGTCATTTCAACAAAACTTAAAAACCTTAACGAAAAGCATTTTGATGGCATCTGATTCATGACCACGTTCAAACTGTGACAAAAAAAAAAAAAAATCCAATTTATATTCTAGACATGTATTCAAAGCAGTCTGAGTACTGTAGCCCAGAGGAGTAAAAACCAAACTGCAGCATCGGTGTTGCTAGATGAGGATATGAGGATGGAGGAGACATACGGAGAATTGAGAGGGACTAAAATTTTAGTAGCATAACAAAGTGAAAATTTGACCGGATTATGTGACATTAACCCATGTGCTGAATTTACTTTGGAGTCATTACTCTTCTACAGTATATGATCAAATAAGAAATAGAACTTCCTACTTCCTTCCGACAACTGCCATTCAAATTTATGGTTGTGCTAAGGCAGGGATAGGGCCAGATAGGGCATGGGGGGGGGGGGGGTCACTAAATAAATGATGCACCTTGGCTCTGCCATTGTTCTGGTGTCCTTATCTTTTCCTGGTTTTAAGCAGGTGCAACAAGAGAGCTCCAGCATGTGCGCATACTGCATTAAACTGCAACTGCTGTCCAAGCTAAAGATAGAGGAAGTAATTCACAAAGAGGAGATGATCCTTCAAGCTTTTCATTAGCCAGAAGCTAATTTATATCCCAGCATGTGCAATAATTACCTGTAATTGGGTCATCATTCAAATGAAACCTGAGCAAAAAACATCCAAGAAATATATCTAAAAAAATTAAAGCTAAAAGACATCAGGGAAAACGTGAAAATAAAGTTTTAGTCACTGTGGATATTTTACTCCACTGCAATTGCACACACAAAAAACCTCACTGAGACACCCTCCTCAGAGAAGAAGTTTGAGGTCATATTCTTGGAGAAGACCTCTATGCATGAGAGTCTTCCAAATGAAAGTATAAAACTCTCTTATGTAGGACATAACCTTCTCATCCGGGACTCCAACGGGTAGCAAAATGTCTCCTAATTTCCGCTCCCTCATAATAGCTTGCATTGAAAAAGCCTTTGTTTGCTCATCTAGTAATCCCCTCCTGAATCACATCAAGCTAAAACCTTTTCTGTTAAGTTTTTATGTATTACCTAATGGCCTTGCACTTCTCTGATGTGCCTATAAACCTTTCCCTCCCTAGGGTCCAGCAATGTACCGTATTTCCACACTCTTTCAGTTTATCACAAAGACAACATGTGCAGTGGGATGAATACATTATATAAACATATTTCACATGTTTTTTGACAGTATTTGATGATACTGCGTTCATATTCTGTGTCCATACCGTCTCCTTGGTAGATACATACACGCTTCTAGTTACATATGGAGCAGTATCCTCTTTGTCCTGACAGAAAAGAATACCTTATCGTATTGCTCAAGTAACATCTGCGACTATTTTACTTTTTCGTATTCTTAAGAGGTTTCTGATGTGAGCAGAAAACCTGTTTGGCCGTCATCTCTAAATTAATTACAGAATATTTGATTTAAAAAAAGAAAGAAGTTGCTGGTACACGTTACAGCTCAATTATAGCCAGCCCTCTGTTTATGGACATTTAGAGAACCACTGCAATGCAATGGCTTCAGAAGATGTGACCTTTAAAATAATGTTTGCTATTTATCTTTATTATTCATGCACCTCTTTCTAATCTGGAGTAGAAGAATATAGTGGACAGGATGAAGTATAACAAGAATGTTCGATGTCTAACCACTCTTTGCGATACCACTGTTAAATAAGATAAATCATTTAGCATCCTTGTGGTGCGCTGTGTAATAACGGCGATGTCTTTATACGGCCTGGATCTGGCTGGCTGCAGTGCCTGAGTGAGATGGATGAGGCGAAGCCTAAACTGCTGAGGGGTGAAGTGAATTAGGCTCACACAAGGGTTCACATTTTATCATTACAATTAAAATAGGTACGAGTGGGTAAACTGTATCCCTCTCACCACAGTGAAGGCTTCATGTGTTGTGAGCAATCAAATCTTTTGATTTGAATGCAAAGGCTTATCTAAAATAGATATTCCTTAAAGTACAGGGGTGTGCAAATGTGTGTGTGACGTGAGGAATTAGTCTTCAGGTTGGAAACATACAAACTAAGATAACCCATCTAATTGTAATATCTAATACGCTTACTGCGCTTTTAGCAGATTCTTTTATGAGCTTGAGATTCAACATAAAATTGGATTTTTGTACCTGGTATTGTCTCTGGAAGTCCAGGCAATTATCTCTAAAATAGAGCGTTCGTACTGAGATCCATATCTAAGAAATCAGTCAGCAATTATGGAAAGTGTCCTTATACAAACAGAGACTGAATCAACACTTTACTTCCTACTTTTTCATGTTCAGAATCTCTTTTTAAATTTCCCCAAATGCATAATGAACCACTAAATTAATTTTTAATTATCAAATTCCAAGAATTCCACAAGGGGCAGTGAGAGAAAGAGGGTCTTCTGGTGGTCTTTCACCTTGCTAATGAAATGTCACAATGTCAAGGCTTCTACTTGACATTATTTGTGGAAGCCTCATTTGATACCCAATAAATGTATGACAACATTTCGTAGAGCAGGCGGGCAAAGGCCCGGGTCGCATTTTAAAAACATCTCCTGACCTTTCCATGGTGGCGGTAATTGCTAATGCCAGACAAGTAGAGAATGTAAGTCTCTTATGAGCCCCAGCGTTTAGAAATGGACCTGGTGACACTGTGATGGAGGGGAAGTCAGGAGGGAAGGAGACGCAAGCCTCACTTTCATGAATAAAAATAAAAAAATGATATCACCAGGCGGTAAGTGCAACCTAATCACTCCCACACTGCACAGATCGCTCAACTGATGATGGAAATAAACCCTGCATCATATCCTTCTGAAAAGACACAGTACTTAAGGCCTCAGAGGGATCTGGCTTTCATTTTCTTTACCTTACTCTCAGTGTCAAGGGGCCAAAAGTTGATGGCAGAGTGACAATAAATCCATTCCTTATATTTTGTCCTTCCACTGCTTCAGCCCATCGCTGCAGTACTGTGGCAGACATGGATCAAAGATGAAATGAGAGAGGCATAAAGATGACTCAGGGAGTTGCAAAAAAAAAGAATCTTCACTCCGGGGTGGAGTCAGGAAAAAGCTACTGTCGTCTGATATCAAGTAATTACATCTCTAGACTCACTGGACAGGATGCCCTCGCATGTTTTCTTAATTATTTGAAAATTAACAAAGCAACAACCCGTATTTAAAACCAATACAGTCTTAAAAGCGACCTTTGAATTTGGGACACTGACATGCAGAGGTTATGTGGAACACTGTCCGACCGGCCTCAAATGCATTGCACCCAGCTGCATGCGCTGAAAAAACTCCCTCCAAATTTGTAGATTTTGTGGTGGAACGTTGGTTAAAACTGGGGCCCCGCCCTGGTGTCAGGCCTGGGATAGGGGCCCGTTGATGAGCACCTGGTGGTCAGGCCTTAGCCCATGGGGTTTGGCCGGGCCCAGCCCGAAAAGGTGCCACCTGCAGGAGGAACCAGAAGGGTCTGGTGCAGTGTGGTTTGGGCAGCAGACCAAGGCCAGGGCCTTGGCTGTCTGATCCCCAGACATGGACATTGACGCGTCTCGGCAACATTGCATGGACATTGGGGGCAGTGCCTTTGGAGTGGCAGACCGGGGTGGTGATCACACTCCTCAGCCTCCCTGGAAAGGTCTACGCCAGGGTACTGGAGAGGAGGGTCAGGGCGATAGTTATCACATTAAAACATTTCATACATTCCAAGCATATGATTTCATTGTTGTGGCATAATACCATGTATAAAATAGCATTTATCTTTCTGTGTCTTGGTGTATCAAACAGCCTAAACTCTTTCTGAGAGTGAGCATCTTTTCTAGTGGGGCATGCGATTGACAAAATGCGGGATCCATTGGTGTGTTAGTTGCTGTTATCTACACTTCTCAAGCAACCACCCGCTGTTCCAAAATCCCTAGACTTCAATTAGCCGAGATCCCTGATGTCTGGTATTCCGAGACCATTAAGTCACTGTCCTCCTAATACAGTTGTTCATGCTGATAAAATCCATTATTTTGCTCATTAAGTCAAAAATAAGTAACACAGCTCTTTTTAAAATGATATTTTGATAGAAAATTGCAAATTTTACTAGCTGAAGAGAGTTAAATCACAGATAGATAGTAACATATGTACAGTACATTTCAATGGGAACCCATGTGTTTGTTAAAAGCATAATTACGTTTCCCATTTGATCCCACCCAACCATGGCTGCCACCAGGTCCTCAACTTCCTCAGTTGCCAAGAATGCAGAAACGTTAATCTCATCCACAGCGTTGATCACACAACCAGAGACACTGGATTGATGGAAATATATGTATATGGGGGTTTGGAAGGGGACTTAGGCAGGTGTTTGCTTTCTGTGCCATTGACTGTGCCAGTGCTCACTCACTGCCCATTCGTATTATAGCCTTCAGCCAAATAGACAGCTTGCGAGTTGCTGGCCCCTGATCCCAGCACATTAGTTTAATGCCTAGCTCTGTGGAACTGCTCCTAACTTCCTCTCCAGCCTGGCACAGCAGCCTGCCAGACAGACAGACAGACGCGCACACATACACACGCATCACTCTGCAACTCAGAAATGGAAAGTAGCGTTGTGAAAAAACTGCTTGCTTATATTTTCTGTAGCGTTTAGAGCTGGCGTCCACAGTGAACAGCTGTGTCATGTGGCAAAGATGTGAGCATTCTAGCATGTTCCAAAAGAGCTAAAATAAGCAAAAAAAAAATTGTGTTTGTTACTTTTTTGTTTCAAAACTTGTGTAGTAACGCACTTGCAGGATTTATTCATCTGGCACTCACTCTAAGTGCAGCATGTGTTCATGGCAAAAATTATTTACAGAGAATAAACAGGATTTATGCAAGTCGATCACGAAGCAAATATACAACAGGTTGTGAGATTACCATTATACCTTAAAATAAGCCCGTCACCGTCAAGGCGGCATCACAGGGGGCATATAGCAACCAATCTGTCTCTGTGTCAGCACCTATGTGTCAGTGCTAAGGAGGCACAATCTGTTCAAGATAACCTGCCAGAGAAAGAGAGCAAATAAACATCTGCATTTATTTATACACACTGTCTAAGCCTCCACTCTAATGAGCATTAGACACATGGGTTTCGAATCTGGATTTGAGTCCAGGCCAGTATTAAAGCACATCATCTGCTGAGATGTTCTCACTTCTTTTTTCTCAGTTTCACCTGGACTCTTGACAGATGCAGATGGAGATCGAGGCGCAAACATATGGGCTGTCAGACGAGAGAGGGAGACCAAGACTTCTCAGAGATTTTTTCATTTTTCCCACAGTTGATGAGGGAGGATTTTCATTTTATTCAAAAGGTTGGCTTAAAGGTAGAAGTTAGTCAAGTTGAACCAGCAAGTACTTCATATTTCACGATCTGAATGAACAACATATAATAAAGAAATTGGTGTGTCCACCCCACTTGTGACAAGTCAGGCCATGCTACCATCCGTAGCTTACATAAGATATGATAAACTTTTGGTTGTTACTGAAAAAATTAAACTGCTGATACGAGCAGCTAAAATGCGGCCAAATGCAAGTAGCCAGTCCCCTGAGTACCCCTTCACATTTTTGAACATCGCTGTATATCCTGATTAAATGCACTATCAATTTATAGGGCATTTGAATGCAGTGTCTGTGTACATTATGGTATTATTCTACAAAATCTGTATTTGTTCATTTTTCATTGTACAAAGTTGCTTTCAGAATTTTATGTTTATTAATTATGGCTGTTTTCTATCTTTCAAACATTGTGACCTGATGAAGATCCAAGGCGGAAGAAAATAAAAATGTATGGATTGGCGCGTGTACGCGTGTGTTAAAGTATCCAAAGATGCAATTATTTTAAATATGGCATAGGCATATTATTAATCTAAGCTATTAAATATTTTGCATCAATAAAACTTTGGAACCATTTAAAATCAACACAAAGGCTGAAATGTCTTTCATTTTAAAACATGCAAATACAAACAAGGACAAAAAGTATGAGACGATTAGCATCTTCTCTCTTTTGCAAAGCGATAGAAATGTTAAGGCCTGCAGAGCCGGACAGTTTCCACATACAGCAGACAGCTTTTTCTGCTCAAGTTTAAACATCCCATGAAATGAGAAATGGCTGGTGTCCCTGGGAACACTGATCCAAGCAGTTGTCAAAGAGAGTCATCGGTGCGTATTTTCATGTAAAAAAAAAACAACCCAAAAAAACCCCAAAAACCCTTTTCCCTTGTACAGCAGGATGTCGTCTGCCTGCCATCTCCTGAGTGCACCCAACCACCACTTTCCTCCGCAGTTCATCCACATGCTGACGAAGCTGTTGCGCTTCAATGAGCTTCTTCTGGACTGGTTCTGGACAGAGCCAGTCTTGGTCTTGCTCATCTTCTACTGATCCTTCACCAATTCTTTAATATCGTTCAGCTCATCTTCAGCACACAGGTCCCCAACTCCTCTAGCTTCTCTTCTGGCTGATCAGCCTCCTGAGACTGATGTAACACAACACATGTTGAGGTTAAGTGTTGATCATGATTTAGAAAATGTATTGTGAAATCCTGGGGGCGGAGCATGGCATAGCTGGGAGTAGAGTGGCCATCTAACAACTGAAGCGTCGCTGGTTCGATCTCACTCCCCCCTGTGGAAGTATCCCTGGGGAAGATACTGAGCCCCTAATTGCTCCCGATGGCCCTGGAAGGAACTAGCAACCTGTCCTGTACCCCACCTCTCGTCCAGTGTCAGCTGGGGTTGGCTTCTGCTAGTTAGCTAGCAGGTTAGCCATTTACTGTAGGTTAGCTAATGTTACGTTACACAAACGGTTGATGATAAAAATGTGCATTAGCCTACTTTGTAGCTAGTTTAAATGCCCGCTTTGTCAGCTATAAATGTTATTGATAATATCGACCAAAGTAATGTAACGTTAGCTAACTTTGCTGTTCGAGAAGCTTGAGCCTATGCTGTTTGCCAATCCATCAAGTTGGAGATGACATACACCTGATGTCAAAATTTAACTGAATGTTTTTTGATCCACGGTAAACATTTATCAAGGTTGGATTTGGATCTGGGGAAAGGAATAAATCTTACATCTCTTCTCAACCTCTCTGGGTATCGTGTATCACCATTGCATGGGCACCAGACACAATGTTTGACCATATCAGTGGCTTAAATAAAAGTTATTTGATCAAACCAGAGCCTACAACTGATATTGGCTGGTTAGCAGCAGTGTTCTGTTGGCATTTAGAACCTCTGATGTCAGAGGAAGTAGTGTTACTATGTGGAAATAAGCAGGGGCGGGGCTAACACTTAAGGTGAATTCCAGCCTTGATACTGGACTTATTGCAATTTTATTAGAAGGATTTTACCAAGTTAATTATTTAAATTTTTCTAGTGTTGAATATTATAGTCTATAAATCAATTCTTCCAGGAGAGGTCAGACAGGGCTCAGGGGCCAGGAGGTCCTCTATCCTGGACAAACCACATTAGATTGAGCTTTTCACTAAAGCACAACAAAATTATCACAATCATGTAAACTTGTCGTATGACTATTTTTTTTTTAATTTATTGTGAAGTAATTTTCCATTCATTTAAGACCTCTAAATAATGTTTTTGTGAATGCTCATCATGGAAATGGACTTGGAGATTACATAGTTAGATAACACACAGGCTGCCATGCAAGATGCCAACCTATTCATCAGGATCATTATGGTGTTCACTATGTTGCTCGAGGTTGCAAGATGGAGACTCTACCTACACCCTGACAAGGACTTGTTGCATGGCAGGTAGCAGTCGGTCACTGACATGCAGCAGGGTCCCATTAAAAAGTAAATAAACTAAGTGGTGACACTTAACTGCGTCAGCATTTTTACACAATATTGTAGCCATTTATCACACCACTATCAGAATTAGAACAACTGAAATTATTTGACCGACAGACGGTCACAAAGTCATAATACTTTCCAACCAATAAAACTATCTGTAGCCTTTTAGCTTTAAATAACAAAAAAAAAAAAAATTTTGTTTGAAAAAGCAAGCTCAAAAGAGTGGAATAAGATTAATTTTGGTCCACCTGTTACTGAAGCCTTATCAGCACCGGGCTCCATCACAGCCTCTCCCCGTGACGTCTGATGTGGCAGCAACATCAGTGTGTGTTTGAACGGCCCATAAATTAGGAGCCGAAAATGTTTGCACAGTTTAACCTTGTGTAGGTGAACGCTGATTGAGAATACAGAAGTGGAACAGTGTGTGTGTACCAGGTATTACTTCTGTTGTGGGGACGTAAACCATGTACACTCACCCACCTATTGAGGACAACACAAGACTCGGTGTTAAGGTTAAGGTAAGAATTGGGGTGAGGGAAATGGTGGCGACGATAGCTGGGGTTACAGCAAGTCAGCAGGAAATTAATCAAAGTCAATGTAATAGCTTTTAACATGACGAAAACATGGTTGTGTGTTAGTGTCTGAGTGTGTGTGTTCACAGCCTCTCTAAATTCAGGGGGACATATTTCTTTGTGTGTGTGTGTGTGAGAGAGAGAGAGAGAGAGAGAGAGAGAGGGAGAGAGAAAAAGGGCAAAGTCAGCCACTTATGCAGAGAGATTCTGCAACACTGCTATAAAAATAGCCCCACCCGTAAAGGCTTTGCTGGTTTCCATGGAGCCAAACAAATGCCCCATGTGTGAATTTATATTAGCATCCAAAATTCAATGAACACATTTAAAAAAAAATATGTTGAAAAGTCCCTTCACTTTGTTCTGCAACCACTTGCGCACCTTAATTTTACATAATTTGAGGCTAGAGCATATTTCGGATAATATCCTTTTTATAAATATGTGCAGTGTCTGTTACAGCTCCATTTATCTACTGGCAAATATATAATAATTAAAATAAACGCAGATAGTTTTGATATGTTTCAGAGTTTTCCCTAAAGAAAGTGTTTTATATTTTTGTGTGAGCAGTGCCTCCTACTTCCATCCATCATGGTATTCTGGTTTGGTATGTCTGAAACAAAGTTGCCAGGGTCTTGAGGCTTTCAGGCTTTTAGTTTTTGAAGTTGGCCTTAGGGTCCTAACAAGGACAACTGGCTTCATGCACCACCTGGCAATAATGTTAACAAGGACCCACAGCCCCACGCTGATGTGGACCGTTCCAGCACTAGAGGGGTTGCTGGCAGTAATGGCCATATCTGTCCCACATGGTGTCCAGCTCTCAGGAATCCTCCCTGCAGCTTGCAGTACAGCACCGTCTCCACACAGCTGCAGGAAATAACTCATATGTTGCCCACATGGCACAGCAGCTCAACAGTACTACCAAAGTACCTGCACATACTATGAATAAAATGATATCTCTCGCATTATCTGAGCTGCAGTGTGGATTCTGCATCAGGCTTTTATATGGTTTTAAACAATACTTTTAAAATGATCCCTTGAGCACACCGCATCCAGCACTGTCAAAACAAAAGCCAAACGTCCAACGTCTCTATGCACTGTAACCGTGCTTTTACTCTGAAAGGCTTTTACATTTGATTAGAAACGCAGAGGAGGAAAAAAAAAATCTAATCACACTAACCAATGACAAAAAAAAAATGGGATACATCGACATTATGGCTCGACAACATTTCTGGCTGATTATACACATTTAGAGATGGATGACAGGGGAAACAAGCCATGCAACGTATGTGAACAGAACATTTCTGGACCAGAACAACTGGCTTGTTGTCTATTAGTAGTGTCATTTCACGGTGCTCGGGCGATTTAAACAGTCACTTCTCTTCCCCAACTGTTGTGGCATGCATAATAAAGAGGTGGTGAAATCATTTGTTAGGCTTTGATGGGAATTGTTTTGGACTAAAGAGATGAGTTTTCCCACTTTCACAGGCTCCGCTGAGGCAGAGGCTTTGTTTGTTCACTTGACTCCAAAGGTCCAAATGTTTCATTCTGTGAACAAAATCATTAATAAAGCAGTTTGTAAATATGGGCTTCCCCTCACATGACAGCTAGTTAGTTTGAATGCTAGAACTCTCAAGGGGAGTGGGCGATTCTGACTGTTTTTAAAATTCACAACTTTGTTGAAATAAAATCCATTTAACTCTAAGACTGTACTCCTCTTAAATACGTGTATCTTTTATGTTTCAATTGTTATATTATTAAGATACAATACACAAAGCATTCCAGAATCTTTCAAGCAAATGTTACCGTATTTACCTTCTGCATGACAGACGGTGTGTCATTTCAGCCTTCAGCATACATAGATGAACATACACTGTATAAATGCATTCATTATTGTGGTTATGGTCACAAGTCTGATGTTGCCAGCTACATCTTTGCATTAACTGATTGAAAGCGATATGCTGTTTCATAAGGTGTTGCCTGTAATAGCCATGTGTGCTATGATCGTAAGGCTGACACACTCCCACGGCTCAGGGCATATTACACTCTCTAAAATATTAATGACTCTCTGGTTAAAAAAAACAAAAAAAACATTAAAACACTAGGAAGCCCAAACATCTCCCCCATGCTGAGCACACATCTCAGCTGTCTTTTTGTGGCTCTCTGCCTGTTGGACCTTGTCTGGTCGCTGCTCTTAAAAAAATAAATAAATAAATAAAAATAAATATATATATATATATATATATATATATATATATATATATATATATGGAGAGAGAGAGAGAGAGAGAGATAATATATCTATATATAGATATATATAAATATAGATAGATAATATATAGTTAATATATAGATATAGATACTCGTGTGAAAATAAGCTACTGTTAGCGGACCACTGGATAATTGGGCTGATTTGATGTTCATTTCACTCCCCCCCCCCCGCCCCCCCCGGATGACTGTGGGGGCGTCCTGATTCAAGGCTGATCGGAACAGATTATCAGTCAAATGATCCTGAGGTGCGAGGGGGTTTATGGGTATCAATGCTTTAATGTCCCGCCTGGCTCAGACACTCCACAAGCTCAACTTGACATCCTGTATTGTGAAAGGGGCAGTGATGGAACGTAGAGTAGAAAGCAAAATAGAGGGCGAGCTGACCAGGAAATGTCAACAACCTGATGTTGAGTAGCATGTAGCTGTAGCTAGCTCTAGCCACACTCAAGCCCCAAAAATAAAACAGCAAAATATTCCCAACGGTGACTTCATCTACATTTTTTCCTCTTTGTCTTCCCTCACAGACAGCAAAACATTGCAGGTGTTTTGAAGATTTTGCATGTTTCTGTCAGATGCAGAGAGGAAATGTATTGAAATCTGTGGTTCATTGATGCAGGGTTTTTTTTTTTTTCTTAAATCAGTTCATTTTTGAATATCCTGTCACATGCATGAGGCATCATAAGAAACAGGCTGAAGAAACTGTGCAATTGTCATCTTATGAGATCTCTGAATGCTTCTTTTCCGAATATGGACGTTTGCTTTCAACATGAAGTCCTTAATTATACCATTTGGAGGTGAAGTGGCTTCCACAATTTCCTTGCTGGTGGACTCAGTTTGCATATGCCCCAACCAGCTGTGATGGACCCTCGCTGTGGGTACTTGAGTGAAACTGGACAGCTACTCTAGGGCTCCTGCTGGACTGTTAAAGTAGGCTACAGCTCACTGTGTCAAGATCCTCTTTAACCTTAAATACACAAAAGGAAATGAATGTGATATGTGTCCGCTGGTGCTTATTATCCATCATCATGGTATGGCGGCTTATCCATTAGCACATTTACTTGCTTCAGAGAATCCATGATCTCATGAAATTGCCAAATGAAAAATAGAAGACATGATGACGATAATATTTCAGAGGGCGGAGGATGGAATGAGTGAGGGAGATGAGCTCTTGAAAGCTCAGTCATGTAAATATGATAAAACGGAATCAGGAAGGACAATCAATAGGGTTTCTATTGGTGTAAAATGTGTAGAAAAATACAAACCCTGAGACAGCACTTGATTAAACTGAACGCAAAAAGAAACAAGCAGATGATGCAAATGAAAACAGATGGTAAGTGACGCCGCAGAGTCGGCACCTGGACTCAACTGGATCGTAAAACAGTTTCAATCACCTTTTATCATGTATAACACTAGAGGGTAGACAGTTATTGTTCAGACAAGTGCATCTGCACTCTAATATGCCATAAACATATCATGAAGGCACAATCTTCAATATGGTGGTGGTAATAGCCCGTAACATAGAGGGAGAAGTGAGGGAAGATCTGGTAATGGGACTATTATCTGAGAAACAGCACGCTTTTGCGATGTCCTGTGTGGTGCAGGGATGGTTTGAGGAGTATCCTCACACTCAGTACTCACCCATGGATGACTGCAAAGAATTAGACTGAATTCTCACTACCATCATTCAAGTTGGGACCTTTGAGGGCCTTTAAACCATCTGGTAATTACAAATGATTTTTTTCTAATTAATGTTGGGCTTCATGTTCCATTAGCCTGTGGTTTCGCAGGTTACAGCTAATTGAAAATGTTATTAAGCTAATAATGTTTACTTTTTCTTGTGTGGGTTGGACCTGGTGCTCCCGCTCTGCCTCTCACTCCCAGGAGCTGTTTGCTTATTGTAATTGAAGATGGGAGAGGTTTATTCCCCCCAGAGCTTCCTCAGTCCCCTAACCCATATTGACATAGTGTCTGCAGGAGATGGGCTGAATGTTAACCTGCAGTGCTACTGTGGCCCTCATTATTGAGCGGCAGGGGCCAATGGACACAGGTCCACGAAAAGAGACTGCATCCTCCTGTCCAAGACATGCATGTGACTGCTCATCCTCACTTAACATCAATGTCAAAATATTCCAGAGGTAGTAGTTTATCCAAATGCTAACAACCGCGATGCATGTATTCAAGCATGCTTCACTGCCTGAAGTAACAAAATGACACATTTATAAGTGACGAATGTGCTTCACTTGCTTGGACAAAATGCCGTTGCTTCTTTGCTTCACTGCCATTGTGTTATGCGACAAAGAAAAACAAAATTCCAGTCATGTTCGCTTATTAATTTCAGAGATTTTGTTACCCACAGTCTGCCTTGATTTTTGTTGTTCAGTGCAATTTTGCTGTGTTACAGTGAGCAAGATGTATGTTAAAAAGGGAAGCTGAAACCTTCTTGCTGGGCTTGGTGTTTCTTCTCTAAGTGCAACATACATGAATTACCTCAAGCTTTCTACTGATTAATCTTCCTAATTCTTCAAAAACCCGGAAACAAAAGTCTAGGAGAGAGGCAATCATAACTAGTTTGACAACAAGGCCTTGACCCTTGAGCAAGCTAACCCGATTAGCATTATTATTATAATCCATCCGCAACCTTTTTACTGATCCTGCTCACACTTGTGATGACATCACCTCTTTGGCAGATGTAAGAAGGAAAAACAACAATGCTTTGCCATGTATTCATCAGCTTCACCCTGGTTAGCGGCAAAGATAAGTGTTCATCTTCATTGATACTGTACTTGACCTACCAGATGATTATGCATTTACAGTCTATAAATAAACAAGAAAAACAGGACTTGTACTTGTTACTCAACTGAAATGTCTATTTTAGATGTAACTCAGGAATGCATAATCGTTTCATGCTTCTTCCTGATGCATATAGCAGGATGTACGTCGTGAGGACACTGAGTTGCTGACTTCCATGCGATGGGAGAGAAAGCAACCCTCACCTCTTTACTTTTCCCAGCTCTGCCATTATATTTGTATGAAGAAAATTTTCCTCATTATGAAATATTCAAACTGAATGTAAAACTTTTGGGCCATGTCAATTTAATTGGGTACTTTGTGCTTTATCTGATGAGCATGACAACCCAGAAGCTGGAAGTAACACGAACCAAGTAAAACAATAATCATGGTGACTCACACTTGCTAATTTTAGTAGCACGGAAGCATTGGACGCCCATGCCTTTGTTAAAACGATTATTTTCTCCATTCTGATTGAATCTACGACAGCGGAGCTGACATCTCGCAAGCAGTGACACGTTAATTGTTTGGTTCTCTGCCTCACTCACAGATACTGGGCTAATGACTCAGTTTCTAACCTTTGCCTTTAATATAAGGAACTGCTGTAAAATAACTTTGACCCCAGTCTTTGCGATGCTATTTTAAGCTTTCACAGGTTTAGGTTTCCAAGTGTGCACACCAGTTGATTGATACAAACCTTTGCTTCAAAATCCAGAGCCCAGGCTACTTAACCTCTTGGCGATCTCACCTCGGTTCCTGCCATTTCAACAGCCTCGCTGTGGAGTGGAAGGAGCCAATTTCCCAACACGCTGTTGAAGCTAGATTTGCATTAATGAGCCCTGCGGTGTTAAGCCTAAGGGGTGGCTTTTGGTCGAATCACCAGCTGCTGCAAAATAAGCTACAAACTTTTACTGACACAAGCTTTTAGTCCGACATTGCACTCAGAGGGATCGGAGGTTGAGGACATATGAAGGAGGGAGTGCCTTGATGACAGCCTTATATTTTTCTATGTGATCCACGTATTCAACCTGCCTTTCATAATACAAATGCTCCCTTTCAGGAGAAATTACAGTTCAAAATCACATTTGAGTAACTTGTGTAAATTCTGTTCTTTAACTGTATACATCTGCTAAACACATGCGGGAGGAAAAGTCCGAACAATTAGTATTATTTGCTAATTTCCAGTTCTTGTGGCTTATTGTTCCATGACATCTAAAACTGTTGTGTTACATAAGAACTATTCCCACAAAACCAGCCTCCCCTTGTTGCCAGGTCCTTGACTCCAAATCTTATACCCAGACACTGTGGCGAGGCCTTGCAGGGCAGTGTATGTTAACAGACGGTTTATATTATTCATCTTTAATTTATAGCAGACTGTTCAGGTCCCAAGTGTGCTGTATTGGCCATGGGGAGCCCAGACTTAATGCTGAAGGCCCAGATAGCTCTCAGCAGTCGCTCTCACCTCAAACAAAAATTGATGCTCTCCCCGGTGCTTCATACACACAGTATGAGTCAAGCCTTGTGAAAATGCTCTATGGCTGCTGTCAAGCTGTTCCACATTGATGGAAAAACATAATTGATTTGGAAGAATTTCGAATTAGTTCTCAATCCTGAATGTGCATAAAATCCCTTTGTTGAGGACGATCCACCAAAAAAAAAATATATGCAGGGCATCATTATTCCTCACCACATGCATTTCCCTTCAGAGCCTTCCAGTGATCAATTCGCAATCATGTTATTATTATGGAGCTATTTCCAACAATGACAGTGAGATTGAAGCTCCAGTGACTTGGTGAATGAACCCTAATGGATAGCTGTGGGAAACTGCCAGGGACTGATTAATTAGACCTTCACCATGAGTTCCAAAACCTCTCCTTTTCATCTCACAAAAGACCCCACATCTTAGCTACAATACTTATTGTCCTTCCAGTTCGGTGGAAACTGATATTCTCTGCATGAACAATTGCGTGATGACAAGGTTGGAGTGCACTGTGTTGATGCCATGGGTGGAGATGACATTTTGTTTTACTTCTTGCAGCACATCCTGCAACTGTGTTTTGGCTCATCCAGAATCCCCTCTGATTAACGCTGATCTGATATTTTACCACAGAGAGTAGGATACATGACGAGGTGTGACACGCCAGAGGGTCTCAACAGCAGGAGGTGATGATGATGTTCACTCTACACAAATGGAAAAGACACAATCACAAACCTCTCTCTTTTTAAAATGATAACAAATAATCTACTGTAATGCCTCGCTCAATAATAATAGAAATAATTGTGTGAATGGTTATTTTCATTAATTCAGTCTTATATATTCCTGTGGACTGGCGACCTGTCCAGGGTGAAACCCGCCTCTCGCCCATAGCTGCTGGGATAGGCTCCAGCCCCCCCGCGACCCTTAACAGGAATAAGCGGAAAACAATGAATGGATGGATGGATGGATATTCCTGTGGTATACTGTACTTGAAAAGGAAAGTTTGCCACTAAAACGTATAAAATAAAGGAGGCAAGAAAAGGAGATGTGTCCTGTATTTATTTACAATTGAATCCAAATAGTTGGTACTCATTTTGAGACCTTGGGTCACATGGTATGGAAGCCATTGAAATTTAAAACAAAAACTGAATTTTACAGTCCATAAAAACCTCAATGAAGTCTAGTACTCTTCGGTACTGAGTGTCAGGTTGTGTTGTGGAGCTGGACTCAAACCCAGAGACGGTGATGCAGGAAGGACTTGATGCTAGTAATTTATTTAACATGAAAATAAACCGGATGTTAAACAGATAAACTCCCCACCAGAAACTCACAATACAGGGGAGGAAATCAGGTGAGGAAACACACAGGCTGAGGTTACACAACAGACAGAACTTCGATACAGACTCCACTGATTCACCACACTGGGAGCAGGGCTGTGGCTGAGGAGGACCGATTAACTGACAAGACACAAGTGAGGCACTTAAAAAAGGCAGAAGACGGGAAGAGAGGAAGTAATACAGGAGTGCGCATGAGGGAAGTACTTTTCAAAGTAAAACAGGAACTGACAACACAAGAGAAGAAGTACTAATTTAACAGTATATTGAACCCCCCCCCCCCCTCAGAAGAAAAATGCAATGACGTTAAGCATGTTCTGCATATTTTCCGTCTAAGTCAGTCTAGTCAGGGACTAATTGGAGACCTCTGATCACATACTGTTGAAATGAATGAAACATTTTTTTTTTAAATTCTAAATTCTTGTGTTTTTTGCTGAAATATTAGTATTAAACAGAGGACAGATTTTGTCATGTATGGATTTAATATTCTCATATTAACAAGCGCATTCATGACAGTCAAAGAATGTTTGACTCCTCAGCTTTAGCTCATTGTCACTACATTGACTGAAGGCTTTTTGACATGATCATGTAATAGTAATATACACTGTTTCTCTGCAAAACAAATACAAAACAAAGACAGAAACCTTGGTGAGCAGTTGCCAAGGTTAGTCAAGTCGACTTTAACACTGATCTCAGGAAAAAATGCTAATCAGTTCCAGGGCTCTGTATTTACTTTCTTGTCAGATTGTGTGTTTTTGCACATTCAGTTTATATAATTTTCCTCGTTGGGTATATTAAGCATGAAATGAAAATGCATCTGTTGGTATCCTGAATATTGATATTAGTATATCAACCCATCTGCTGTATACATCACATTTCCCTCAACCTTGAATTTAAAACTGATACGCATGACACGTGGAAATAAAATGGCTGGTTACCTTTTAAAGATAAACAATAAAATGGTGCATAAAAGGTAGAAAAAGTTTTCTGATGATTTTTAAAATAAGGCACAATGATACAACTGATTTGCGATGCTTTGACATTTTTAGGAAGTGTTAAATCGCAGCAGGCGCCTGTCGGATGTTACAGTACCTGAGTAGTGTTCATAAAAACATGTTCTGCTGTTCATCAGAAGCAGAGCAACAGAAGAGGTCACAACACATAAAAATGATTTGGAATTGAATCTGACAGTAGAAAGACACCTTGTGCACACATTATATTCATGGTGAAATCACAACTTTCTTTTAGTGCTAGGTTACAGATATCATGCGTTAAGTACAATAACGTGAACCTTTGTAATTACCTCACTACCTCATTTAAGTTAAAGATCAAAAATACATCATGCCCCCCCCCCCCCCCCCCCCCCCAATCTGTGTCAACGCACATTTAATAAGACGCACTCGGGCAGACTGGCAATAAAATACTGGCAAGCTGGCACGAGTCCAGACTGGACCAGAAACATCTGTTCACATTATTAATGAATCAATTATATGTCACACATGTGCCAGGCCTGCAGGGGCGGAGGGGTGGGGGGGGGGGGGGATGTGGTCAGTGGAAGTGAGGGAGAGAGAGAGAGAGAGAGAGAGAGAGAGAGAGAGAGAGAGAGATGCAGTATCTGAATATGCAAGGCTTTGAGCTCCCCACTGGGGCATGGCCTTCAGCCACTGCCATCACTCCTGCAGCTCTCACACATGACTCACACACAACCTGTCAGTCAGTATAAAAACACAAAGATTAGAAACAGAAATGGCAGGTGTGTGGAAAATAATAGGAACTGAGAGAGGAGGAGGCCAAGAAATTGAATAAGGACACACACAATATAATAAACACACATAACTACAATAATACTGCAAACTATGTCGTTGCCTTACCTGTTACTGCAGGATGACATACATGTCCATATTCAGAGGTGGTGGCTCTGACTCTGTAAAGCAACCTGCCATTCAAATCTGACAGTTCAGGGCGATTATCTCCCAAGGTGACTTAGAGCTGCAACCAACAATTACCTTGATCATTAATTAATCTACTGATTATTTACATGCTTGATTGATTAATTAATTACAAAAGACCATTTAAAAAAGTACCATCAGTATTTCCCAGACTCTACACTGAGGTGCTCAGATTGTTTGCTTGTCCGTCCAAAGGTCCAAAACTTTTTCTTTTTTTTTTCATTTTCTGACATAAATGACGGAAAAGGCAGAAAGTCCTATTCGGGTTCAGATTCAGATTCAGATTCAGATTCAGATGACTTTATTTATCCCCGAGGGGCAATTAAAGTACGGTACAACTGAGCTGCATGACATTAAAAAACAATAGAAAAAAAAAAAAGGGACATGACAGTGGGAATAAATAAGGGAATAAAAATAAGATTAAAGATAAAATACAATAAATATACTACATACAGTATGTACACAATGTAAAATGAAGAGTAAGGTGACTGGAGTGAGTGAATAAAGTGCAGACAATGTAAACAGTATAAACAGTGTAACAGTGAAGACAGGATATTGAGTAGCCCGGGGAGAGTATGTAGGTGTGTGTGTGTAGGGAGTTGGTGTGGGGAAGGTGTTAGCAATTTATTCTATTTTTTATTTTCTAATTATTTTATTATTTTATTTTATTATTTTCTAATTTTATTCTATTCGTCAGTCTGGAACTGGCAGATTAATGTTTGATGTTTTTTTTCTTGAAAAAACCCTGAGAGAATTAATCAAATATCACAGTTTTTAGCAATTAATTTTCACCAGATTGAATTAACCAGTTAATTGTTGCTGCTGTGTTGAATGATGCTGTAATACTGGCAGCAACTAACCAACCAGAGCAGCATGAAATAAACCAGTAACACTCTACTGTATATTTAAACTAACCGAAGGTATGCTAAAAAATAACGTCTTTTTAGCCTTTTTGTTTTTAACAAATACAAGCCGTATGTTAGGCTCACTTCTTGCTTCGCGTCATGATCATCAGCGTAGAAACGAGACGCACCCTGACGATGTTTACTGATGGTGCTGCACATCATCGCACAAATGCATCAGACTAATGATCGTATCCAAATTTTTAGATCCACGTTGCGCAGTGTGGTAAACAACAAACTTAAAAATTGTAATACGTCTCATTTTAAAGGAGTCCATAGTCAGACTACATGCAAAAACCTCTGACAGTCAAAAAAATACAAATCTAAAAGACAACACCTTTTTAAGAAGACATCAGGGAATCTCTGACACAAACAAAATACATTATATTTTAATTGATTCAGATGCAAGACTCAGATGATATATATATTTTTTTTATTGTATTTCATTTGTTGCTTGTTTTCGACTGGAGATTTGTTTGCCTGCATACAGCAGCTGTGGTTCCGGGGCAGCTGTTCAGAACTGTCAGACTTGTTAAATCCGTTCTGATGGGAATTAGCTTGCACAGACATTGGCAAGATGTTGATTTTTTTTTTGTCCCCTAACATTGGCGTTATGCCGTCTGAATTCAAATTTGAAACACCAATCAAGCCGAGACAGTACTGTTTTTTAGATATATAGGTAATAAAAAATGAAGACACAAAAGACTGCACTGTCATCAGCACACAGCTCTGTTTGCATACGTTCTTCCTCCAGTGGCCTGTGATGCAGTTCCTTTGATTTTGCACCAATTTTCAAACGGTTCTCTTTCCCAACTGTCAGAAGTAATCTGAAGCAGTGCAATTGGGTTTACGCTGGTGCCATTCTTGAAACTTTAACCTGATGTATTACAATTATTATATCTCATTTGGTTGGGTGACAGTTCAAACAGTCATTATAAATGTATCAATTTACGACAGTGGTATTTAAATTCTTCCAAGTCTGTGGAAGCATTAAGAGCTGACAACATATTTTCTCTTCTTCATTAATATTACATCATGCAATGTGATGGAATTATTCCGGTGCAATTTCCAATAGCATGAATAGTGCATTGATATTTAAATATGCAAAGCTTTTGGGGTGGAAAAAAAAAAAGGCAGCTGATCAATCCAAGAAATACCTGGTTCCCTAAATTCTAAGTAATTCCATCAACGGAGCGGAAAAGACATCAAACTGAAAAAGATGTGGGTTATTCAAACTGCTTTTACCTCAGCTGGGATTTAGATCGCTCAGCGCTTTCTCACAAAAGAACTGTCCTTTTTCATTAAAATGACTGACCCTCCTCTGTCATACAAAGTTCCACCCAGACCTATATTTTTGTTGATGTAGTTAGCTGTGCTTTAGGCAAAATGACAACTTGCTTTTTGACCAGAGTTGATGTTTTTTCCCCCCCGTTTTTGTTGAGACACAAGGGGAAAAAAAATTACTTCCATTTCAGTGCCCATTTGTTGCCCTTCCAGTGATGTGTGACCCTGTTTTATTTGATTTCATTTGTTCACTTTCATCTTTGTTATTCCCTTTGATTTACTGGAATGGCCACGAAGAGATGTTTGACGTCTATCTGAAATGGCACTGAGAGAACTCCGTCATCGTCTCTGAAAGTGGCTGCGCCGACATTCTTAAACTCTTGGATTCAGGGAAATTTCTCATCTTCGTCTGTATTACAGCTTTAAGTTTAGCTCTGGAACATCCTTTGAGTAGGTGACCACCATGACATTCACATGTTTATGTGGAATATTCATGTATAGTGATGGCAGCTGGAGGATGTAGACTTAAAATTCACAGGACCACGACAGATTGAAAGTAAGAGATGTGAAATGGACCCTGTCTTCCTGTCAGGGGTCGGTTTGGTGTCTCATGGTTCTTAATCTAAATAGCTAATCTAGATTGAGTTTGATGTTTGCAGAAATGTTAAGTTTATCATCTTGCTTGAATGCACACGATGACCTTGTACAACAGTAGCGCTGCACAGTCATCATCACGCTAACAGCTAAGTTTGCACAAGTCCTTCCTCCCACTGGTCCATGATTCATTTTCGGAGATTTTTTTTTTTCTCCTTTCAAACGATTCTCCCTCCAAACTGTCAGAAGTAGTTATCTGCACCGCTGCAGTTTAGTTGATGCTGGTCTCATCCTCTCGTTTGAAACTTTAGCATGATGAAAGGTCTGCCATCGTGTCACGCTTCTTTATCCTCATAACTCAGAGAACCTGAGGATGAAAGGAGCCTGTTGACCACACTGATGATCAAAGACATTGTTGAAATATTACGTTTCCAAGCGTAATCTCACTTATTGTTTGAGCCCATATCGTAACCTGCCATTTCATGACAGTTTACTGAGAGATGAAATTTGTCTTTTTGTTGATACATGAACTTAGAAAACTGATTTAATGCACAGAAGCAGTTCTTCATATCCAGGGACAAAAGGATCAAACAATAGATTACAAATATAGAGCCCACTTTTTGAATGGTTCTGGCTCAGATTTATATGTATCTATATATCTATCTCTCTCTATATATATATATATCTAGATATAGATAGATATATATAGATATAGATATAAATGAGTAAATATAGATGTATTAAACATGGAGCCGAACTAATCGACTACAAGATGACTAATAGTGACCATAAAATACTTAATCCAGCGTAACAAAAAAAAATGAGAAAGTTGGACAAATAAGGTATAAACTGTGTAGAGCATTGATGCAATTTCATGACTTACGTTGCAAACCGATGTCAATAAACTTCCAGCCTATCCCAGCGGCTACAGGCGAGAGGCGGGGTTCACCCTGGACGGGTCGCCAGTCCATCACAGGGCCAACACACAGAGACAGACAACCATTCACACTCGCAGTCACACCTACGGTCATTTTAGAGTATCAATCAGCCTCGTCTCCAGTTGCATGTCTTTGGACAGTGGGAGGAAGCTGGAGTACCAGAGAGAATATGTCTCTATATCAGTTGATATCTTTAAATTTGAGGATTGAGGCTCTCCCAGTAAAGAAAAAATGGGACAGACTCAGAAAACGTATTGTTGGTCCTATTGAAGTGGAAGCCTCATATCATTTGTAAGAACAGGGGTCATAGATTGTTCAGCTTCTTCTTACACAAACCATCAGTCATTAAATGTAATAGACACAGTTTGCATCCGTTCATGTCGTTTTCACTTTTGTGAATTTTATATGAAGCGTTACTACATCTGCTTAAACGGACTGATAAAATAGCCATCCTGCTCCCTCTCCTATGATTAATAAATGTCTGTAAATACAACATTCTCCAATAATTCCATTTTCCCTCAGTATGAATACTGGAGTTAAAGTGCTGCCAAGTAATCAGCCTCTGTGACATTGTGATTAACAGCGGCGGTAGTTAGGGGGCAGAGGGCAGGGAAGCTGGCATGGTCCACTGACCCTACGGCTAATAAGCACGGGGCATAATTAGTAATTTAAGTCACCTTATAGGTTCTGTCTGTGCCCTTCACACTAGGATTGTAGCTCATGTTCCCTTCCTGCTCATCAAGCAATTTCTGATTGGCTCATCACCAAAGGAAAGGGGATTAGGCATGGAGGTAAAGCCAACCTGAAGACAAGGGCAAATAGAAGCCAGATCACATTGAAAAATAATGAAAGGAATGAGTATCCGTGTCTAATTCTCGCTTTGAGAAGATGTAAAGCTCTCACTGTGGTCTCACCTTTCATCCCCCAAATTAATCCTCAAGGAGCTGGCATTTAGAAATTACAAATCCCAGAGATATTAATGATGGCCAAACTAATCCAGATCGTATAAAGAGCTGCTGCATTTAGTTCACAGGTTTTTAAAAGTGACTAATTGGCGCAAGATCAACCACTGACCGGACTCATTTATTTACCTGCGATTTTTTTTAATCAATTTTGTCACCGTCGTCGCACTCAAGACGCGGAAGAAATAAAGACAGAAGATTCAAACTTGCTCACTTTGCAAGCACATTTTGTCCTAAAAACTGTTTTATTCCAATACTGATCCTCTATGCAAATATGCAGCTCTTTTTTGGACACTCAATAATATGTGCTTCGAAAATTAATTGAGAAGTAATTATTTCGCCAACATTTTCATTTATTCATCCTTGCTTTTTAATCATAAATCCTGTGAATATTGCTGTTTGCATTTCCACTGTAATGTTGTTGTTGTTTATGTAAAAAAAAAAAAAAAGACTTAATATTAATGAGGGTTTGTATTAAAATTTTCATTGTGACTTTCACATTATTCACCTTGGGAATTAAGATAAATTTAAGTCATTTAATCTTATCGCCCGCTATTACTTTTAATTTCATTGGTCCATTATAGTTGAGAGGTACAAGACAAGGGAAATGCTTCATAAATCTGAATTATTATGTTGTTTGACAAATAAATATCAGTCTAAATGCCGAATCTATTCTATTTCAGGTTCGTCTCCGTCGATTCAACTAAATATGCCAATAAAACAAAGAAAGAGATCTACCTCAACAAGTAAAGCCTTTGTCCCATTTTTATGAAGAAAACAGGTTATCCCTAGTGAATAGATTGTCATCATTGGCAAAGCCATTTTGTCACTGATGCAGAGGGACACATGACCCTCCACGCCCCCATCTCAGACCATGTTGATCCAACTGTACCAGATGGGAGTGACTTTTCCCCCCGCACGTCTCTGCAGGCCCTGTCACCCACAGCTGCAGGGACGAGGCAGCAGGGGGAGCGGGGGCAGGCGGGTCAACCCACGGGATATACAGATGGAGGGATATGAGCCACCAGAGAGTGGGGGGAGACTCTGACCCTTACTGTTTATCTCAGTCTTGCCTGCTTCTTACTCCATAAACGATTTGAATGCTTAGGTGCTGGAACTCTGCTGGCGGTGTCGAGGGTGTCAGCCCTGCCTCAGGCTGTCTTTAGGTCGTCTCTGCAGCTTCTACCCCTCGCTAAGGTCGCGGATGTCATGCTCACACCCTTGGAGACATTTTTGTTCTATTTCACTCTTACTTTTGCTCTCATTCTCTCCTTAAGCCACATGCACAACAATACCAGACAGAGGATAAGGTTGAACTCCTGCTAGCACTCGAGCGGGGGAGTTCATTTGTGGATTTGTGCCATGAAAAGGCAGCAGAAGTAATTTCAGCTCTGAGCTTAATAACATTTTGGTGCCTTCAAGTCATTTTTTATGTGCCTCGATTCTGATAAATATTAACAAATGAATCTGAGTTAATGCTTTAAATTAAGTGTCTGTGACCAGTCAACATTAATAAGTTCTGTTGGGGTTCCTCTCTTGCAAGCTCATTATAGTATTGTTCATAATTTATTACTGTTGACTCCCTAATGGTTTCTTAAAGGACTATTACAGAAAGCCAGTGCCATTTTTTCCCATAATAGCGGCCATTCAATCTACTTAAAATGCATATAAAAAAATAGCCAAATCACTATTGCTGAACTGTGGGAGCAAAATGCATATATATATCTCTCTCTCTCTTTCTCTCTCTCTCTCTCTCTCTATTTCTCTCTCTCTCTCTCTCCCTCTCTCTTGCTGTCTGACACATACACACACACACACGCACACATACAAAGGGGCAAAAAATATTTTGAAGAGTCCAATTCATCATTGCGGATGTTAAAAAGTGGGATTATTGAGAAACGCTGCCGAGAAAATCTAGTCCGTTATGCTTCAGTAATCTCTGTCAACCTAGGACAAAAACCAGATCAAGCAGAGAAGCGGAGGTGAACGTTCGTCCTTGCTTCCACCGTCAGTGGAAGAAGATGCCTTCGATAATGAGGGGATGAACGGCTTAGCAGGGCCAAACTGCACAATTGAGTTTGTTTGCAGAGAGATTTTTATATGATAAAAGACATCGTGGAGTTGTGTGTTCAGGTTTTGGATTAGATTTAGCATCTGAATCTCTCAGCCTTGTAATATTTTATCAAAACCCTTTATATTTGTAAAGGTGTTTGGATGTAAATATGAATCTCCAAGTGCTGTGAATTTTTATGAATTTGGATACATTGGAGGCTGAAAAACTCTTAGAATTACATCAGTTTTGTTTTTGAGTGTGACAGAAGTACTCAGCGTTGTTTCTCTGAAGAAATTCCGACTTCGAATGGAATATACCAAGATGAATCCTATCAGGACGCTGAAGACACCGCTTCGTCCACAGCAGCTTCACTTTCTTCTGTGTGTTGACACATGAACTCAGATGTGGACCCAAAACAGTGTCTTATTGTCTTAAGGTCACCAATCAGATGGTTTTGGATCGTAAAAATACTAATGGACGAGGTTTTTAAACCCTAATATGCAAACACAAACGTTCTTCAGAATCTGTTTCTCTGTCAGACGTGGGGGGGGGTTTCTGTGGCACGTCCAAGCGTGATAAGTGTCATGATTTCCATCCGCCCATCCCACAGTTCCATCAGTCATTTTCATACATCTCTGCAGTTGTCGCCAAGAGGCAGGAAAAATGTTTCGTGCAGAGAGAGAAAAAAAATTGCATCAGTCAGCAGTACCCATAAAATCCCATAACAAATTATGTTGAAATACACAATGAAGCAGAAGAAATCTATAGATTACAGTTAGCCCACACAAGTTTCATTTTTCACTGAGCTGTTTGTCAGGGAGCTCCCGTTGTGAAGCCACGCTGGACTCAGGTGAAGCTTCAGGCCGTTGTTGTTTATAATCAACCAGTGATGGCCTCATCCATTCATGATGGTTGTTCTTGGAGGTAAACAACAGTGGAGCTGTGGTGTTACAGGCTTGGATCAGATGTAAACCAGAACCAGCTCGACCCCCCGAGTCTGACAACATGACTGATGAGCGGCGAGCTTGTGCACTTTGTCACTGATCACATCTCCATTTTGCCGTCAAACCCTCAAAGAATAACAGTGATGTTAAGACATTTGAAGCACTGCTCAAGCATGCCAGCTCATAACAGATTCCATCATTTTCTCCCTCTTGTCCTCTCTCAGGGGAGGTGGGGGAGCAGAAACACAAGTCTGCTTTTGTTTAGAGACTTCCCGTCCACCTAATGGCTCAATATTATTATTTTCATCTCGCTCACAAACAGGGAAGAGACAGTGATTGAATCCAAATCAGTCTGTCAGAAGGCTGCACTAGAAATGCCAACTGGATTCTACAGTAGCAGCACACAGAGGGGAGTCAGGTTCACTCGCCAGACAAATCACAGCCTTGAGGAGATGATAAATTGGGGAGAGCGATCGAGTCTGGAGGAAGATTTTCATTCAATTCCAATTTAATTAGATCTCCAGCCTCTAATTGACTTTCTAATTTTTCAATTAGCAATAAACATTAGATTTTTTTTTTTTTCCTGGAGACCACATCACATTCAGACTTGCTAATCCGCGTGAATGAGAGAGGAGACAGCGGTAATTGTAATGAGCGAAAGAGAAAAACGTGAGATTCCTTTAGAAATATGTCACTGCAGGAGCTTTGGGGGGTAAGTATCACTCATTCTGACAGGACGACATGATTTATTAAATGTGCCTCTTAGAAAGTGATGGGCCGTGCAGAAGCAGCCAGACAGACATCAGTCATGAACTTTCCTCTGCTGCTTGACTGCATCGCTTATTGTGGCGAAAACTCCAGCTTTCAATTAGCAATATTGGAGTCATTAACACATTTAACTACTAATTAGAGATAAGAGATTTCAGGCTACACTAGTTTTACATTAGCGCTTCACCAAAAAATTACACTTTGCCCTTCTGTGACTCACCATTCCATGTTTTCAACTCTTGAGGACCTCCTGGATGAATTCGTGGTGACTCTAGAATTCAGAAAATGCCATGTACCTTTTTTTAAGCTAAAGTTTATGGAAACTACGGTGGCCCTGAAGGTCAATAAACACAACGACATTTCAGATGAAGGAAAAGGTTGGAACACCTCACAAGACCGGCCGCATCGAAGAAACACAAAGCTTCAAAGCGTCCTCAGGTCCACATAGCTGACCAATCACACAGTATCATTTCTTGACTGACACCGAAACAACCAATCAAAGCAGCTTGTATATTTCAACATTTCTCCACCTCAAGCCATGAACTATGAGTTGATGCCGGTTCTGTGTAGTCAGAAAGAAGAAGTGTGGTCCCTACCATTTTTGTAGTCCTCGTGTCATATTTGTGAAATTTCAAAGTGTCTTGGGAAATGTTGAAAGTGTCTGTGAAATTTTAAAAGTATGTTTAATGCTATTGTGTTTTCTGAAATGCTGTTGTGTTTTGGTACATGTACCTTCAGGGCCACCGTAGAAAACCAAATAGTAATAACAACAAACACATCGAACGCATCATCCTGATGAACCCAAATCTTCTTTATCCAGGTGTATGCTCAATACTCCATAGACACTTTTACAAATAGCAAATGTTGCACCCGGCCAGAGATTCAAATAAATAATGCTCCACTTTCAAATCTTGCTTGCCTTATTGCCACAATTGTATTCTATTCTTATCTTCTTTTCCATTCTTCCTCCCTGTTTTTTTTCTTGTAAATAAAGCATTGAAATATAAATGTAGTTTTAAGGATGCTTATTGTCAACCGGCAGGAGACCACAGCTGGAAATTAGCCATGAAGCTAAATCAGCCCTCGTTATTGTTACAGTTAATTAATGTAGATTGTACACAACATGGTAAATTAAACTAACCTAAATTAAACTGTCTCCTCACCCTCAAGGTTTATCAATGCTTCTGTATTTGCAGCCCAAACAAAGCTGAATAAGAATTCTTCTCATTCAGCGTGGCCATGAACAAGGGTGAACAACTTCAGCAAATTCAGTCCAAAGCAGAAGCTGTTTGCTTTTAACTCATATCAAAGTAATGGTCTTGTTCGCTGGCCTGTATTACAGCCCATATCCCAAACTGATGATTTTCCCATTCCAGTGTTGTATGCCAGGTTGATCTTGTCTTTGTTTTGTCCCCAAATAATTATGAAGCCTTTATTTTGAAAGGGTGGGCTCTACCCTACCTACCAACCTGTTAAATCCGCATGAATGCAATGACGGAGCAGTACTTTGTTCTCGTCATCAGGTTATTGAACAGAGGAATAATTCTCGCTCTGTTGCCACAAAACTACACTCTAAGCAGATTTGCATTGTGCTTCATTCAAGGACATATAAGATGGATTACAATCTCACTGCGCAGAAAAAAAATGCTAATAGAGAGCAGGAGTAGAGCTGGAATCTATAAGTCAAAAGGAAGGAATGTAGATAAAACCCTCATTAGTCTGTTTGCATGTTGCTGGCCTGTGTTTGGAGAAGGCTGCAGCCCATGGGGGATTGAGGGAGCGGGCAGCAGACACAGGTGCTGTTCCATGTCCTCAGGGATAAGAAACTACTAAAATAATACCATTTAGATATTTTGGCTGGAATGAAAATGCCAGTTATTAAGCCAAAGACGCCATTAGGCCAGTCGAACCAATCCCTGGGGACCTTGTGTCTCACAACAGAAGAAACAGACATTTCCCCTGAGTTATCTATTATAATATTTTATACAGTATATATATATATGATAATACAGAGACTCTCACATTTTAATGAAATGATAAAATGAGTTAACTTCCTGTAATTAACTGATAAATAGGGAACAAAACTGACAGTTGTTACTGACTGTACAAACTCTTGCAAACTCGTGATGAGTCACTGCAGTGTTGCTAGATGGAAGGATTGGGTTTTGAGGGAAATGATCTCGTCATCACCAACAATATGTGCGAATATGCCGAGCTTGCATGTTGACGATGAAGATGATGTGTGAGTCAGCGGGTGTGCTTGTCTCTGACAGCCTGAGCACAATCGGAAGGAGGAGGAAAATATCAGCTGGCCAGAGGAAGCATCAGTAAACAAAGAATTGAGTGGGATCGATTTTTATGGCTTCATTAATTGCTGACAAGTTCAATCACAATAAAGAGAAAGTTATACCAGCCATTACCTGCTGGTGCTGGGCTCAATTATTGGAATGTTTTTATCAGTCATGTGCCTCAAGGTAGGCATGTGAGATGTCTTCACCACTTGCACTGGGAGGGGCATCCAGCGTATGCATCAGATGATTCGCCGCTTAAGATCAACACCTGCAGCACCCACGGGCGTACGCCGACGTGGTAATGATGCATTAAGATCAGAGGGTTGGGTAAAGACGGAGTGTATGATTGGCATGAAAGGAAGGAGGTTCGTGACAAGTAGAAGAGGTGAAAATTCCCCAATAAGCTGCTGCTGCCAAGCCGCTGTTAAAAAAAAAAAAAAAAGACAAATATGTATCGGCCATGTTTGACCAGCTAGAGCCTAGACTGCAAATTATTGTACATTTGGCATGATGGCAAAAAATACCTTGAAAACAGGATAATAACGGTGTACATGGCAACACTGAGCCACTGGTGCCTCTCATGTCTCATTCAGTTTCAGCCTCGTCCCCATTTGCATGTCTTTGGACTGTGAGAGGAAGCCGGGGTACCAGAGAGAACCCACGCAGGCACAGGGAGAACATGGAGACTCCACACAGAAAGATCCCGTGCCCGAGCCGGGACCCGAACCCAGAACCTTCTTGAGGCGACAGTGCTGACCACTGCACCACCGTGCCGCCTTTCGATCCAGTCTGCCAAAGTTAATCACAATCTTTGAGCATAAAGGTATTCTTCTGAATGGTGAACTTTAAACATCCTTTGTATTGATTACTTCTGATCGGATCTGTGGTGATCGCAGTCCTACGCTTAAAAACACTGCAAACCAAGTTTAGTTGTTGTGAGGGAACAAACACAGCACACAAAGAAACTGAATTCCCAAGTAGAAATAACCTAAAACAGAACAGTTCATCAAATACTTTCTCAATTTGAATGCCTTGGATTTCCTTTTGGGGCCAATTTAAGGACGGCTTCGTTTAGTGAGAGATATTGCGCGGCATTATTCATATACAGTAATTATATTGGAGCGCCATAACATGACAGTAATATGTGGAGGAGTGATGGTGATGTGTCCCACTCATATCATTCTCAACAAACATATTCCCAGTTGGTCTAGTTAGATGCAGGGAAATTGTCTTGAAATTGTTACCTTATTGCAAATAACAGTAATAAGGTGGTGGAGATGAATAACTGTGGAGGCACTAAAGCTTCCTACTGTAAACAAAGCCATATATTACAGTAATGTTACTATGCGGGATTACCACACAGACACTGAGGAAGCCCAAACTGAGGCTATTAAATTGTGGACGCTCTGTCTCTGCCTCTCCAACTTGGTAATTAGAGGGGAAACTGTTATTTGGAGCATGTGTTCTATGTGTTGTACATTACATTTAATAGTTTGTTTGCAATCAATGATGTCTCTTTAAGTGAATGAATGTGATTTAATTAGTGAGTTTGGCTGGAATAATACAGACAAGATTTCAGCAGAGAAAATGTAGGAATGCTCATGTAATTCACTTAATTCATATTGTGTGTGTTTTTATTTGTTGAACAATGTAAAGATAAGAATAAACAAATGAATGGCTGGGATATTAAAGTTACTCAACAGCGTGCAGCCTGTCTCCTCCTTTATGTAAAACTGTCAAGCCCGCTATCAAGGAGGCAATAATCTTGACACAGGGAGCAGCATGGTCAATTGAGTTCAGGCTCTCAGTGAGTCTTACAGTCATTTTTTACTTCAAGTACTTCATACATCTCAAGTGCCAGTAGTAGCCCGGGTAGTGCAATCCAATGTACACACATTGTAATTCCACAATATACAACTCCAGCTCCAGCATGTGCAACAATATATGCACACACACGCCATCAGTATTCACATTACATTGTCATAAAAGCTTGGCAAGTCTAGTTTTTAATAAATTCCTGTTATTATAATATTTGCTCTTCATACTTATGTAGGATTTCTTTTAACTGATTCACCGCTGCTCACTCTAAATGTGGTTAATGTGACTTTTATACTGTATTATGTAGTTCATACTGTGTATTTTTGTATTGTCCATCCATCCATCCATCCATTTTCTACTGCTTAGCCTGTTAAGTGTTGCAGGTGGGGTGGAGCCTATCCCAGTAGCCTTCAGGTGAGAGGCAGGGTTCACCCTGGACGGATCACCAGTCCATGGCAGGGCCAACACGTATAGACAGACAACCATTCACACTCACAGTCACACCTACGGTCAATTTAGAGTCTGTACCATCATGCTGCCCATTTTTGCATTTTGTCTTGTAGTTTCTGCTTGTTTAATGAAGCATACTATATGGGGCGGCACGGTGGTGCAGTGGTTAGCACAGTGACCAAATGTCCAGAATACAATCATACAGTGAATCAGAAGATACAGACCTTTTCATTCTTTTGTATTTCGTGAATAATAACAATACCAGTACCCTAATATACTTCTTATATTGGGTAGTCATGCGCCAGTTGAACTATAGTCTCAACTCTAATCAGGAATTGTGAAGTTTATTCTCAAATTTTAATCTTTATTCTAGAAGTGGACAATGAAAAATGATCTCCTTCTCTGAATTCCGTGTTTCAACTGTGTTTTTCAACATGCATAATGACAGGGAAAAAAAACTCATTTTTCTTCTCATCCCCCACCCCAATACTCCGTCGTGGACTACAGAATATTACAAATTAGCTCTCTGCTGAATCTGGTGCTCCTATCTTTTTATTGCTGATAAATCAATGTGCAAGTGCACAGTCCCTATTTTTTAATTCAATAGACTTTACTAAACTTAAATAATGCAGAGTACAACAATACTGTGTCCTATCACATGGCAGTTTAATGTGATAAAATCGTATGGGGGTCCAACGTGAGGTCCAAACCAGCCCAACTTCCTGCATATTCTTTTGTTACAGTGAGCCTACAAACACCAAAGTGATCAGGCAGAACTAGAAACATGAGACTTTATTCAGTTTGAAGCTCCCCTCATTTGTCAATGACATCATGAGTGCACACATAATATTACAGCCGCATCAACACAATACAATTAAGCTATTATAGAGCATTGTTGTGATATCCTAAAATGAAAATATAGCTTCCATTTACATTCAGATGAGAAAAGTATCTTAATATTTGCCATGTGTGGTCCATTTGGATGAATGATGAAGATATCAGGAAATTAAAGATGACAGGAATTTAGATTTCAAAATCTACACTTCTTCCCCTGGAAGGATTTTTTTTTCATCTCTGAAACGAGAACGCGCAGGAGAGTAAGGCAGTGCTGTGGAGGATTCTCCAGGAAACACAAGTGTGGGTTTAAAAAGTTGATTTCAAAGCTGGGGGAAGGGATACGCTATCTTTGTTCAGACAAAATGAAGCTTTGAGGTTTGAGTCAGCTCAAGAAAAGAGAATTTTAATTTCCTCATGTAGAACTGGAGGAATATACCCGTGTTTTGTGCAGAACAGAGAATTAAAAGATATAGCTTTTGATGCCTGCCTCAAATGAGTTGTAGTTTGCTTGGCATCCAAATCATATGCAATAATCTGTCATACTTTGTGTCGGAATTCTAGTGCAACATTTCAGGAAGTCTGATCAGTGGGATCAGATGCATCTGCAATTTAGAACTGGAGCAACTTGTCGCTCCAGAGAAAACTCTCAATTAGTTTGGTCTTGTTTGACATGATTGAAGTGATCGTCCTACCAAGTTCACCACACCAGCAATAAAAGGTCTACATTTTTTTTCCACATACCAGGACAACCGCAGGTCACAACAAACACAACAAGAACCTGAGCTGTGAAAGGTTACACAGCGATGTTGGAGTTCCTGCCCACATCTTTGAATAGATCACACCTCGCTCTGAGCCATCTGACCTTTAGATACACGTGGAAGATTCAAGCATGCAACAGAGGTGCCTAAATCACTTTTATGATCTTCAGAAATGTTTCCAGTGGACACGCTGTTGATGCTTCTGAGAGGGTGTGTCTCTAATTTAAATGCTGAACAAGAAACAGCTGCCTGGAGTCAGGAAGATTCATCTCTCTGTCATTTTCAATCCTGCACTGCATCTAATCCAACCCACCTCCTCGCAAACTGGGAGGGGGGCGGAGAGGGAAAAAAAATTAAAGAACAACAAATATTAATGAGGTGTTACGCTGAGAAATAATGATGTGTGCACTCCCTGATAGCATCTGTACTTTCTTAATGGCATGCGCAATTATGTGGAGGTCCATTAATATCAAGGCAGGAACTGTCATTGCTAAGGGCTTCACTTCAATCACTGTGCCTCTACTGTCTGCGCCTCTTAGAGCACACAGAAAATGAATGTATATTAAATATAGCCATAGCGCCTGGCTATTAACACATAAATAGCTGGCGGGGGAACCATAGCCGACAAATCCCAACAGATATGTGTTGTGGTGAGAATAAAAATTATTCAAATATACCGTAATGCTCTGAAATATCTTGGGGCACATCTTGTATTGGGCCTGGTAATTTCTGCAAAGCCAACAACAAGGTGTCTACAAAATTCTCGCAGTAATGAGGACCTCAGGGACAGAGCAGCTTTCAGATTTGGATATTGTATGAAGAAAGCAAAGGGAAAGGGTACAGCATTGTCACGAGTTTTTTTTAAATTTTCAGTTGTTTTTGTTATGTAATTTTTATTCATCAAGATGCAAGTAAATGCACAGGCATGAGTAATGAAATACTTAAAATGAGCTCATCTCTCAGAATTTCTAAAAACTGAGATGAAAATAGAAGCGCAGTTGTTTGTTTCCTCGTTGTGTGACCACAACGGTGACCTTGACCCTTGACAGTGCCGCAAAGTATTTTTACTCAATTACTGTAATTAAGTAAACACCAAGGTATCTGTAATTTACTTGAATATTTTTACTTTTACTCCTCAACATTTCATAGTTTAATTTCTGAATACTGTCATGCGATATAATAGTCAAATGTGTAGTAGAAATTTGAATGGACACTTTTACTTTTACGAGCGTACTTTATCGGGGTATTTTGCTTTTTACCAGCATGAAGAATTGCATCCTTCTTCCATTAGTGACCTTTGACCCGAAAAATCTTTTCAGATCATCCTTGAGTCAAAGTAGATGGTGCAAAATTTAGAGAAATTCCCTCAAGGTGTTTCTGAGATATTGCGTGTGTCTGTATGTGAGGTAATAGTGACACTGACCTTTGACCTCAGGAATCCTTTCAATTCGTCCGTCAGTCAAAACGGACATTTGTGCAAAATTTGAACCAATTTCACATCGGACAAAAAACCTCCAGCCCATGGGTTCCACCATGGGCTTAAAAACATTTTTTTTTTCCAATGAAAAATCTGATAGATAGAACTGAAAGATATAAAGCTACTAATTAAACTGAAAATTAGGGGTCACAAAAATATGTATTGAGGTATATTACTGCACTTTGCATTCGGCGCTGATTAATTCCCTTATTTTAATTAGATTACAATTATCTTCAAAGGAGAGGAAAATCTTTTGAATAAAAAAGTGCATTATGTACACTGCAGTCAGCACAAGGAGGGATACTCCATTCAAGTACAATATCTTTACGAGTTGCCAGACTGAAGCACATCCCTCACGATGATCTTAATTAACTTCTATTCTCATGTGAGGACACCAGCTGAATAAATCTCAAGGACAATAGAGAGGATTAATCCATTTATTTACCAAGCAATTGCAGCTCATCAAATTCTGATATAGGCACATTTCCTTCATGTAAAAGTCTATTTATGCAAACAGAGCCTCGCTTCAGTCCTGACACCGTGATCTCCTTTTGACCCGATGTTTATCTAAAAGGATGAATCATCGTGGATGAAGGAGATCTACTTTTGTTCCCAGCTTCACAAAACTACTCGAGCAGAGCAGAGACAGTAGGAAAGTTGGTGGAATAATCAGGCCTGATAAAAATCCCGTCTTTATCCCAGGATACATCCTGTGCTTTCACTCACTAAAGAAAAAACAAATCTTCCTACGTGTGTACAGTACTCTACTGTGTTGTAATCAAACAGCCAATTAAAAATACTTATCAAGGAAAACCACAAAGTTTTACGTGAACAAATAACTCAGGATATATGAATATGCTAATAAGCCAATCCAAGCATTTGCTGTGGCTATGATTACATACCCCGGGGGTGTAAACCAAATAAAGAGTTTTAAAAAAATGTCAGCCTCCTCAGTAATTTAATACTACCCAATCTGTTCTACCCTCTCGGTAAGCCTGAGCAGAAGCAGAGTCACTGCAGCTCTGTGTGCAGGAACATCAGAGAAATGTGTTATTTTCCTCTACATAGGAAATAGACATGGGCATGATGGAAATTGCCTCCTTCACAGACCCCTGTGAAGAGCATTTTCATATTTTCATGCCTTCATAATTTCCTTTGAAAACCGTGAAAAGAGGGGGGTATGGATCCTGCATGGCACGCAGCGTTTGATGCGTTTACCACCGCGTGTTAAAATGGATCAATTGAACAAGACAAGAAAGCTGTTGGCAGAGCTGTGCTGTACCCCAGAGTGAGATGACAGTTGGGTGGGCCAATGGAACAGGAGGTAGGTGGGGGTTAACAGCAAGAAAGGGTCTTTGTGGCCCCCTTTATCTCCTCCCTCTCTTCCTCCTCTTTCTCTTTGATTTCTGTTGACCAAAATCGACTTAGGGACATTTGCTCATTGATGGATCTTTTTTTTTTTCTTCCTCTTTGCTCTAAAGAAAGATATGAGAAGTTGCCTCACAGCGATGGATTAGCTTTGATTATGTGACAGAAGTTATCACTGCCCACAGCTGTCTCTGGGCCATCTTACAGGACTCATAGTATACAGTATACATGTAATGTAAATGCATTTACTGTGATACTAATGTTATCACCACGATAGTCGCAGCTTTTATATATATATATATATATATATAATGAATCCTGAATATATGGAGTGAAACTCTGAATATATTGAATGAAACCTTGAATATATGGAATGAAACTCTGAATATATATATTCAGAGTTTCATTCCATATATTCACAATTTCATTCAATATATTCAGAGTTTCATATGTATATTCAGAGTTTCATTCAATATATTCAGAGTTTCATATATATATATTGACAGTTTCATTCAATATATTCAGAGTTTCGTATATATATATATTCACAGTTTCATTCAATATATTCAGAGTTTCATATATATATATTCACAGTTTCATTCAATATATTCAGAGTTTCGTATATATATATATTCACAGTTTCATTCAATATATTCAAGGTTTCGGCAAATCTCATTTGCATTTGTCTGTCTGTCCACAGTCCGCTGTGTGAGTAACGTGTCCAAAGCTGACAATGTGTCGCCGATCATCAAATATGTTCAGTACTAAACTTACGTTCAGCCTGCATTGGTCTATGAATGTGGGCGATTCTTACTGTATGTGAACAATATATGAAGAGCTACCCTTTCAGTTCACGAAATCCCTGCAGCCGCAGCAGCTTCTCCAGTCCAGAAGTGCCGCGTCAGAGCGCAGTACCATTACGCACGGCCGATGACTGTTTTACCTTCATTGAACCACCTGAAAACTATATCGAGCGAACCATACAGATCTAAATACGATCACTGTTTTACCTTCATTGAACCACCTGAAAACTATATCGAGCGAACCATACAGATCTAAATACGATCACTGTTTTACCTTCATTGAACCACCTGAAAACTATATCGAGCGAACCATACAGATCTAAATACGGACCTCTACACACAGCAGAGTGTTCCGTTAATAGTTCTGCTTTTTTATGAAGGAAAAACATGGCCGCCCGCAGGCGCTGCCGTGAAGTCTGACGTCAGTCAAGTTTCATATATATATTCAGAGTTTCACTCCATATATTCAGGATTCATTATATATATTCAAAGTTTCATTCCATATATTCAAAGTTTCATTATATATATTCAAAGTTTCGTATATATATTCAGAGTTTCATATATATATATATTCAGTTTCATTCAATATATTCAGAGTTTCATATATATATATATTCAGTTTCATTCAATATATTCAGAGTTTCATAAATATATTCAGAATTTCATTCAATATATTCAGAGGTTCACTCAGTATATTCAGAGGTTCACTCAATATATTCAAAGATTAATTTCCTGAACGGCATGCCATAATATATATATATATATATATATATATATATATATATATATATATATATATATATATATATATATATATATATATATATATATATATATATATACAGATCTAACACATTGGGACTTGATAGGTTTGTTAAAGTTGAAAAATGTGCATTATTTGTTCATCCTCCCCAGAGCCAGACAGAGGGATAGATGCCCTTCTCTCCTTTGTGTGTCAACCAGGATGCTAGAGAGAGACCTACAGAGACTGGCTAGTTAGCTTAGCGCAATGAATGGAAGTGGGTGATAAATCATAGCATACTTTAGTCAAAGTCAGCAAATACACTTCATGCATTTCATCATTTGTTATTAAATAACAATTTAAAATCATGAGATATTGTCATTTTGGAATCAGACACAGTCAGAACTACTTTCCTGACTGGAGGCAGTGATTTGACACAGCACATCAAAAGCCAACAAATGATTAGCGGAGCAACTGCTGCAACCAATCATGGCTGATGTTGTAAGAGAGGACAAGGAGTATTAGCTTACTTATGGCCAAACCAAGTTCAACCTTTTCTATTTGATGAGTTTGATGAGTAATTGATACTCTAAATTGACCGTAGGTGTGACTGTGAGAGTGAATGGTTGTCTGTCTGTATGTGTTGGCCCTGGGATGGACTGGCGACCTGTCCAGGGTGAACCCCACCTCTCACCCAAAAGCTGCTGGGATAGGCTCCAGCCCCCCATGATCCTTCACAGGATAAGCAAAAGAGGATGTATGGATGGATGGATGGATGGATGGATGGATGGATGGTTTGATGACTGAGGTATGCCAACACTCCCCACCCACCCACTACCATTCATTGCACTGAGCTAAGTAGTCAGTCTCTGTGGGAATCGGCTCCCTACAGGATTCCACTCTACCCATCACATTCTGGCTGCAATGCTGTTTACATCCAACCTCTTCATAATGTTGAAATTTGAAATTTGACCAGGTTTACTATGTCATTTGTTTGGAAACTTCTAATTTGACTTGATCTTCTCTGTAAAACTTAATGTACCTTCCATCAAAAACAAACTTCTGTGGCATGAATGATAAGCCCAGCAACACCCCTGGTGGAGTCACAAGTATTGCAGCCGTGAATGGTGGAGTTAAGGGGTAACTTTTTGAGAAATACTCAAAATTTCCATGTTCCTTTCCATCATGAACCCACAAAACTAAAATGGGAAAATACAATCAGGAATATAGATGGCAAAATCTTGGATAGAAACATACAAAAAGTTGTACTGTCATCTGCAAAAAAGAGGGAAGTGACCACGTGTCTCAGCCGTCAAATGGAGAGAGGTACGGAGAGGGACACGTGAGTGTTCGAGAGCGTGAATGTGATTTAGAGATGGTGCGCGCTGTTTACATGGCCTGCCTGGAGGGATGCGCTTCTGCTGGCTGGAGAACATTGTTAGCATGGGCGTCACGTCGCTCAGTCTCCACATCCCTCTCTGTGTCTCACTCTCCCTCTTTTTCCAGCTGCTCAGGGGCATGCGATGGTCTGGGGAAGATTAATGCATCTTCAACGGCGCACCGTGAAATCAAATTAGTGTACTCTGATCTAGAGATGTGGAGGGCTTAGTCCAGGGCTGAGGCAGGGACAATCCCTCAATAACTTACAGCTTTTCATGATGAATGCCAGTCTGTTGATTATTCAAGTTAGTAGCATATATTTGTTTTTGCCTTTAATGACAGACCTCAGAGTGTTACTGATTTACGCATTTCTCCACATAATTATTTTTCTTAATCAAATCCATTTTTAACTCCACTATGGTTCATTCAATTACTTGAAAAGAGAAATGTGAAAAACACTCATGGCAATGTCACTTTGTATTACTTCAAGCATGCCCACATGTTCTTATTGCAGGCTTCCATCAAATTCACTCATGGATGAACACCTACCTGTCACAACATGCTGTTAAAATTGGATTTGCTTTGGGAAATAAGGGGATTATTACTACTGCAGTGTTTCGTTTCTGTACACTGCTTTTGCCGCTGACACTTGTATTTGATCATGTAATCAGGGAAGGAAAGATGGAGTGATTCACAGAGCTTACAGAGTAATAACCTGAAGAGTTTTGGTGCAGGAGCTAAGGATACGGAGTGTGTGGATTGCTGAGAAAATCTGTCCTTGAATATGGAAATTCAGTATTTTCCCATGCGAGTTGCTCAAGCAAGCTAGGTCACACCATCCACCTTTAACCTGTATGATTTGCACTGACTACTTTGCATTGCCCACTGGCTCATCTGTATTGATCATTGCCATTGCTGTGTTGCTGCTGCTTACAACTGCATCCAACATTATTAGCCTTGTGATTGGTGTCACATGACCTGAACTCTCCCACGCCATTATACAGAGAATTACATTTATTCTTCAGGTGGTCAGAAAATCTAATAAAATCTGTTGCGCTTAGGAGTAAATGCACAAGAGGGTTGAAATACGAATATTGAAATTATACAGTGACGTTGTGACCTCTTGACCTACAGGATGGGATTGGATTATGCCTAATTGATTCTGCAGCTCCGAGGATAATCAAGACAAGATAAGCAATAATTGCTATTGACATTCTGATAAAGTTAACAGCCAGTCAATACAGAGGTGCTTTATGTTTAAACAATGAGGAGAAGCCGGCGTATGATTCATTCAAACATAATTGTTTTGTGTAGGATTTGGGGATTATAAATAAAGGAGTGATGTTTATGAGTCCACTTTGGTAGGATTTAAATCAAAGTTAGGTTTTAATCCATTTTCATTAAACAGAAAACCCCGTCTCAATGCATTAACCATAAAACTTAAAAGGCTTTAAAAGGACTTTCTGCGGTACTTAAAGTTGGTCATTTGTGTTTCACCTGTTCAAACCTGTACAGTTTGAAACAATCGGAGTGGCGTCCAAGTTCAAATTGGTTGTAGAAAAAGTTCCGCGCAAAAGATGTGAAAGACAAAAGTACTTCAGATTCATGATAAAACTCCTCACGACTTCCTGAAGACAAAGCACCTTGGCGCTCTCCTGAAAGCATCCATTTTTATCGTCTATTTACGTTTAATTAAATCAAAACTAGACGGGAGAGCTTTCTTTGTTTAGTAATTTGCACTTTGTCTTTATATGCTACATAACTTCTGGCTAATAAATATGCAAACCTTTTCATTGTGTTTTGATATTTGAATATTTTAGCTGGAAACTATTGTCTCTTACACGTTATTCAAGATGATGAAGATGCAGACCACACGTCTTTACTTTAATAAGGGGCTACAGAGAAACTTGTTATTAAATTGAATAGAAACTATTAGTTTTGGATTCGCACAACTAACTTTAATAACAGCTCCTAACACCGAACCAACTTTTTTAATTTATTTTTGTTATGTTACCGACACCAGTGTAAGGACAGTTTTGCATTTGAATATGTAAACCTTTGTTCTATATCTTGTTTTTTCTGTGTTATACAGCGATCCAAAGTCTCACTGTTTAGATTAATCAGCTAATCTAACAAAAAATCGATACCCCGGGTAATACGGCTGTGCTTACATACTGTAGCACTTTTCCTCCTTCACGGCACTCATATCACTTTACGTGTTACCTCATTCAACAATTTACGCACTCACAGTCAGTGATGGCGGCCAACCCACTCATCTGGAGCAATTAGGAGTTCAGTATCTAACTGAAGGACACTTCGTCACGGTCAAGTAATTCTGATTACTCGTCAGTTGTTCTGCTTCCTGAGCCGACGCTCTTGACTGTTACAACAAAAAGTGTCACGATTTTAAAGCAGTCCAAAGTCAGAACACAGTTTTAGCCCAGTGAAACATTTGCAGTGAATAAAAACTTTTATTATAAATGTCCTCTTCCCACTGTGATAATTTTAATTATCTGCTGCAAGTTCACCGCTAATCTTGTGGATTGAAGAATAAACTTACAAAGAGCATGTGAATGGTTGTGAATGGTTGTGACAGCTCTGCGTGTTGAGTGTGGTGGGTATCAGTCAGTCTAAGCAGGTGTGATAGGCCACACGCGTAACTGCAGGTCACATAACTCTCACCAGCAGATCTGCTCACACACGACTGTGAAATGAGTCACGGTGGAAGGGAAAGTGATGCAGTGTACATAAAACATGGGACGTAAGCAAGGAAGTTAATATTTGCGAAAGTTCCAAGGGTCTAAATTGGAAGGAGTTACATGGTTCAATAGTCAGGGGTGGAGGAATTATATTACTTTTTGGTTCCTTCGAACTGGCTGCCCAAACTGTCTGAGATTTGACAAGAATTTTACATTCTACAGAAGAAAAAAAAAACGCTTATTCTCAAAGCATCAATTCCTGTTTCAATAATCTTCATTTGAGGTTAGCTCCAGTTTAAGATTCGGAGCATGTTTGCTTGAACCAGCCTTTGGACAAGAGCATACATCCCCAGCATGAGCTTCTCTTTACCCTATTGACTGAGGATGAGTCTGTCACCGGATCCGGATTAAAGTCTTAAGACTATCTATAAAAGAGGGCTGGGCAAGGAGAGGGACTTGTCAAAGATTTGTTTGCTGTCATGGGCTTGTTAGAGACAGGAGAAGGTATGGCTGCAGAATAGCAAAAGACTCCCTTTTTTATGCCTGCTTCAAAGTCACTTGAAGATCAAGCATCCCTCTTGCTACAGTCATAATGAAAATTAGCTGTTTAATTAATCATTAGCATCCTGTCATTATATTAGCAAGCCAGTAAACTGGTGCCACCAGAGGCGCTCTATCAAATCTATATAACTCTAATTTAGGCCCCAGATGTTGGCTTCAGTGCTCTTGTGTTCACAACTTTTCAACATTGCAGTCGAAGAGAATATTTGAATTTTATAGCCATATTTTGCAACACAGCTGTGTTCTTAGGTAAACAGTCTCTACACAAGTTATGCTGCATAAATTTGCATTTGACTGACACAGTGTCCTTACAGAGCCCCGCAGTGGCCACAGAGAGGAAAAAAAAAATATTTTGTTGTCACAAGATGTAACTCATTCCCACAGTTTGATTAATTTGTGCATATCATCTCATATACGATATAATTTAATCTCTTACACTTAAATCAATTATGTGGGTGCAGTTTGGTGGCTAATAAATGAAGTCCAGAATTCATGGAATCTGTTTGCTAGTTAAAGGTCTAATCTCATTTAAAGCAATTAGAGATTACATCTATTCTGTTTGCTTTGACAAGAGATCAAACGACACCCATGTCTCTTTGCAAACAAAATGCTAATGGAGGGCCACCCAAATGGCTGCATACTGGGCAAGTACGCCTGTGGAAGCGACATGCAGATTACCTGCCCGTCGACCTGTTCCTAATTATTATTCCTGTTTACAAACTTTCATCTCCCGGGACGGTCTGCACAACCAGCTGCATACGGGATGAGCAAACAAAGGCTGCACCAGCACACAGGAATGGACATGAATTTATTCATGGTGAAAAGAGCCCATCCACACGACGGCCCCACGTCTCGCCTCTTCCTCCCTAGGGAGCAGACATTTATGAAGACATTCCATCAAAATCATTATAATACCATTACCATTCCAGGCAGCCACTACCTGCGTCATGATTGCATGTGTTATTCTGCCAACCCTTGACCCACAAACCCACCGACTCACCACTATCCCCATTTCCTATATCCTACGGATGTAACCAAGCAAGTTGAGGGAGGCTGAAGCGTCTGCATTTCCCCTGGGATGCGTGGAGAGGTGCTGAGCGGCAGCACATTTTACATCCGTTCCTCACAGTCCAAGAGCCTCCATCTGCCACCCACGATGGAGAGAAGAGACGGCTCACTCGCAGCTTTGGCACAGCAACCTGTAGGGGAAAGGATGAACTGGACCAGCGAGTAGGATTTAGGGGGATCTACTGGCAGAAATGGATTCATACTTATGTTTTCATTAGTGTATAAATGCTTGAAACTATGGATTTTCTTGTCAGTGGGTGGGTTGTTTTCCATGGACCCCCCCCCCCCCCCCTTCCTCCCATATTGCACAGTCATGTTTGCACTGTCGCCAGAAATGGATTAACCAAACACGTGTCATGTTTCCATGTTGATTTTGGGAGGGTGAATGTAGATGTTGAAAGACAAAAAAAAACAAAAAAAAAAACTGGTGGTTGCAGTTTTGCCGACTAACCATTTTGGTTGGAAGAACCTGCATTTGACAGTTACAGACTGTACTCATTCATTTTCTGTACCTCCGTTGTTCTAGTGACAAAACCTGTTTTTAATAACCACTTTAATTTCAATGTATTTTGAACCCAGACAGTTGCTGGATTATGGAAGACAAATTATGCATCACGTTCTTTCAGGTATTGCAAGTCTCGTGGGAGAGTACTCTGTGAGGGCAGCGATATTCAGTTTGTTGCAGTCATGGGCAAGCGTGAGGACTGGTCACGAGACTTAGGGAGGCTGGTGCATGAGTCAAGATATCAGTCCCACACACATCCCTTTTTTCCCAAAATAAGGAATTTGTTCATCAGCTAGAATAACACAACCGAGCAATGTGGCCTTGAGGGCTACATTCATGAATAAAACACATCATGAATTACATGAAAAAGGCCAAAGACAAGGAAAATTCATCCTCCACAGAAGCCGCAGAGCGATGCTCGCAATCTACAACCTCAGAGCCAGAGTAGATGTCATTGAATCATGTGCTCTGGTACACTGAAAAAAATAAATCCAAACCAGCATTCAAAATGGTCTCTCTGGCTCACAAACACATTTGGAAGTACACATCCAAAAAATACATATAAAAAAATAATCTTACATATCAAAAGCTCTGGGAAAATTCATCTAAAATGTACATGTGACTTATAGAATGTCTATCTATTGTCAATGGTGGAAGAAGAACTGAAGCAAAAGTCAAAAAGGCCAAGAACAAAATAAAAAGTCTCAGATCAAAATTCCACTCAAGTAAATGCAGAGAAGGATTTGATATTGCATTCCATGTATATGGGCTGATGGCTTGTGCTGTGACTGTAATACATGAAATACGCCTTATTTTGTGTGAGATTGTTTTTTTGTTTTTTGGGTTGTTTTTTTGGTGTTTTTTTTTTTAATAAATCTCAGGTGTCTTTGAATCTTTTCAGCTCAGTAAACATGTAGACAATGTTAATGGCTTCATAAGTGATGGCAGCTGTATGTGCTGTCAGCTTTGCATCAGTCAGTTCGATCAAAACAAGAAGCTCAGTCCACAATTACAGCTTGCTGTCACTGCTTGATGAGGCATTAAAACAACAGAACAAGTTGTCAGACTTACGCTGCTCTGATATTGTCTACATGACATGAAATACATGATGCCTGCCTTTGTTTCCCCCATCAATTACCACGCAGACCACACATTTTAATATAGAAATACAAGAGGAGAGCAATTTGTTTGACAAATTATACAAGAATTACTTTTCAATAGAAAGTTGCGAGGTGGTTTCATCACGAGATTGTTTGACTAAAAAAGCTTTACTAACTAGGGCAAATGGTTTTTGTTTGTAGCATCTATTAAAACAGAGGGGGTTTACATTAGCGTAATGGATGAGTAATGCACTAATCAAACTTTAAAGATCATTCTAGGATAGCGTACACCAACTCATGAAAGTAATTGAGCTCAATTAATTCAATCTCTGCAGGGCTTGTGCTGCTCTAATGTCTCGCCGCTGCTGTTTTAGCTCCAAACAGTAGTGGACATGGTCTTGTTGGGGCGACGCCATTGGGGTCAGTAGTGAGCAGATGAAAACCCCACGAGGGAAGAGTCTCTAAAATAATGCTATGCTCCCAAAACAAATTGGCACTTGTCTCTATAAGTGCTACAAGGATGTACCGCGGGGAAAAGAATCAATTCCACCTGACCTTCCAACTTAATCACCACTCGCTCCACTGGCGCTCTGCTGAGACCTACAGCGCTGTGACATGGTGCAGAGGGCGAGGTCTGCGGAGAGCGGAACGTCGCTGGAGAGAGCTGCAGTAGGCGGTTTGATGCACGTGCATGTACATCCGATACGCATGATACACATGCAACAGTAAAACAACAACAAAATTAAACACTGATTAATAAAAATCCTTTGACAATACAGTGATGTACATTTTGTATCACTCAAATTTCATGTTTATTGTAATTTCATAACAGTATGTATGTATTATTATACCTTTTAATTTTGTAGGTGAATGAACATTTGAAAAAATACTGAAAAATAGTGGAAGAAAACAAGGAAATATCTGCACAGATATATGTATTTGTTAGACTTAAAGAGGAGTAACTGGAAAGGGTACAAAGTAATTTAAGAGTAGAAAATAATATTTCAAAAGGGTACAGCAACAAAGATTTGTATCACATTGGATTGACACTGGCATCTCTGTTTGGAGTATTTGTATTGCTTTTTAACTGGATGTTGTTGTTTTTTCTAATAAGCCATAGTACTATTTTTTTAGGTTATAGAATAAATGTCCCTGAACTTTTGTGTCACAGCTCGTATTTACCATGTTTCCGTGCTTCTCATTGCATTGGAAAAGTTGAGATGTTTTCACCAAAATACATCACGATATCTAACCAAAGCCCATGTTTTGATTCCCTGGGGGCCAACCAGTTCTTAGAATATTCTGTAACTGTCCACTTCCTCACACCGTGCCAGTAATCACCCGTTTGTCTAAAAAGACTGAGCCTGCTTGTTCCAGGGTCCGCATCTTCGGGGGCTGTTTTCCAACCGGATTCCACAGAAACACTTCAAACAATCTCTTAACAGTACATTATGTGGTGCTGTTACAACATCTGTAGAAGCATTGGGTTAAGAGCCAAAACGCTGCAAACAGAAAATTAGTTAGCATCATTTTTGGTGAATAGACTAACCCTTTTGTTGTGGTGAACACATGAAATGCATGGTTCCACATGTGCTTCATGAAAATATCACATCCGTCCTCAAAAAGCCCAAGTGACTGACGTCCATGGCAAGAATGAAGACCGTTCGATGTCGGGTACGGACGGACTGGCAAGTGAGCGTGCTCTCGGCAACGTGATAATACCAGTGATTACTCACAATTAGCAGACATGATCCTATCAAACACCGTCAGGCTGAGGAAGACTTGCAGATGACCTCCTGACAACCAGGCTGTGGGTAATGAAAGACAACTCTTGCTAGTAATTTAGCAGCAAAGTAAAATCCCTCCACTTCTCTTCAAAGAAGAGAAACTTTCTCTCCTCCCTGCAGAAATCCAGTGTTTAGTTGAGAACCCCTGCATTATTTAGGTTTCATACTGGCATTTGAATATGGCACTGAAGACAAAAACCAACAACAAGGACAGATTCTTCTTTTTAGAGCAATTTACTGATGGCCAACACATGAACTTGGGTGTACAGTAGCTGCCTGAGTTCAGTCAGAGGACAGAAAGCCACTTAATGACTCTGCTTTGTTTCCTAGAGGAAGAAATGTTTTGCAAGCGATGAACACTCTCCTTAAAGTTAAATAAGGTGGGGGACAGCTGCCTTTGTTTAGCTACCAAGAACACAGCACAAAATTTGAAAGGTTAGTAAAATTCATCAGAGGGTAACTTAGACTCCAGTCCCCCTTCCCACAAGAAAGGGGGGAAATAAATATTCCAGCACCTTTAACAAACCAAAATCTGGTCTAATGTACAACGGCAGCAGTTTTGCTACTGTAGAAGACACTTAAAACATCTGAAGAGGAGCCAAGGAGAACCAGATATCACTGTGCCATCTGTCTTCAACTTGTTCTGTACGATCATGGAAGAAACTATTTTGATTCCTGCTTGGAGGTCATCAAAAAAACATCCCACCAGGAGAAAATGGAAACCCTTGAGCAAAGAGGGATTTGCTTTGGTTGCTTAAACATGGGCCATATGAGTAAGCACAGTAAAAGGGGGTCAGACTTCATGCGTGAGGGTATTACGCTGCTTCTTCTGTACAAGAGGACATGATGATCTCAGCAGACTTCAATCACGGATGACTGGACAATTAATTCCTCTTACTCTACTGTGTCAGAGTAATTGTAGCCTAAAAAGCCTGCAGGTATTCTGACTAAATTTTCTACCAGTCTCCGCCTCCAGAAAGTGCAGGCTCAATGAGATTTGGTTTCTCCTAAAATTAATGACAGTATATCTCATATTTAACCTCTGCCTGAGACTTTGGAGAAATTTTGACAAATTTCTGCGTGCTTTCTCTACATTAAGCTGTTTTTGATGGTGGCATTGATCGCAGCTGGCGTGCCAGCCACTCGCTAGCTGGGCCTCACTGGAAATCTGCATCCAGGTGATGGACCAGAGCTGAGAAAAGCCCTGCACTGGTGAATCATGTTGCCAAGCAGCTGTGACCTGTCAGCACGACCAGTGCTCGGTGTCAGGTCTGCAAATTACTGGCTCCATCTCGATAAAATGACCAGACATGAAAGGTTTTAACACCTACATTTTTACCTAAGATACATACAATGTACAAAAACAGCAGTTAAACAACAACAGCAGCAGTGTTCAATCCACTTTTGCAAAAGACAATCCGAGCTCAGCTTGAAGAATCTCAGTCGACTCTGGGGTTTCCCCGCTGGTGATACAATCCATCAAGTTACAGGGGGCAGCCCTATGCTGAACAAAATGTATCATAAAAATGTGTTTGCGACACAGGTTATTTTCTGCAATAATTCAAAATCCAATGTGTCAAGGGAACCCATGCTGATGCTAACTCTGTGCAGCCTCAGAAAATTATGTCCTCTCTGCACAAACCTATGAAGCATGAAAAATGTTTCTCAAACTTTTATTTTATAAATTCTTCTTTATGTCTTATTTCTTTCTGCCATATGCACTTTACAGTAGCCCTACCTGGGTGGAAGCCTCTCCAGGTGCCCTTCACTGAAGGATAGGAGAAAATAGCTTCGCTCTTGCTCTTGCTGATAAGCACACCCAAGCGCGGGCTGGGCTCCTGAGACCACACTGCTTTTCTCTACAAACCATGAGCAAAAGTCTGCCCTGCAGAAGGTCGGTGAGAGAAATCTGCCTCTGCCTGCCTGGGGACCATGATGTAGCCGAGACTCAGTGACCCAATACCATCACTTTGGAGCACGACTCCAAACTGTTAAAGAAGTAAATAATATCATCTACTTTGCAGACAGCAAATATATCCATGTTTGGTTTCATTGAGGTGAGAACACAAGGTGTATAATGAAAGGACAGCGGACTTGTTAAGTCAAACATATGGCAAAAGAAATTGAAGACACTGGGCTGATTGCCTCAGGAGTGTGCAGGCACTATGGCTTCCCAGTACATTTCACAGATCAATATTTGCTGGATGTATTGGTTTCAGTAAATACTGCAGTCCACACACAGTGCTCCTTCCAGCAGAGTCTGGGAATAAAATTCTCCACCAGCTGTACAGTATGAAATGTGCTGTGTCCCAGTAATGACACAACACAAAGCCGGGCAGGTGGTAATAAAGACCCTCTCTCTCTCTCTCTCTCTGCAGAGATGCCAGAGATACCTTCACTCTCCCTCACCCTTAATTTATTCCCTGAGGTGCCATGAGTGATTTTGTCTGTTCTTTCCCTTATATTAAACATCGCACACAATAAGTTCTCAATAATCATTTGCTGCAGCCCAGGACACAATGATTTCCCATGACACATAAAACTGCAATAACGTCAACTCGGTTTCACAAATAATATTGCCAGCATTCTTTTTCATCTGACTCCCCCAGCTGGAGAAAATACCTCAGCATGACTCACCCAATCTCATATGGAGAGAAGAGATTGCAGAAACCATTTGTAACTTTCAAAAGTTACAAAAATCTAGTTCCTGCTCATTTTTTCAAAAATCTATATCCAAGTTCCAAAAGCAGAAGAAATGTTCCGAGAGTAAAGCCTGCATGCTGAGAGACAAATAGCGGAATAGTTTCATCCATGGCCTATAAAGGATGTGTAGGAACGTGTGAACATTTTAATAATCGTCTGGCTTAAATTGCTGCCAAAACAATTACTGTATTATACAATGCCAGGTTTTAACTTTGTGTAAATGTTTTATAATATGTTATATTGTTAGATCTTTTAACAAAACATGTCACATATGGCAATTTATTCCCACGAGAACTGTTTACTGGGCAGCCCTGTGTTAGTGGTGAATCCGCCATCTGCTCAAGCACTGCAGTTCAGGCAAACGTAGGAGTGGAGGATTAATGACCTTGCTAGCAAAACAAAACCAGGAGGACATTCTGCTAAAGGTGTTTTACAAGGATTTTTTCGGTTGTGGTGCTCTGGTCACTCTCAGGGTTTTCTTTTGGTTTGGACAAAAGCAAAGAAAACTCTTGATTTGATGTTTGCGGCATGAATGTCCTTTTAACTGTTAAGTCAACTCATTCAGCCCGTGTAGGTTTTGGTCAACCGCAACAGCGTATGGCTGGTGGTGTTGTCTCACTGAAAGCCTGTTTGTATGTCATAGACTGGTGACACTTGTCCTGGGAACCACCACAGAGACGGGGTTATCAGTATTGGATGGACCGGCTCTTTTCACAGTATCGGTTCCTCTGTGCTTGTAGCTGTGTCTCAAACCTCTTTGGACATTTTTAGTTTGGATACTTTTTCTAACATATGGCGCTGATTTCACTAATATTGACCGAGTGCTGATTCTAAAACAGTGATTCTGTGTCCTACTTGTAAGTAGGTACACTATGTGAGCTAAGCCATGTGAGCAACTTTATCTCTGCCTCCAAATACCGAAAGGGAGTCACATGTCCTCCGGGGGATAGGGGTAGGGTTAGATCAAAGTTAAAATGCAGATAGGGTTATTTACATAATGGCAAAATACAAACTCTGTTAACGAAAGAAAAAAAAACGCTCGAAGAAGACAAACTTCCGCCGTGGAGGACAGCTGACTTCCTGTCAGTTTTGGAGGTGGAGGCCTGCCGTCTTGTGCGGTGTACTTAGGGCCCTCTCTCTCTTTTTGTTGCCCTTTTTGATGAGGTGGAAAGAAAGTTTCATTCATCATGTGATGTGGTTCAGTGTAGCTTGCCGATCAGTCAATGTCCAGTTTAATCATTCATTCATCATCCCACTAGCGATAATGGTATTACTATTCATCTAACAATATTTGGAATTCTCCTGGTGTTATTAATACATCAATCGATTGGCTGCAGGCAGATTAGGTTACTGCAACAGAATCACAGTGAAAAATGCCAAAAAGTGATGATCCTCAATGATCTCCCAGTCTGTTTTCTTTTCAGAAACAGAGATCAACCAATGACGAACAGTTGCGGATGACAGTTTTATTTTAAAATCCCCAAATGTCAGGTATGAAAAGAATGCATGTGTTCTTTTCTTAGTTCTTGTACTCGTCAGATCTAGCATTTATCAGGCACCTGGTTTTGTGTATTTCTTATCTTATTAATAAGATTATGAATGATAGGAATAAGAAATCAGATGATAAATGCTCCTCTAGGAGGAAGGAGCTGCTGCTGTGCTGAATCATCACCACTGAGGCCTGGGGAGCGGTAAGGAAATAAGGAGGGTGTGAGAGAGAGAGAGAGAGAGAGAGAGAGAGAGAGAGAGAGAGATGCTATTTATTTAAGCAATAACGGTAGTACACGTTATTGCTGGTAGAAAATATGTTCAAAGATCATTTTATTAATCTAGCCTCCAGTGGTGTCTGGATATTCATGGTCTTATTGTTAATACATAAGTGAAATATTTTAAATTTTCAGTTAGAAAGGCAGGAACAAAAGTATTTCATAAATGTTGTAATTGCTTTTTCTTACCAGGAAAATCAACATTTCTTTAATGTTGCAGACACTTTCATTGATTTATTTCCTTCTTTTCTGTTTCTGAAAACAACAAACCAAGTGAACTTTCTGGCCCGTTTCTCTGATCATTCAGCTGCAACAGTCATTATTGGACTTGTTTTATACTTCTGCAATGACTTACTCTATACTACAGAGGCCTGCATGGGATTTGTAGGTATATGCCGTGATTTATAGACCCATTTCTATGAATAGTATCAAGTATATGTCTCGTTAAGCTATAAATTCATGTAAGTCTATGGTTGTTAAAATAGTAAATTACATATTTTATATGTTAGGTTGAAGGAAGGGGGGGACCTTGTGTTAATCTGCCCGGGAGAATTTCGTTTCCTCTCATCACGTTTCTGTGCTAGCTGGCTGGAATGACAATAAAGCCTGTTCCTGATGTAAAATTATGACAACAAACCTACAAAAAACGAATTGTCTTTATGGGGGCAGAACCCGCAGCATGGTGCATCTATATCGGTCTGCAGTAAAAATGAGAGTAGATGTTTCCATACTGGCTGCGTTTGTGTGGATTTTTCTACTTTGTTTGTTGAAGTCGTCTTCTGCTTCTTCTTTTTTTCTGAATGAAGAGAGCAAAGGCTGTAATCTGTGTTTGATGACAATAATAATGTCTGGCGTTGGTGGGAAATCACAGGGCCGCTTCAGAATGTGTTCACACTCTAAGTCAAGTGTATATTAGAGGGAGTTAAAGCGCAAAATTAAATTACATGTCACAAAAGGAAGAAATACCTGGAACCTATTAAACAGGCGCAGGGTTGGCTGGGTTTCTGCAGGCACATGCTACATGAATTTCTACTTCTGTGGTCATGCTGTGATTTTCAGTCAAATTAAAGTTCTAGTGAGACTTCAGACCGGCTGATCCAACATTAAACCAGGCAGAGTAGAAAGACAAAATGTTCGAGAATATCAGGTTCCAAAATCTCATTCATCGCGGTTTGATAGAAGTATCCCTTTCTCACCGCTAAGGAGCCCTGGAAGGGACAAACATAGAAAAATACATGAATTCTGAGACCAAAAGGAAAACAAAATTGCTCCATCATTTTAGGCCACATGATGATTTTACGTTGTTCACAAATATAACGACAACTAAATTCAAGCAAGTTGCATCTCGTTTTCAGAAAAATAAATAAATTTATATCTTTTGGTCTCACAATAATTTTTCAATCTGTGGTTGCAAAATATAATTGTTCACAAATATTCTAAAAGTAAGGGAACAAGTTTTATGTCACAGGCACAAATTAATACACCTGAGGGAAATAGTTGCATCTTGCGAATTCAGAATTACTAAATGACAGAAGAAGTTATATCTTGCGGCCTCGAGATGATTTGTTAGTTCGTGGCCACACGATAGAACTTGTCCCTAAATATAAAATAAAATAAAAAATAGAAAGACCAACTTCTTTGCAAAAACTAACAAATTGCGGGAACAGATTGCATCTTGTGGCATTTAGGAACAAGTTCTCCGAGGCCTCACACTGGGTTCTCTCCACCGGGTATGTTTTCTGTCACTCTCAGCAACTACCAGTTTTGTCATTTGTGTCATTTGTCAAGCACAGGTGTGTTTTAAATCCAGAAGATACTTTCAGTCCTCTTCTCTTTTTTTTTTCTTCCCTGTCTGATCCAGTAGATGGTGCAAAAGTGTAGGTCTACCGCTGAGATTGTCTATATGGAGTTCCCTCTACTTCACCCATGGAACTAAGAGTGGAGCTTTGTCATGAACCTTAACTGAGTATGAGGGCGCCAACATTTACGTGGCCAATTCAAGGATCTCTCTTAATGATTCTCAGCATCAGGGCTGAAAATAATGAGGTGCTGCCGGTCTTAACACTGGACTAACTCACCAAAGTAAGGTTTAAGTTGTAAACCATTATCAGGAACCGCAATTCCATTACCTGTGCTGAGATGTGTTGCGCTGATGCATTTGGATGGTACGCCCACATAATATAAGAGAGTCTAACTGTTATCTGTGCTTGAGGCAGGAAAACTGTATTACCTTTCCGTTTCAAAGAAAATCTCACAACTGGATCAGGTTTCACAGGCGGGGAGGTCCAGTGACTGAACCAGAGCTGATCACAGAGCTGCAGAACCTTTACAAAGCCGCAGCTCATGTTGCCCTGCGTCAGCGTCATCCAGGAGAAAATAAAGGCATCCTCCCCTCTGTCAAATTCCTGCAGTAACCTCATACCTCAGCGGGAGAGGAATGAAGGTGGAGGAGGTGAGAGCAAAACATGTCCAGCACATGTAGAGCTTTGTCTCAATAATCTAGTAAAAACCTCAGCAAGCATCCACCCACCCGCACCCAGCAACATCCTTCTCAGCTGCGTTCCGTGAAGTCCGTTCGGCATTTGTCCTCAAAAATATGATGACCGAAGGAAAACATCTCAGTAGCATGTTCACGGATTTACTTTTCCTCCAGGTGTCGGATGAATGCCTGCAGTATGTTGTTACCAAGATAATGTTACCCTTAAAATTAAGTGAGGGCTTTGTCGTAATGAGGCCTTGTGTTTAAATACTTGGGATTCAGACAAAAAAAATAACACTTCAGTCTAAGTGTACTGCATTAAAAAAACAAATCCCTGTTTTCTTATCACACGTTTTGGATCTGATTTTTTTTTTTAATTAATGAGATACGTTTGAAAGGGGGAGAGAAATCAGGAGATGGTCGTGTCTTCACGTCATAGAGATTGCATTGTCGTTGGTTTGACACTTGTTTTTTTTGCGGGCAAATACTCATGCAGGTGATGAGGCGTTCTCCAGGTGAACAAACGCGGTCACCTGGTGGGAAGTAAAGTTTTGTGTTTGCACAGACGTGCACCATCCTGTCAACATTCCACAGAGGGGCAGAAACTCTTCTGGAAAATTCCTGCCTGTGCTGTGCTAGAAAGGAGATTGTAAAGGAACAGTTATTATAGACATCCTTCGACTGCTCTCGCTGTTGGCTAATTCCTCAAAAGCAAACTTTATATTTCAAAATAAGAGTAGTTTTGACCCGCTGCTGCTCACATTAGAATGCAAAACCTTCCCCGCAGAGTTGATACCCAAATGTCGTGAATCTACGGCTCATCTTGGAGCTGACCAGATAAATTCCCATTAATTCTGGGCTCCACAACAATTGAATAAGAAAGGCCACGGGATGAATATTTATCACAGATTAGATAACAGCACTTTCAATCAAATCCTGAAACCCAATACACTGTTCTTATTCACATGTAAAGTAGGAAGTATTTATTCTAGATGCCTGTACTTCAGCAGGATAAATAGGCATTTGCAGACCTATACATCTGCCGTCCGTGTTGCCCTCTCCGCATCTGGAGAGCTTGGCCTATGAAGTAGAATCAGCATTAGATGTTGATACATAATTTAGTTTCTCTGCTGTGTTATCCAACCTTTGCTACCAAATAAATATGTAAAGCCGGTGGCTGTGGCTCTTATTTTCAAAAGTCAGAAACTCATTCTGCTCCTCATGTTCTATTCAGATAAGCAGAGGCTAGAAAATAACCAATGTCAGATTACAAACTCTCAATTTAGTGCCAATGACTTCTAGAAATTGAATGATGTAGGCCTCGCCTGTGTCCTAAAATTCAACCACCTTCTCTCCATCACCATCACTCATAACTGATGTTACTTTCATTTTTTTCCCTTAGTATGAGAAAAAGAAGTCCCCTTACAATAGTCTGGAAACGCTTTATTATATTAAAAGCATTTTTTATTTTTATTAGTAGAGATTTATATCATATTTCATGGTGTGTCTCTATCTATTTGTTTATTAATTCAAAAAAAACATTCATTTGATTTTTTTTTTTTTATTCCCAACAATCAATTTGACACTAAAAACAGTATCAGCTTCCATTCATTCAACCCTGTTTATGTCATCTCAATCCTTAAATCACGTACAGACTCTGAGAGTCTTACATGGCCCCGGTGTTCATCAAATTTCTGTTGAATAAATAAATGAATGAACAAATGTAATATAATTCAAGGGGAACTTTTAGTGAGCGATGAAAGCGCCCCAGAAACGCTGTGATGTCATCCAACGGGGCGACTGGCCACCGTCACACTGCCAACCGAAAGGGCGTTCTTTTTTCAAACTCACAGGCTCAGACTGTTATTGTTGTTGTCTGAAAAATAATAGAATCCAGAAATGTTTGTTTGTCGTGATCCATGTCCAACTCTCACCCGGGGAGAAGCCTCACTCTGAAATCACGTCACCAGTGGAGAAACCAAGCGTGAATCAGAGGTGGAGAAAGTCGACCATGTGAAATTTGTTTTGGATGAGAAAAATTGTGACTTTAGTGTGATATAAAAGTTTTTAAAAACAATACTTTGTGTGTGTGCTTTTCTGAAGTGGGTCAAAAATATCTTTGTGCAACAGTGCTACCAGACTATGGTATTTCGATAAGGACTCACAGAAGTTGCAGCTGGTTGTGGGACATATGGATGCTTACACTCCCGTCGATACTCCGTATGTTGCCACCCTTGGGTCTGTATGAGCATTTTGGCCATTTTTTACAACTGCCAGTCAAAAAAAAGAGCTCAACTCAAAAGTACCTTATTCTGAAGTAAAATGGTGTTCCAAGAGGGGAGAGAACTAATGTAGACATTCATTTCTGCTTTCCATTAAAAAAAAAAATTATAATGTCAATCTGGGCCTGTCAGTATGAAAAAAATACACTTTAATAAGTGTAATTTGACGGTAGCCAGTTGCCCCATTGGATTACATTATGGCTGCTCTGGGGCTGCAGGCAGCTCTGTGCTCTGCACAGGAGCAATTTCAAACATGGTTATTTCCATCACTGACTTCGAATAAAAGTCAGAAAGTCCTGGTTGAAGAAAAAAATTGAGTTCCCCTTTCAAATTAATAGTCAAATACAGTATATTTCCTCTTGCTGCTTTTCCTGTCTTACTTTTAAACTCTTGTGACCGTCGCCATTTATTGCTTTTGCATGAGTGTGCTTGAGATGAAGTGTTGAGTTTTACTCAGCATTTGTCTGCATTAATTGTTGTAAGTGCAAATAAAACTGTAAGCAGTGTTGAATGCTTATGTGATTGATATGAAATCTCATTCATGCCTGATATCAAAACCCATGAAGGTTAATGAACAGGAAATAAACTTCACGTCGTGCAGACCACCCCTACAGTACATCACCCTCAGCCACACACTTCTCCCCCTACAGGAACCAAATATTCCCACCATAGTATTCCGATTGAAAACACTTCTGCCACACACACAGGGGCTGCTTCTTACGGGAACCAACACATCATTAGTACTTGATCAGTTCTGGTGGTGTTGTGATATAAATAGGTTCTCTCAAGCCCATGAGTCATTATGTGTTAGCGGAACTCATGCTGGAGCAGAGCAAGTGACAGAATGTGAAAGAGGATCTCATTTTGGATCACGGCCCCGATGAGAATAAGAATATTAAAACCCTGAAGAGGCATGAGTTGATCCGGATCGTTGATCTTAGTCCGGTATCGTAGACATTTTTCATTGCAGCCAGATGGAATTGAATTGTGGTGGTATAAAACAAAAAAGATGAAAAACCCAGATGTCACTGATAACATTCACAAAAGCTCTGGATCCACACCCATCTACGCCTGAGCTTTAGCCACTACGGCCAAAGTCCTACAGAGTCTTTCCACCGGACGTATGCTGATTTACACCTTATATGCTGATGCTGATACGGCCATCGAATGGGTTCGACTGGCAAAACGATGAGTAGCAAAGTAAAAATCAGTTGCATTCCAAACAACAAAATGGGTTTGTGCAATATCTTACCGAAACAGGACCCTAAACCTAAACAGGTTTGGGTCCAAATGTGGACGTCATCAACATCATGTTTCTTAAGATTTACAATAGTAATAATAAATATAACAGTAATAAGGTAGGTAGTTTGCTCTATGCTGACAACCACAACCGGCCTGGACAGGCCCATCAAACTGTGGATATCTCATGTCTAAACTAGCAAAAGAACCCATTGAAGAGTGAAAGTGGAAGAGAATGCATTGACCTATGTGTTCATGTGCCGCAACAGTTACTAAGGAGGCAGCACTGCGGGTCTGTTACACTACAGCTGAACGTTTACTTATCAGAAAGGGCAACTGACCTTTATCACTGACCAAGAATAAAAGATCTTTGAGTAATTAGAACATTTAGAGCATAGAGCTACAGCAGCGCTTAAAGGTCTGTGTCATTTTGTCAAAAGACAAGCTCACAATAATAGTTTCTCCGGTTGTATTCATTTTGTTGTATAAATAAAAGGTTTAAAGTACCTTCAGGTGAGATTGTACGTACGGGAGAGTAAGTTACTGCCTCTGCTTCTGCTCTGTCGAGCCAGTTAGGGGAGAAAAATCTTGCAGCTCTTTTATGTGGCTTCACTATCTCACCTCCTCCACATCTAACAGAAAACAGCATGTGTCGATTCCATGAAGAAATGGACCCAAACTGAATCTACAAAGCCTGATTTTTACTATTGTCACTCTGTAACACAAATGCATGCTTAGTCAAACCAGCACTCTGAAGATTAAGGCCTTATAAAGTGATTAAAGTTGGTCAAGTTCGATCACGATATTGTGTTGCATCACATTCATCCATGACAGTTGAAATATCTCGATTACTTCTAACACGCACGGTTGTAATCATCTGGCATTGAGAAGAGGAGGAGTGATACAGCTTGCAAAATGCGTATTTATTTTTCCAGTTTGCGCGAGTGATTAAATAAGCAATTCTGATTTTAACACCTCTATAAGAAAAGAAGAAAACAACTTTGCATATTTCCCTCAATTCTGAGCCAGTATTATTTTAGCTGAGCCTTTTGCTTCTATTTGCTGACTGGAAGGCCAGATCAAGGTCTCCTACGAGAGCAAGAAGGCTAAATATTTCCAACTGGAAGAGCAGAACACTGGAAGTGAAAGCTTTGACATTCGTCTCGGGCTTGGTTGAAAAGGACAGGTAAAAAGGCAGCGACTGCAGGATGTCCAACAATGTCTGATTTAATTTGTAAGTGAAGTTTGAAAATGTGCCTTTTTCATGTCATTGAAAAGACAACTATTTCAGGATGTCTAGCTATGTCTGCTTTAAGTGGAAAGTCAAAGTTAAAAGGACATCACTATCATCCAGTTGTCTCGGTGCCTTATAAACAACTTCATTTAATAACTTGACAAAGCCACAACGGTTAGATAAAAAATCAAACTGGAAATTTAAAGCAAAACATATTAGTTAAGAATGACAAATTCATAAGAGTATCCATACAATAAACATTTCACAAATGAAGCGAAGCGACCAGCAGCCGTGACGTGATGCTTGCTGGAGCTACGAATTGCAAAAACACCACTGAGAAATTAATTGAAATTTCATGTACAAATTACAGCTGCTCTTTGTCTGTACTTCTTAAAACAGCTTGAATCTCCATTTAATAGTGCAAATTGCCACCACAGAAGTGCATTAAAGTTATTACAGCTTTTCTGTATCGTTAAAAACCCATTCTCTGAACCAAATGTTCAGTAGCCTGAACCCGTTCATTGAAGCAGTCACTTCTTTGGTAAAATCAGAAACATTTTTCACTTCTTAATTTAATCCCATCTATCGACTGAGATCCACGGAGCAGCTAGCGAGTTGGACACAAACCGGGGACTGTTCACCACGAAGGTCGCCGTGGTGACGGTGTCTGATCAAGTCCTCAGGAACCTGACGACCATGGGTTCATGACTGAGAATGAGTCCAAGCTGAACCAGCTGGCGGAAGGTTTAATTAACTCCCATCAGCCCTACTGTAGTTTCACATCATTATATCATCAAACACATTGATTGGATTCTTTAAGAAAAAACACACAACTACAGTTTACTCTCCAGATCTTCAGATGTAGTTTGGACAGAGACACCGTTTATGTGCTCTTGATGTATTTGCCTGCTGCCTCGCAACGCGATGCAGCCTCTTTACCTTAAAACAAGGTGGCTTGTCGCCAGTCTCACGCATCACTTTCATTCTCCCTCTGCAGCCAGAACACATGTTCTTACGCTGTGGAACTCAAGCTATACGCGTACAATCTCTTTGGAACGTGCACCATACATTATGGCATGCACCACCAACTCTGGGTGAACTTTGCCACACCGCAGCATGGTGAGGAATATCACCATGAAACATGATTTTTTTGCTCTGTCTCAGTCTCAGGTCAAAGCCTGTTAGTATGTAGTTAGTGTTAGAGCTACACGTGTAGCTCGGCTATACACGGAGTATAATGCACCATCCATCCATTTTCTACCACTTATCCTGTTAAGGGTTGCGGGGGGGAGGTGGAGCCTATCCCAGTGGCTTTCGGGCGAGAGGCGGGGTTCACCCTGGACAGGTCGCCAGTCCATCACAGGACCAACACATATAGACAGACAACCATTCACACTCACAGTCACACCTACGGTCAATTTAGAGTATCAATCAGCCTCGTCCTCTCTTGATGTCTTTGGACTGTGGGAGGAAGCTGGAGTACCAGAGAGAACCCACACAGGAACAGGGAGAACATGGAGACTCCACACAGAAAGAGCTACAGTGCTAACCACTGCACCACCGTGCCGTTGCCCTTTGTTCCAAATAGCCAAATAAATAAATAATAGACTCAAATGAGAAAAGTAGTGTACATCCCACTCAAGTTTTTCCAATGTTTTTTCTCAGGATTAACTTTTGAGAGACTGTAAAGACTAAAATGGCTCCCGGTGACCCCTGTCAGTTTCTCAAGACAAAATACTGACATCCTGTGTCAAGGTAAATCCAGCACCAAAGGAACAGCAGGAAAAGTCAGAGTCATTGCCTCACATGAACGCCCCCTCAAAAACACTGGTTTTATTCTGTGAGTCAAGAATTCAGGCCTCAAGTGGCTGCAGGCAAATGATAGATAAAAGTTGTTTCTATACAAGCCAAGTAATGCACACACAGAAAACTTCCAAAGCACGCACACATACACACGTCGCTGTGTACATGCTGACAAAACCCTGAACGCTCTTATGAATCACAATCAGATCTTTTGGAGGAAAAAAATTCCTGGCACGTTTCTTCTTCGGTTTGACCAGGTTAACTAATGGACCAAAGGCTTTTGGCTTTGTCTGTCTCACCTTTGTCATTAGATGAGTGTTGACCTCTCAATTGCGCCTGTCCTAAGTCCCCAACCCACAACACAGACACAGAAGCCCGTACACTCATTCAAAGAAACCAGGACTAATCAGCACCTCCAGCCAGCTGGAATGTCCCCAGTTTCTATAGAGGAAGATACTTAGCGAAGAAGCCGACAGGTATTCTGAACCAAAAAAACAAGCCCAGACACATTCACTGAGGCTGCAGTGTGCCTTTACAAAGAAGTGGGAGTGTTGGGAGCTTTTGTATTTGTCTCACACGAGAAACATGTTTTTGGGTGGGGACATTCTACACATTTTGACAATGATTTAAGCCAAATGCAATGAAGCAATTCCTTATTTATTACTTAATGTGTTTAATCCCCATGGCAACAAAAGTGATGGATTCTCTCGGTGGTTTGTCGTGTCATGGATTCACACTCCAGTAATATGCAGATAAGACAATGTTTCAGCAAAAGGCAGCATTTCCCAGAAATCCTGCGGCGATGCCATCCTTCTTGCTGGTATCACTGCACGATCCATTACACAATGTCAGGGAGAGAGGAACATAAACACAAGGTACTGACAGACCCCCTGTCTGTCTCACATATGATCATATCCAGTACCCTCCAGTGTTCATTTCAAAAACAACTTTTGGAAGGTTGCACACAATTTTCTTCTTAAGAACAATCATTGAATTGTTTCTGCGTTCTCATAGTCCACTCATCGTGGCCAGGAGACAACAGGCTTCAAGAAGTTTAACAGAGTTTAATCCAATTTATTCCATTATTTTGCTGGAAAAAAACTTGATAAAAATGCTAAAAGTACTCATAGAGTGTATATCCCTGCCAAGGAGGCTATGAGGATACAGAATCATATTATGTATGACACTATCGTTAAAAACTGTTCAAAAAAGTGGTCTTCACTGATACAGACCTCCAGAGTTTGATACATACCCAGTAGCAGTTTATGATAAAGGTACACTAATCACAGTTTGTTATGCTTAGTTAACCATAAACTAATGTGTCAATTAATTATGGGGGGGGGGGGGGTTAGAGGGTTAGGTATGGGGTATCCTTATAATCTGTCACAAGTGACACGATCTACCCACTTTCCCACAATGTACCGAAAATGTACAAGTACATTCTGAGTCAGAGCTGCCGAAACTTTTTCCCTTGGAGGGCCAAAATTCAAACTTAGTGGTGGGCTGAAAGCTACAGTAGCACGCACATTCTTTTTAAGATGCCTTTTGACTGTATACCAGTTTCTCTGGACCCCATTTTTGGACTTCACTGATGCCAAATTTAGGGCCGCTGCAGTAGCACTTTTGTGACATGATAATCAATCATCTATTTATTTACATCTCCAGGGCCAAACCTAAACTTATGGCCAATGTGGCCCTCTTTGGTCAGCCCTGCTCTATTTTTTTTTTTTTCCTAAGATAACAACTGTTACATTGAAAACAGTTCTAAGAGGTCCGCAATTTTATCCAGAGCCTCCAACAATTAATAAGTTGTTCCTTGTAATATGATATCTTTCCACTTAAATCCACCAGATTCTAGTTTTTGAGATAGCCTGACAAACAGACACATGTCTGGAGGAGGTAATGATCCCCTGACTGCAGGCCCTGCAGCTCTGCAGGGTTTTATATCTTCCTTGACTTCATTTTTTTTTTTAGGTTTTATTGTCCGGTGCTGTCCTCAGAGCACCAAACAATGATGTTAGTAACAGACTAGTGAATATATTCCTGACTTCACTGAGAACCAAAGAGACGCATGACTCCAAAAAACGAGTGATTTTTCAATTTCGATGACTATAAGGTATAAAATAGGGATTTTAAAAATTCATTATCTTTTGTCATTGCATCTACTGGCTCACGTTGGATGTTATTTCTCCTTACAGTCGTTCTCAATAAGATCTGATCACGTTCCACCATGTTTGTCTGGAGCTCACACACATATCCTCTTCACACAAGGCCTTGGATATTTTCGAAGGGAGGGACAGCCCATTTGTATTCCGGGTGTGACATGTGAAATCTGCATCCAAATGGAGAATTAAATATTTATTCCATAAAATGATGGGACTCCTCATTGTCAATATGCTTGAGCATAAAAGTACCTAAGAAGGTTGTTGCATTCCTTCCCAGGCAAGTCAGAACAGAATCTGCCAATGAAGCGTCAGAGAAAGAGATGAGGGGAGTATCAACCTCTTGAGGGCCTCGGGCCACAGAGCTCCCAGACAGGGCCGACACCCACCAACCCCACACAAAACATTCACACTGGCATGTATGTGAAAAGCTCCTGACGCAAATACAATAGTTCAAAAATGTAAAGCGTCTTTGTTTTACCATTCAAAGATATCTTCAATACATGCATTTCTTCTGAGGCAGATTGTGTTTTGAAGCAGGGAGGTAAAGCTGTTTGAGGCGTACTGCATTCATTCCTCATGCGGTAAGTTTCAAGGGACGTATGAGGAATAAACAATCAAAGCCGGGATGATTATGCATTCACATGTATGAAAGCCAATCACGTGTGTTTCAGAATATTCATCTATAGGCTATATCAGTTTTCAGTAGTTTTTTAATTAAACAGAGGGACTGGCTCATGTTCAAAGCGGTAAAGGTCGTCAACTAACACACTTCCGTATCCTGGTGCTGTTGGGATTTGGTTCACCACACGCCTTTTAAAACTATTGTTTGGCAATCAGTTTGTGCTCGTAACATGTGCGTCTCAACCACTTGTGAAGCCACATTAAAATATGCATGTGAGTCTTTCTCCGAATCTGAATGTTGAGGCTTCAAATCAGTGACACGCAACAGAGCCTCAGGGAGTGCGATTCTGTAATGTAGCACCGCTTCATCTAAAAAGGCGAAACCTCACCACAAAACATCACTAAATATCAATAATGATGCCACAAAATACACACCTGAAATCAAAACTTGTTTGTGATTTTCACTCTGAATTAATCGACCCTAACTAAAAAGTGAAGATTAAGCCAACAGGCCGTCAAGTGGGAACTTACAGCTGACATTGTGTTTCTGAGCCTGATGTATGGCTATGAGCAACCCCTCACATTTTGTGGTACTAATTATTTACATTTTTGATATGTTGTTGCCGTGATACTGATACAATTTCAGGTTTAGTCTGAGGCATCTCTGCTTCAACAATACTGCAATCTTCAAGGGAAAAAAAAAAATCAGAATACATGAATACATGCTGCATGCTGCCAGTACACTAAAATCTCACAAATAGAAAAGAAATCAATTCCATTCATAAACTTTAAAACACTATTAGTCAACACAACCACTGGGGCTGCAGGAACAATTTCTCCTCCAAAGTCTTTTCTCTGAGTGGTTAGTAAGGCAGAAGCAGGGCTGCCTTCGAGCGGAGTGTTTTTTAGAGGATCGTTTTTCAGCTGTCACCTTCCAGTGGTCCAAAAGATTCCCCCGAACAAGTCACACTGTCCGGAGCTATCTTGCCCACACAGAACACAGAGGTAAAGCACGGTCTGTCTCAAGAGAACAGCTCATAACTCAAAGGTTCTGCTGTCCTTGTCAATAAACTCACATATAAAGAAGATTGGTCTCAAATGAATGTGCTCTCGAGAGAAATATATTTTCAGGTGAGGCTTTGTGTTGCAGGTCTGTACCTTAGGAATGTGTCTGCTCCGTCTCCTCACCCCCACCCCCAAACACTGCTATTGTGAGGGGAAGGAATGCTTTTCAAAAAAGTGGGTCCTTTCACAATGAGGGATGTCGGGTGTCGCCCCATTTTTCATCAAAGACCAAAAGGGGGAATAATGTAGCCAGAGAACGGCACTGAACATTTTCTTGCTAAGTATATGTATATTTTTACAATATTTTTTCTCACAAAAACAAAGCGCACTTACAGTATTACCACTATTTTAAAAAAGTGTGAAGTCTAAGGGCTGAGTGATGCTCAGGAATTGGATTATGTATTTAACTAAATGCAAATTTTTTGTCTCTTGCCACAGTTGCAAATGATCTTATCAAATATTTTTATGAAAATGGGTTTGAAGGGCCTCTGAAAAGCTTCAGAGATGTCCTTGTCTAATAAAGAATGTGGTTTACTCTAGGGAACGAGACAAAGATGAGCAAATTACAGCAGAGGCTCTTCAAATAATGAACACAAGGCCCTTATTAGATGAATATTACATGAAACTCTTTAGTTCATTTCTGCCTTCCTGGGAGTCTTCTTTCAAAGCCTCTGAAGTAGATGTTTGTTAAGTTAATAAGAGATCTAAAATGTCAAGATTTTGCTCAGAATGTTTGGTCACAGACATTGTGGAATTTGACATTGATTATTTGTTCTTTTTGGCAATAAAAACTCCAGATGGCTGGGTGTGGCGGCTTTTAATCGCTTAAAAATGGGCGGTCCTGCAGAGATGCTTCTTTCTAATTGGTCCGTGCGGTCCTCTAAAACACAAATACCTGAATAAGGTAGAGAAAAGACAGATAGCGCCTTGTCAGTGGTTCCTTCAGTCCCTCGCGAAGACTGCTTGAGCATTTGATTTGCATTTTATTTCTAGAGTTTCAGATGGAGCAAATAAGGTGAGTAATGCATTTTAAAGAAGGTAAGATACAAATCTATTTACAGAAATAGCTGAAAGATTTTTTCAGACACATTTGTTTTTTAGCTACAGAGTCTGTGACTATTTATAGTGATTTTATTAAAAAGATAAGGTGTCAAATCATGCTGCTGAAGGCAGCATTTGCTTTTAACCTTCAGCATGAGAGTTTGGGGCACAGAAGTGGCGGCTGCGTAAGAGTGGCTGCGCATAAGAGACTCATTTGAAAGCGTCAGGTGTGGAGAAAGAGGAAGCCTTGGGTTTCCCCAGTGTGACTCTGAGGTGAGCCGTTAGCAAGGCTGGCCGTGGTGTCTGGTAGCAGTCGCGGGTGCGAGGTGGGCCGCCATGGGGTTGCATCATCGATGACTAAACAGCCATCCAGCTCAGGCCTGTGATAACATGCCAGAGCTCTACATTTCAACGGCAGCACCCTGAAACCCTGGAGCCATTCAGCAGGGCAGGCCTGGTCTCGCTCAGGCTTGAGCTCAAACTTAAAGTCAAGAAAATAAAGAGGCTAACATCCAATTTCTGCTGGATTCATTGCCACCCCCTCAACCCCTGAGGCTCGCTCATAAATCATACAGTCCCAATCAACAGCTCTGCACCAGGTGCCAGGGTCGGCCTCCATCCTGAGTCTTACACTGAAAGTAAGGCTTGAGGCTTTACTCTGACATGCACTTAACAGTCCTGCAAACAAAACTGTGATGAATCACTCCAAGACTGGAGATCAAGGCTGGGATACTTTTTTTTTTAACAAACTACATGTATGTGTTTATATTTCAGAGACTTTCTACTAGAATATTCCATGTATTCTATCCTTCATTCCACCGGAGTCTGTATTTGTATCTAACCAGATTTCAGTGGTGTGAAGTGTAAGAGACATGGAGATATGACCTCACCAGCTAACAGCCACAATCCCTGAGGGCTTTCAAGTCAGAAGTCAAACAAGTAACTCAATTTGTTCCTACGATTGCGTAGTTTTGAATTTGAATGTTCTACTACTGACCTCAAGATCTTCTTTGTGTTGTATTTATTTTTCTTACATCGTATAATGTCTGTATGTATTATATTTAGCAATAAGCAACTCAGTAATATGAATTTCCTGATCTTGTGCCCAGTGTTTCTTTCTTTTTTCAAGTGCAACTTTTCAGATCATAACACAGTTGTTATACCACCCACACCCAAGGTTCTCTGGTTCTCAGCCCCAAAGCTTTTTTTTTTCTTTTTTTTTTTCATTTGCCAACATGGAGAATTTGAAACTCAGCCCACACAAACAACCTTTACTGTTTGGAAAATGATACTTATTAACAATTTAAAACATGCCCTCCCTGTAGCGCACACGATAATGTCATTAACCAGTTCTTTCTCCCTGTAAGAGAGATACATCACAATGACTCCCACTTCTATCCAGTCATGCCCTCACCCAAAAAAAAAATCGAACAAAGTTTGCAACTTTACTTTCACATCCACTGTATTAATGTTGCTATAATTTACAAACCACCCTACAAAATGTGCATTTTTAAAATATAGATACCCTTCGCAGATGAGGCTGTGGCTTTTATGAAGCTCTTCATCTGACAAAGACTGCAGGGGTTTTCAATCTCGCGATTCAACTTTAAAGTTCAATGGAGTTGTGAATAAAACTGCGTTTCATCTGGAGGTTGGCGAGCACGTCCCTTCACTTCTAATGTCAGCTTTGTTGTTGATTCACTTACAACCCTTCCCCTTCAATGTGTCATGATACCAATAATAACAATACAGAGTAAGCCAACATGTTTTTGGCCCATGGTGATGCGTTTGGAGGCTCTCACATAAATATGAATGCACCCTTTTGGTATTGCCAGGATTGAATGGATTTTGGCTTTTAAGTGCACTTCTGCATCGCTGCAAGCGATTTTAATCTTTCACACCAAACACAAACACAGAAGTAGTCACAATGTGCATGCTAAGAAGCTGCCTCCATAACTGCTGTGTCGTCTAATTAAGCAGCTGCAGGTGTGCACGTCACAAACACTCACACAAACACACACACACACACACACACACACACACACACACACACACACACTGATATGATAATCCTAGCCAATAAGCATCAACTAATGTCGACAAACTATAAATCACAATATTTATCACTTTATTGTTTCTGTAAATGGTACGATGCCTGACGCTTGTGCCTCTGCTGTACATTCATTTCGCACGATGATTATTAAACGCCATGGTTTCATTCCGTTTGTGAAACAACGCCACACATCAACGCTGGAAACAGCTGACTCATCAGAAATAAAGCGTACTTATTGCCGTTTATGAATTTGTATTTTATGGAAAATAGCAATTTGTGTAGGAGAATAATTGAGTAAAGAAACTGTTGCTTTGTTTGTTGCCATCATTTGGTTGTTGAAATTACATGATCTATTTTTTCCATTTTTAACCACTGCTTTTATCTATTATTGTTTGTTTGTTTGTTTTTGTTTTTTGCATGCTTTCCCGAATAATTCAATTTTATTGTTAAGTACTTAAAGCTGATATGTTTGTTCTGAAAAGTGCTATACCATTGTGGTTGTACTATTATTAGAAGGGATACTGTCACTAATTTTGACTAAATATACCACTTCAGTTGGTTTGTACACGAACATAAGTGTCATTCAGATTTCATGAAATTATATTTGTCTCTAATAAGATATTAACTGACAAAGCTGAGTGGTAACAGATCACATGTAATCAGGTTTGATTAACCAAAAAAATATTAAATTCATGAACAAAATTAAGAGTGTATTTGACAAATGGTCTGTTGTAGGGACATTTTAAAGGGTTCTGTGATTACATGTTGGTTTTGACTAAAGCTGTTCCATAAGAGATTATTCCTTTGTTCTATTAATTCTGCATATACAATTAGTATTTTATTTACATTTTGTTGGAAATGAAGATGTTTTTAAAGAGATAAAAGAATACTTCTGGGTCTGACATTTTTGTGTCTTTGTCAATTTATTTATTTTTTTTTAGTACATGCTGCACTATTTTCAGTTTTTGGAAAGCTGACTGTTTTTGTTTTTTATCATTTTTTTGAATGCCAGTCGCATTCAGTGACCCAAATACTTTTCAAAGCAATCTGACCCAACCCTGGCAAAATTATTGCTTTTATAAAAATGAAATATTTCACAAAATATCGCTCTTAAAGCCGAGATGCAAATGGATTTACATTGAAGTTATTTGAAAGGATGCATTGCATCATCAGTGGTGACCTGCTATTCAATTCAAACTTTACAATTTGAGTGATTATGTCAGAGGTCGGTGATCTCACACTTATTTCGCACAAGGCCGCAGCCACCGCCACTATGCCGCAATTTAAAGCCATTCACTCTGGGTCACTCACATGAGCGTTGTGATTGGACGGTGTACTGAGATCATTCTGCCCGGGAACGAAGTCAGAATTCTGTCCCCGCGATGCAGCATTCAGAGTTTTTTGACATCACACAAATCAACAGGCCCTCAAATTCCAATAAACTTGGAATGACCTACAGTGTCTTCATTCAGTCACTTTGTCTTCTCTCCACCAGACGTAATGTCATCAGGGGGTGTTCACAACAGCACAGCACACAACCACTGCACCTTGCGCTAAATTCATCAATGCTTTCCATTATGCACAGAATTCTGACTTGCTGCATCAGAATCAGACTTTGATCTGAGATTGACACACTAAATATGAGCATCCCAGACACTGCAACCTCATTAATGAGGTTAAAACAAAGACAGCTTTGTTCTAGTTGTGCTGGTCACAATTACACAACAACAAAAACTGACGAATCAAATAGGACGTCATGGTCTTCCATGTATTTGCAGCATATATTGAGTTTTTACTTCCTGTATTCAACCTGAAACTGTGGACACTTTATACCTTCTTGCTTTTTCGTCATCTAAATTCAACTCTTGGTGAGGATACAGGTGAGCTCCAGTTCTAAAAGCAGCTGCATCAGCAGCAAGAATGTAATGGGGAGTTATTCTTGTATGTCTGGATATGCTGATTACTCTGTTGTGAAATTCACTTTCTCTTCTCAAGGTAATATTTGCTAACCACACAGCAAGTGTGTTATGTGGTGTCAGAAACTTCCTCATCAACTTGCAATTATTGGACCAAACCGTGATGACAGTTAGATCAGTCTAGATAGATCATCTGTTCTCAGATCTGTTGTTGGAGTGTGAACATCACTTTGACAAGTGTGTGATTTCGCTGTTCAGTTGCAGAAGACATCGGTGTCCATCAGATAGAGCGATTAGTGGAGATGCTGACATCTCAGGAATGTCAGGACCTTCTGCTCGCCCTCTCTCATCCAGAGGAAAGCATCTTCCAGCGTCTTGAGCGCCTCTCACCGGAGAGAAATCGACTCAATCTCAAGCCCCGAGCCAAGAGAAGCACCTCCTCTGCTGCAGGTTAGCACCCTACGTCATCGAACCACAGTATCACCCATGACCACTGGCACTTATTTGTGAACATGAAGATGAGAATTTCTCAGAGACAGAACATGCAGGCCTACTATCAGAAGTAGAAGCTGAGAAAATCCCACCTGAGACCTGCCTGTTTGTCACACATCCATCTCAGCCTGGGGGCTTTTCTGAGACCTGTCTGTCTGAGTCCATGTGTTTTCTGTTTACTAGATAGTGAGGCTTGGTGCCGCACGGCCTTGACAGATTGGCTGGTGAAGTACGGCGAGCAGACTTACTACGACAGGCTTACTCGCGCCTTGCAGCACATCGACAGAACAGACATCGCCATTGGTAAGAATCAAACGTAAAAAAAGAGAAAACACTACCAGTAATGTAATGGGATGGGATTTAAAAAAAAAAAAAAAACAACTGTTACCATTGATAGCAAATCTCATGTGCGAAAATCCCAGCATGTCCCCTGACAGAAGGAAATTAACAAAGCCTAATTTGAGTACATGGCAGAGTATTTTGGAAATTTTGTTTATTCTGGTCAAGAAGGCCTTTTTGAGACTTGAACAACGGCGCATAATTGCTTCATTACTTTGAGATTAGTTTTAATTGGAGCTTCAAAAATGACATATTTTTCACGCTGCCAGTTTCTGGCATGTGTTGCCGGCCAGTGTGCACACAACTCCACAGCCGAGTGGCGTTGGAGAGAAGGAGGTGTAAATGATCTGACAGAGGACTCAGTGGAGCTGACACCAGCCGCAGAACAAACCATCTGCTCCTTTCATCAGCAGCTTTGGAGTAGAAAAAGACAAGGAGAGGATGGGATGAGATGAGTTAAAAAACACAAGGGGGGGGGCAGTGGTGTCTTTGATGAAACAGGCTGTAAGGATGCAGAATGCAGCAATTATCATACATTTTGGAATGTAGTTCTGAAGAGATATGTAGACTGTCGAGTGGTTCATTTTGTTTCATTCTGAACTGACGTTACTCTCCTGCCAGAACTCATTATGTTCATGGTGCGAAAACAACAATTTAATTTATACCTACAGGCTCTTCTAGAATGGAATACATGTATACTTTTGGTACCGATGGAGAAATACTTGTGTTTTCACAGAAGTGGGAAAGAACATCAATCAGGATAAAGCCCTGAACCTGAAACGTTACGTTGAAGACTATCATAAGTACGTTCAGACTTTAAACGTCCCACCGTTGCAGCCGGACACAAGAGACCACCAGCGTACAGAGCAGAAGGTCGTAAGAAAAAGAGGTATGATTTAGTTTGGTAAAATGGTGGGGAACTTAACATGCGTGGCTATGTTGACGCCCAAACCTCCAGGGATAGTGACGTCATGAGGAGATGTTATCCTTCTGGAGACTACTGAATGACAAATGATGTGTTTCACTGACCCTCAGATCTATTAAGTGTAGATGAGATGCCAGATTAGATTCGGTGGCCACAGGCAAGCTTCCAGCTCATCACTTCTCCACACCAATGCTCTTACTGTGCTTCCCAAGACACCTAGATATTAAAAAATTGTAATCATCTATTTTCCCAAAATTCAATTGTCTAAAATGCTCCTATATTGTCTTTATGCTGTGTACTAGCTGCAGATCTGACATGGCGTGACATGGATCTCATTGTGGAGCGGTCACCTGTCCCTCTCTACCAGAAGGGACTATCGGATGTTACACTTCCTTTGCTGTATGGCATCCTAGCGGGCTTTGGAGGAATTCTGCTTGCAGGCATCTTCATTCTCTTCACCATCACCTACATCTTCCGTAGAAACAAGTCAGAGTTTTCTGGTGGTAAGTGAACTGATCAAGGATGATGCTACTTCGAGGTTATTCTGGGAAATTGTGTACATAAAGTTATAAAACTGGCAAAAACAGAAGCACGTTTTGAAATAAATTTAGTCTGCCCTGGTCAACAGAACCAATGAAGCAACTAAACATTGATTCCACTCCACTACAACTAATTATGACAAATATGACAAGAATAATGCCTTTACAGATAAAGTAATTATCCATGCTGTGTTTTGCAAGACCAGTAAGCATTATCGTCTTGCCAGTGGGTAGATGACTAGTGGTGTGACAGATGCGCTGGAACCGAGCCCTCACACCAAAGGTTGTTCCGGTGTTACTGTGATAGCGATGCCACTTTCCATTTCCCCTCCAAGTGACGGCAACATGCCTGTCTGGCATCGAAGAACAAATAATTATCCAGCCTGGCGCCTGCGTCCCTGGAGCCTGCTGATACGTCCACAGGCAGCCCAAAAGACTAATAACAGAAACATTACTAGCAGACAATAGATGCTCGTGATGGCAGCGTCTGAAGTCAAATATAAGATACAGTTTATTTTCATATATATATATATATATATATATATATATATATATATATATATATATATATATATATATATATATAAAGGTGTGAAGGACAAACTATTTATTTGATTAGATGTAGCAGTGAGGCAGACACAGAATCAGTAAGCCTGAAGCTTTTGTCTTGTTTTTTGTTATTGATTATTGCTTTTAGTTTCGCGAGGCCCAAAATCCCTGTCTAGGCCCCTCTTAATCCGTCAGATTGTTGTTTTTCAGAAGTCAGTTACTCAGTTGGTCATTAAGATGCTAGGTTAGCCAGTATTCATGCAATATTAGTCAATATAGACATAAACTATTACTTTGTTACTCATCGGAAGGTTGAAGCAGATTACAACTCTACATACCACATTAAACACAAACATTTATATATTTTGTGGTTCATTTGCATAATCTAGGCAACGTTTGATCGTTCATTGAAAATGTTATCTTAACACCACGCTGTATAATTTTGATCTCAGTCCAATGAAGTTGTTTCATCAGGCTCACTGAGCTGTAACCACTGACCAGCGCAACCATGAGGAGTCAATATTGACCTGCAGATATCTCCAGCCCAGGACGTTAATCCAAAATTTGACAATTGAAAAACATGGACTCATATGAGCAGGAGTTCTACCAGTTTAATGGTGAATTTTCAAAATTCTCAAGCTGCTGTGACAACATAGGGTGAGAGAAACTCAAATACTTGTGGTTTGTCACAATTTTGACACAACAAACACAATTTTGCAACACTAATCAATTTGATGCGGCCCCTCGGAGAAGTTCTTTAAAGTGCGTATCACGTTAGTGATTAAAAGAGACATCAAAATTAAAGATTCAAAATCAAAAATTCGGTCATCCTCGAGGGTTGAGGTCATTCCTCTTGTTGTGTTGTTTGGAATTTTTGTAGGCCTCTGAAGTGAAACGCAAGGCTGATGAACAAGCGCAAATAAATATATTCGCTTATGAAGCGTGAAAGTAACTTTGTTGACACGCACAAATTTTAATCAAGAAAAAATTGACGAAGACATTTTCACTTATGCTGCTGAGAGAATATGCTCCTGGCACTGGGGCACAGCTTCTTGTACCCAGTTTTGTTCTTGCTCCAAACTTTCTTCATAATTGAACTAATTACTTCATTATACAAATCTAGCCTAATGTGCTTCAGGAGGCAGACAGCTCGGATTAACAGTAGCACTAAGCAGCAATTACAGATAATTAATCCATAAATCAACATTTAAATCGCAAAGCTGCATGAGTAACACTAAAAGGCCACACAGCTCAATAGTGACCTAAATAATCTGATGCAGACTTTATTTTCCTGTTGTACTGAATACATTTTTGTATATAAAACTGAAAGTAAAAGCGAGTTCTCGGAGAGTATTATGTTTCACCTTCATCACTTAGCATCCCAGGGGAAACAGCAGCACTCTACATGACAAAAAAATCCTGTGTCCTTCAGTTTTTCCCCTGCTGGCTGTTAGGATGCTGGAGGTGCTGACTATGACAGGTTCACCTGCTGTGGGCTCACCTGTATTTCTGTAACCAGTGGAGAGGAAAGCCAGACTACTGTATGCCTGAGTGACTCACAGAAACATCATGTCACATGGGGCTTGCATCACGGTTGTGACACTCTTCGGTGTAGCCAAGGTCCCAGCTGGAAGCTGTTCTTAGAGAATAATGAAACTACAGAAAAACCTTGAGTACGCTGCACACTGAGTTAAAGCTCACTATAGGGAAGTACAGAAGGGAGCGTAATCTCATATTCTATGAGAGCCGGATCACGTGATTGTCTGCAGTCCTTTACGATGCATTTCATTTACTGAATCCTGAGCACCAGAATAGACCGGCCATTCTCATGCAAAGGGATGAAGCAATCACAGATGTCATGGATGAACAGAGAAAGAATCTGACATGAAATTGACTTTTACAGCCCAGGCACAGCTAACGCGTGCGGTTTTCAGGCATTTCCATTCTCATGTAAAATCGTTTTTTTCCCCTTTTTTTATTTTGGTCATTTCTGTGGGTTATTTAATTGTTTGTAGAGCAGCAGCAGCTTATCAAAATGGATTCTCCGAGGAGGGCACATCTGTCTGTTGTCAGGGGCTCAGCTAAGCATAAGGAGTCAGGTGTTTGTCTGCATGAAAATGTAGATGGACGGGATGAGATGCATGCCGAGGGAGCGCTCAGACAGAAAGGCTGCGTCCTTGATGTGCTGAGGCTGAGCGTTCTGCACCAGGGCCTCTGGGGTGTGCTTAGTGTCACTAAAGGCTTTAACTTCCCACTCCCCCCATTTGCATCTTCATTCATCTGCTGGGCCACTGAGGTGCTGCCATCCCCACTCAACCATCACTCTCCCTTTGCTCAATATATATGGATCACAGGAAACAAGATCACAACACCAGCGCTTTTAAAGCCTCTTTTTAATAGCCTCTGTTCCAGCTTTCACAATTTTGTCTTTCATGGTTTCCTTGGAGGGAAACACAGACTTCTTCAAAGTTTTTAGGGCTGATCAGACAACTTACTGCATGAGTTTACAGATAAAGCCACAGTGTCACCTTGTGGTCGGGGGAGGTTGTTGCAGCAGAAAATTTCAGTAATTGTTGAAATTATTTTTCAGAATTTCTTTATTAATAACTTGTGAATTGTTTAAATGTGTATAATAAGCTGACTGTGACAGCAAACGCAACATTGTGATAAAGAAGTAAAACATAGATCAATTAATATTAAGTTTACCATAAAATATCTAAGAATCTGTATTTATGATATTCACCAAACCAGTGTAGAGTACACCGTGAATTGTTTCTAGATCTGTACCATCAAGGTTTGCAGTTTTAGTCTTTTACAACACAAGAGAGAGTTGAGAAGGCAGTCACAGTGCGGTGCAGCTGTTCTAGGGAGCAGACACCATGAATCACCGAGCCTAAACATGTTAAACAGCCGGTGCTGTGAGAGTAAAGTCTCAAGCACTTGCATGCATATGGATGTGAAACTAAAGACAGTGCCATGTGTTTTTTTGTTTGTTTGTTTGTTTGTTTTTTTGGTAAGATTTATTCAAATGGAAGTACATTTCACAACAAAGTAAACAGGATTTTTAACAGGATGGTATTTCATCATTACTTTGATATTTATTGAAGTTTCTTTGTTTAAGACATTATTTATTTTGACCAGTTCAGAGCACACCACACAACTGGAACAGGCTTCTATGGTTGTTTGTCTCTATGTGTTGGCCCTGTGATGGACTGGCGACCTGTCCAGGGTGAAACCCGCCCCTCACCCGAAAGCCGCTGGGATGGGCTCCAGCACCCCACAACCCTTAACAGGATAAGTGGTAGAAAATGGATGGATGGGTGGATTTGGTGACTTAAATAAAAACAGATCAACATTATGTTCTGTGATAAAAAAAATTTGCCACAGCACTCATAAATTCATCTGTCGTTACTGGATGACATCAAGTTACCTCTCACTCACAGGGAACGATGTATTTTCAAGAAATCCGAATTTTTCTGATGAAAAGTGATGCATGATACAGGTAAACAGAGTGAGGATCGTTTTTCTTATGGCTGCCTGGCTTTATAAAAATAGGACGTTTGTTTGCTGAACTAAACACAATCATCAATGTCAAACTACACAAACCACAATGGCAGGAAAACCCACCGAGAGAATGTTAATGAAAACAACACGGAGGGTTTCCACAGGAGTTTACCAAAAGTTACAGATGAGTGACAAAGTGATTTAGTAAGGTGTTGGAAAGAGAAGAACCATCAGAACCGCTTAGAGCACAGGTGTCAAACTGGTCCAGTAAAGGGCCGTGTGGCTGCAGGTTTTCATTCCAACCGAGGAAAAGCAACACCTCAATCTACTTAAATCAATCAACCTGTGTCCACACAGCTCATTGGTTGGATTGCGTGTTGCTTTTGCTAGGTTGGAATGAAAACCTGCAGCCACACGGCCCTTTACTGGACCAGTTTGACACCCCTGGCTTAGAGGAACCCTTCTGGACCAACGACCACCATCCTTCTAAGCGATATTGGCTCATTTGGCGTATGCATGACGCAATTCACATTGTTTTCAGAAGCATCAAACCATTCAGTGACACCAGGAGCATCCGTATCCATTGTGTTTCTGATTTATTTTGTGCTTTTATCACCCACTGACACCCAAAGTCTGAATTAATGCTCTCTGACATACTTTATTACTCCGCTTTATCATTGCTTGTGTGATAAATGGTCGTCACCTGCTCTGACATTTGTAAGACATGGCTGCTCCTTGTCTCTGGAATATGATTCGAGTGTGAGCTGACACACTCGTGACAATTGTAATTCTTTAAGCCTGCACTGTAAATGATTGCAGTCCATTTACAGCAAGATTAAGCTTTTATTTTTAAATAAAGCCCTTTCACACTAATGCAAAAGTTAAACTCTCTGTTTTTTTGTTCGAAAGAACTTTAATGGATCCTTAAAATACAGCATTTAAGTGCTAATCAGACTCTCAGATGGGTCTCAAGCAATCTCGATAAAAAAAAACAAGATTCTGCATATGAATGAGAGAAAATGTTGAGAGAGGGAAAATTCTGGTGTCTGTTTGCTGTTTGAGTAGCTTTGGACAATCATGTTTTGAGCGGGCCTGGGATGCAGCCACATAAACAGTCTGTGCGGAGCACAAAAGAGACACAACACATTGGCTTAAACGCAAGGTCCGAGAAATTGTTGGAGTCTGACGGCTTGATAAAGCTCTTTGGGTTGTTTTAAACTGTTGACTGAGAGTAAACAGGCTACTTTTGAAATATTTCACTCACATTTATAATCTTTCATCTCCATGCAAGTGCCTCAAGGTGCTATAAAGACTGTAAACAACGAGCAGAAAAAAGCACATCACGATGGAAGGATTCAACACTGAGTCAAGTGCTAGATGGTGTAAAAAGAAAACTGCAAAAGACGGGGATATAGTTATTTTCATTCACAGTACTAAGCCATACAATTCAGTGACTGTTAATCTTTCAGTAACATCATGGCATGGTTGTTTACATCCGACAGTGTTGAAGTATTTTTACGACAGTGTAGTAATGATGTAACTTAAATGTAACCAGTCTTTTGTAGACATTCCTCATTGTCTCCTCGGTATATATAAATAGAGTTGCTGTGAGTATACTGGCAGCTACATTGACATGCTGCCAATATGACAAGAATCACTTCATTCTTTCTCCTCTTGACACGAGAATTCAAAAGACAAAAATACACAACTTTTTTCTCTAATTTACACCCTTCTTGGCCTGGGAGTTTATCATGCAATTCTCCAAATTCATTAATTGTGCACAAGCAATCATATAATGATTGCATAACAACACCTACAACACTCCTGACGGCATGTTACAAAGCATCGTGTGGCTTCCTCCCATGCTCTAGTGTTCTAATGAGTTCCCTCAGTGTTGCACCACACTGCGCTGTTTTGCATTGTCTTGTCTGATTTCCCCACTCATGGTGAACGGCTCAGTAAGGAGCAAGTATCCACAGTCATCACACAGCGGTTTTTATCTAATAAGAAAGGCAGGAGAGCAACAGAACCTGCTGCTCCGTTTAATGAGTTGATCTCATGATAAAACCCTGCACTGATGATACTCGCATATCTGTCCAATGTGATAGCTGCGAATCTGATGATATCATATTTTGAAGGAAGGTTGGATTTGTTTATCTCTCTAATACTTTATCTTCTTGTTTCAGCTTTGGTTTGTGAGACATTTTTCCTTCCTTACCCACAAATAAATGGGGTTTTTTTTTCTAAAAATCTTCAAGGTTCTCTTCAGTTTCCTGCAGCCATTCTTCCAAACTCTGTAAATGTCAGTTTTTTCAAAACATAATTAATAAGTTAAATTGTACAGTTTATTCTAAATGTAATGATGTGTCATGAAATCAGTTATCACACGTTTGTGCTGCTGAAGGAGAAAAACAAAAATGGCACACAGGTTGAGCTGTAATTTCCATCAGATGTAGCGTTCTGGCTTAATTCAACTCTAAATAATTAACCGTCCTCGTGCCAGACATGCAGACTAAGTCATTTTGGCTATAATTATTCTCAAGAGAATATTCTATTGCTGGTGCATTTAATAGCTGTTGAACTAGTGGAATGAGACAGTATGCAATGTTAATTAATGCCAGCTATCAGTGGTCAGATTTGCCCTCTACCACTCTGTAAACAAACCTTGTCCAAAGACAATCTGCTGACATTGCACAGTCAAGATTTATGAACCCATGGCTGCAACGTGGTGTGTTAATGGGGCAGAGTATATCCCCAAACAGAGGTCTATTAAGTGCATATGCAAAATACCAACTGCTGTCACTTGATCAATGTCAAACAGTCATTATTTACATTTCGGGAAGTGGTTTTGGTCGCTCTGTCATCTCCTTTCCCTCAGATGACTCTTATAAACTCTGAATTCCCGGCATTTTATTACAGCAAATCCACATCCAAAAGGTCAGAGCTGAATATTTTGTCTGGTACGGCTCTGTATAAAAGGAGGTGAACGCTAAATGACAAGGTCCCAAGACTCTCCAAGGAGATATCCTCTGACACCATGCAATTAGTCTCAGTAGTATGAAACCACTGCCTGTGTACACACACTGAACACACATTGAACACGTACATCTCTCCGTCTTAAATCTCTACAATAAACCTTGTTAATTAAACCATCATGGTCAATGAATGTTCAAAGGGTGTAAAATGAATTTTTCTGTGAACTTGCAGGTCTATTATGAACAGATCTAATTTGAGGAATGATTTAGCTTCAAGCATTTGATTATTCAATGTAGTCATTTCTTGGACCACCAGATTGGTTTCTTATACCTGTTGCGTCAGGGCTAATTATATGCTACGATATCAAGAAGACAAATTAGAAAAGTGAAATAGCCCAAAGCATGAGAGCCTAACACCAAATATAATGAGTGCGGGAGAGTAGCGGGGAAGCTCGCAATTCAATCTGAAAAGGGAATGGGAGAGGAGCACTGAAACTGCAGACGTGCATTTCTTGGGACAACTTGATAGGTGGAGCACATCCATCCAGTGTGCCAAAGCTAAGTGACCTTAACGGGAGTCGTAGGTTCGAATCCAACCTGTGGAACTTTGCCTATGATGCTGTTTTGTGGCTACACACTGGAAAACCAATATATATCAATCATGAAACAAACATTTTTGAGCCCATCCTCCTAACATCCTTCGACAGACAACTTGATAGGTCATAAATACAAATCATGAAAATGGCCCACATTGATGTTTACATCATTTGCCATAGTCATTTTGATGATACATGGAAAAATAAATGAAACGAGCAAACATAACAGGGTCTTCGCCTAAAGTACCTTCAGGCTCAGGCCCTAAAAATAGCGATCAGATGAAATTAATATATTTCCAAAACATCTGCGTAAAGAGGCAGGTTGGTGTTGCGGATGTCTCACACATCGGACTTTAGCACAGGGGACTCATGTTCGGCTCCCTGGTTTGATGGCTGCTGCAAGGGTGGGTGGCTGTTCACTCCCAAAGTGTGTTTTTCTGCCTCAATCTATCTAAACACAGGACATATTAGAAAACATTATTTTCTGACTGACTTCTGATCAGAACTGTGCATCTGTGTCATATCAGAGTCCGTAACTGACTTGTACAGTTGTTTGGTTGGAGTACTTGTTGAAAGTTTAGATGCGCCCACAGACTGATTTCACTATACATAATTTTGTCTCTGCGCATACTCAAAACCAGCGAACAAGTTTTATATAGACGCATCCAGCTAAAAGCAGGACAGAGCGATGCAAAACCTTAATTGACAAACAACGGTCAAACCAATTTGTATTTTAATCAGAACAATTCTCAAATTAATATTGATTTATGGTCCAAGCAATTGGTGGTAGTCTGAAAACAATGGCCGAGAAATGAAAGTGATCTAAAGAGTTGCAGGTGATGGAATTGAACACAAATGCACACACACACACACACACACACACACATATTAAGTGATGAGAGACTCTCCCAGAGCAACAAATTAAGGCTGATGGCCCCAGAAACCTCGTAATCACTTGTGGTGCCAATTTGCTGCAGAGAGAAAGGAGAGCAGAAGAACAGATGTGTGCCAGAATACCTAAGGATGACTTCCTAATAGCTTCATAAATCCATTCATGCATCGCAGGAAGGCATACCAACACCACTGTCTGCCTGCTGCTAGGATAGACACCAAAAGCACCTGCTGCACAAATAGAAATTAGTTGACCCACATATTTCATATTTAATATACTCGCTGTGCAAGTGCTGACATTAGTCAATTATTTTGGTAGTTTTAGATATATTGCATATGGAATATGCCAATGGTCCTTACATGCGCCACAAAAAAAACCCATGAAAGTGCTGATGCTGTCTGTTCATTTGTGTTTAGCCTTCCTCAGAGTCTCGCCGCCACAGGGATGCCGCTCAGCTGGAGGGTCCTCACAGCTGCGGCCGTGCACGTTCCCAGTTAACTGCATGGATCACTTCCGTATGACTGCAAAGTCAGCAGATTTCCTCCAGCGTTACTCTGGGGGTCGGCCCCTCATTATCGGCTCACTTAGAGTTTGGAGTCTTTTATTTATATGTGCCAACCGAAACATAAAACATTTATCTGGATAACTGACAGTCACCAAAACAAACAAAAAAAAGATCAAGCACAGTATAATTTTGGTAACAACACATTTCCATAAATTACAACAACATTTAAGATTATTTAATGTTCAATAGTTTCTTTTCCTCATCTTCACTGCATGGATTCATGTTCAAAACAGTTCCTGCAAAAGCAAAAACACTCTCAGATATCAAATCTTAGATATACTGATGAGTCAAGAAAGTTTTCTATCTGACAAATGCATGTGTACCTGCTCCAGATCCTTCTCCTCATTAATGTTAAAGGCCAGTTCCTGTCTTGCTCTCTCTGCCTGCAGCATACAAAGTAAAAAGCCCATATTTAATAAGCATGCACACAATGTGACGTTATTAACACTGACATGATTACGGTCCCTATACAGTAAAGACATCGTAGCAGCCCTGCTTTCACTGCTTGCAAGGATGTTCGAGGCAAAGTAACAGAGAGTCACTTTTAAAAGTCACCTAAAGGGTTAAAATACTGGTCAAGAAACTTGAGTCTTCCACGTGAGTGAGACTTTATGAGTGTATTCTCGTAACATGCAAACATACATAAAAGATCAGATGACATGTATTCAGTATGTTGTCATTCTTCCTGCTTCCATTCTAAGATGCTTCCGATCGGAAAAGACAAAACCCACAATCTTACTTCTGTACAAAAATCGAAAGAATGTAAACGCAAAGGAACCAACAGGAGAGTTGATATTGTTTTCAGACAGACATACAAAATTACAAGCAGTTTGTTATCAGTACGAATTGCATTCTACGGTTTGTCCTCTCGAGTGCTAAACAGTTCGGCCATGCTCATTAGGCAGTAAGAGGAACAGGTGTAATAAAACATGAAAAGTCCGACCAGCAGCATAGGCAGAGTGACCTTGGTGTAACTTGGAAGTGTGTTTGTTGTGCCACTCACTGTCTCACAAAAAAAAACCTTTGTGATATTTCTGTTTACTTTTGCTGAAGCAGATAAGGCAACAAAAGCAGAGTTAAGAAAAAGGAATTCATTACTGGTCTCACTTCTGCTTAATCTGCCTCTAAATGTCTGACAGTACAGCCTTTGAAACATGGGCTGTTTTAAGATTATTTCAAACAGCGGGGCCTACCTGTGGAGACTCGGCTCTGTCTCTGGAGGTCTGCTGAGCAAACAGGACGGCATCATGGACAGAAAGGAAGAGATTACTGCGGGCAATATTACCGTCATCAAAGGCTCCTCCAGCATCCAGTTCCTCATAAACCTGGGCTGAAGAGAGCAAAATAGAACACCAGAGCTAAGAATTGCGGTACCATTTGTCAAGAGAAGAGAAATACAGATTTAAGGTCTTAAGACAATCAATCACAAGAAATTATAATTACAGTGGATCACCACCTTCTCACTGGGAAATGGAAGATAAACACTCTCTAGGACAAGTATATACACTTAAGTCTCACTCATAATTGTCCTCTCCCAGTGTCCTTCACAGACCTCATATATATGAATGGTTTCTGTTGTCATGCCAACCACTCGGTAGAGCCGATAAATGTGAAATGCACATAAGACATTTAGGATTTTACCTTGTACATTAGCCAGGTAGAACTGAATACCTAGCATTGTGTAGTTTGAGTTCATCTGTGTAGAGAGTAAAGGAAAGAACAATAAATAAATGTGACTGTACACAAGATTCTTGAGCCTACAAAAAGTTCATACGGAAACGCTTACATTCAAGAGTTTCAATGATTTAGTCTTTTATAACATCTCTAAGTTCTGCTATGTTAACAACTGAACACCTTCCGTGTAAGAGTTTATTAGTGTCAGTTAAGTGTTACATGAAAGCTAACTGTTAGCCTGCTGATTTAACTAATATAAATTGTAAAATGACAATGTGGACAGTTCCTAGTAATTTCCTGCAGTAATTTACATGGACCTGTGCATTAAATTTATTATGTAGAACCTATTCAGCCTCCTTTCATCTTGTGCCTTTATTTCTGAGGTACTGCGCTACACCAGTCTTGGGCTAGGGGGCGCTATAGCCACGTAGCCCCCAGTTAAGCTCCTTTTAAGTCCTCTCAAGTGTCTTGCCAAGCTGTAAATGTTTAAAAAGGAATTTAAGTCAGTTAACTGTTTTTAAAAAATGAAGTTGTGACTAGATAGGCAGACCTGAAAGGGTTCAGGAAACAGAAAACCAATAATCGTATCTCATACAACCTTAATCAATAATTTGATGCTCATGAGGTCTATGAAGCAAACCCCTGCCAGGTCCAGGATGAGGGTGTGGAAGGGCATTGGCTGGGACTCCAGTGTGACAACAGAGAGGCCGGCCGGATCCTGGCCAGGTGCGTTTTCCCCCATTTCAATATCACTACAGTGGAAGTTGACGTAGCTGGTGGGGGCCTCGGGTTTGCTGGCACTCTTGCTGCTCATATCGAAGTCATTCTGCAGCTCAAGTTGTGACACTGACTAGAGTGAAAGGACATACGTCAAGAAAAGACACTCAATTGTATTCACAGATGTTTCTAATGTTATACAAAAGAATTATGGGTAATCTTTGAATTAATGGCTGAGCAATGAAGCAACGTGAGGAAGATACTTAGCGAAAAAAATGCGAGTTGAAGTACTGGAATGACAAAATTACTATGAAATATTAAAATAATTGTTTGGCCAAAATTAATAGCAACATGGACAAATATGAACATAGAATCATCCAATTCTGTACATATATTTTCTTCATAAACCACCAAAAATTCCACATCAACAATACAGAACATAATCCACATCTCCAGGAGCTTAAACAAGTATGGCAATTTTTTGGGGGGGGGGGATATATTCCCCAAGCCAGAGAAGAAGATAGACACCCTTCTGCTGGATCCTAGTTAGCTTAGCAGAATAAATGCTAGTGGATGGGCTGTGTAGCATAGTTATCAAAATTACTAGATACACTTTTCTCCAAAAGGCTCTTTCATGGAACCAAGGCTGTGTATTACACTCAATATGAAATAACTCAAAACTGCAATTTAGCCTCATTTTAGAAAAAGATAAGGGTGCAGCAGATTTGATGCAACATCTCAAAATTTGAGCCAAAAAAAAAAAGAGATGTTTATAAAGAAGAAGAAGAGCGATTGCAACTACGAACCATGGCATCAAGCTTCTTGTCCAACTGAAGGGAAGAAGGTAAATAAATGACTTTCCCAAACAGTTGCCATGGTTCTGCAATACTTAACCCTCCAAATAAAGCACACGGCCTCAACACAGTTCATTACATCAAAACTTGTCACGTTCTGACCGGGGGGGGGGGAGTAGAGCCAATAGCGGACGGGGATGAAAGGAAACACAGAGGTTAAATACACGAGGGAAAACGAGGCACAGGTGGTGTAGTCGCCCAGGTGAGACACATGAGGTAATCGCAGGGAGGAGCACAGGAAGACAGGACACTGACCACAACACAACAGGAAACACGAGGCAGGGATCGTGACAAAAGTAGGTTTAAGATTATTTCAGAGGCTGAATCATTTGTCTTCCAGCCATTTCACAGGACTGCAGGGATTGGATCAAAACTCATCCCAGAGAAATAACATTTAGGAAAAAATTTGATCAAAATCCATCCATTTGTTTTCCATCCATCCATCCATCCATTGATCAATTTTCTACCACTTATCCTGTTAAGGGTCATGAGGGGTGGAGCCTATCCCAGCAGCCTTCAGGTGAGAGGCAGGGTTCACCCTTGACAGGTCGCCAGTCCATCGCTGGGCCAACACAAAGAGACAGACAACCATTCACACTCACAGTCACACCTACGGTCAATTTAGAGTATCAATTGTTTGCTGTTTTATTTGAAAAAAACAGACCCACATTGGTCATCGCATTCCCTCCTTGTTGAGGGGAACAAATGGTTAGAAAGACAAGAACCCGGACAGAAAGGACTGGGCATCATAGTTTGAGTTGTAGAACTTTTTGTACGACATGTTGTGTGGCTTTGTGATAATATCAAATGCATCATGACTGTTGTCAACCTCCTGTAAATTTACCAGCTAGTTCTCATCATAGCCAAACCAACATCTTTCTAATTCAAGAGAAAAGGTAAAATGGACTCATGGTAAGTGGACTCAATTTTATATAGCGCTTTTCTACCTTAGCGGCACTCAAAGCGCTTTACAGTGTCATCTCATTCACACACTCACACACACACATTGATGGAGGAGGCTGCCATGCAAGGCGCCAACCTACTCATCAGGAGCAATTATGGGTTCAGGATCTTGCTCAAGAACACTTTGACATGGTCACCGGGGTCGGGGATTGAACCAGCGACCCTTTAGTTGCTAGACGGCCACTCGACCCCTGAGCCATGCCCCCCAGGTAGTGGGAAAGCTGACAGCAAAAGTCATCAGAAGTGACAAATGCTAGAAAACTTCAGTGTCTCGACCAGACGGCTGCATCTCAACATGAATAAGGCCATGGTAAATAAGTAAAAAGAACTTTAATTACTTTTTCTATTAAGCACAGAGAGCCTCATTTCTTTGAAATACTGTAAGTCAATACTTTGTAAATACCAAATGAAGACAATTGGCAAGGTAACACTAAAGTTCACCGTAATTACCTTTCCTCCGCCTGAAAAGAGTAGCGTGCATTTTCTGTTGGAAACATAAAGGTAATTTCCATTTGGTAAAGAACGACATGGCAGGCAGTCGTTAATTACCTTACCAATGAATGTCAAGTCTGATAAAATTTGTTGCTTCTCCTGGTGAACGGAGAAGATATGGTAAACACAAAGAAGTTGTTTAATCATCGCGATAGCTAAAGTTCCACACGCGTCTGGAAACATGACGTGATGTCACGGCAGCGGCAGGACGCTGGCGACTTTTGAGAAACCCTGCCAGTGAAATAATGACTTTGTTTGTGTGTGTGTTACACACACGTCACCATTATCTAACAGATGAAGGCAGAGAAGCATCATTGTCAGCTAGAAAAGGCACAGATTCCCACAGATGAAAATTGCATAATAACATGCAAATTTGTCTTGGAGATCAATAAAGTATCTATCATCATCAGATGGTTTATGTGATCATATAACTTTTCCTGTGGCGCCACCTTCAGGCCAAACTTTTTTTTTTGTCCTGTCACATATTTCTTGTTTGTGGTTTAATGAACACTGCGGCTTTTATTGGCTTTTAACAGAGCTCAGACTGTTCTTTATAACTGAGAAACTGTTATTGGTCTTCACACCGCTGAAAACAGTGTCGCAGACATTGAACTGTTTTTGTGTTCATTTGGTCTTTCTTTGTTTTGTCTAGAAGTCTACGAGCCAAATTATGAGCGCTCAATATAAATCCTGTAGGAGAAGTCAGACAGACCTGCTGGACAGGGAGGGGCGCATAGCAGACTCAAAGGAACAAGATTAGTTTGATATTACAACAGAATAAAAGACAGGGAGCCCAGGGGGTTCAGTTAAAGCCTCCCAGTGGCTGAGCAGCCTGCAAACTTTATCTCCTTCTCTCTCAGGCAGCAGTTACCTCGTTAAAAAAAATAACCTGGGTTAATTCTCACCTGATAGTTTAGTACAAATGAAGACAGTGTCACAGTCATGTTGATATTGGGACTTTTGTTTTTGTTTACCACTATTTTTCAAGTAAGTCATTTCTTATTTCTTTGATTGTACAAAAGGTTGAATAGGGTCAAAGTACCATAGCAAACAATAACCAGCCACAAGGACGTACTTACAGTGGTCAGCATATCTTCATTGCTTATGTGGACGATATTAATTTATTGATATTTTGCGTATGTTCCTTCAGATCCAGTAATAATCAGGATCCCTAGCATGAAAATGACATGTATGTTTGTAGGAGACAGTGCATGTACCATCCGACAGGAAGGAGAAACATAACTGTGGCAGGATTTTGAGACAATTATCAAGATGACTTTGCATCAAGGAAGTCATGTGGTCACGGTGATGCTTTGTCTGATGGCAGAATACCTCAAAAAGTTGAGGATCGACAGATGAAATTTGGTAGGATGACATCACTTAGGTTGAGGAACAATCAGTTAAGATTTCAGAAATGATCCAGAAGCGGATCTTGATCTGATGGCTCGGCATTGCCTTGGCGGAGGTGTGCACGCTCCCTGGGTGTCGGCTAGTTTCAGATAAGTTAGGCTACAAATGACAGACCGAGGGAGAGAATTTCATATGTCGAAGTTGCTAATCATGGAAATGTGATTCAGTCGTATTTGCCATTGTTTGGTTTTGGGAGAAGGTGGCACGGTGGTGCAGTGGTTAGCGCTGTCACCTCACAGCAAGACGGTTCTGGGTTTGAGCCTGGACTCGAGCACAGGATCCTTCTGTGTGGAGTTTGCACCGCTATTATAACAATTAATTAGCATATTTTATTCTGCAATTTCATATATTCACTTTGCATTTCATATTTAAAACTGTTTTAACATCTATTTTACATGTATGTTTTATTTTTAAGTAATTTATTCATTTTCCAAAGTATTTAAGGACCTGTAGATTGATGAGTTGCCAGATTTACAGGATTTTTGTCATCGCAGCTCAGTAGAGAGTGTGTTACCTGTGTCATGTGCTTCATCTCACCTGACCCCTCATGCTAACCAAAGATCTGCGCGTCCTCCTTCTCGACTCCACCTCCTTCTTCTCCTCTTTGGCTTTCTCCTTCTGTTCTTTTTGTAAGAACTTCCTCTTGGCCAGGATCAGTTTGCCAGGATCCAGCCCAGTCTAGACACAAACATGCCTGTGTCAACACCCGGGAGCCGCATGAACCTGCTCATTCAGAAAGTCGTTTGTTCACTCTACCTTCTTGATGACCTTCTGACGAAATATTTCGGCATTTGCAAAATAGAGTGGTGAGCAATAGTTCACTATTTTCACACCTGTTATTGAGACGACCTGAGGAGTTATTAGAAATGAATGAGATTGAATGCCTCTTATATTTTCTGAAATGGTAATAATTGTAGTTTTTATACCTTACTGTAAACTTTGGGGTTTTTGTAGATGTCTGTGTTCATGATCTGATCCACTGATGAACCATTACGACTGTACGGGGCACATTATTATTATGATAAAAAAAACCAGAGATATGTGTATCATACAATTCTTCTGCATTGTCTTTTTCCAAGAATTACTTACAATTGTGTCTTGAATATCACAACAAGGATGGAAAAGCCGACTCCGATGGCAACCCCATAAGGCAAGCTCAAAAAGAACGTGGCCAAGAATGACACAACCCACACACACTGGAAGAGAAGGGAAAGTAGAGGGTTGGTTTTTTTTTTAAATAAAAGGTTATTGCATTTGGTCGCAATACTGCACGGATACAGTCTCGTCTTACACAGTCCAGTTTGCTCTTCTTCCATAAATAAAAGGGATCGGAGAGTTGTAGCAGAGTGTTCTTCAGGTTGACTGCAATCAAGGCCCCAAGCACTGACTGGAGACACCAAGATTCTCTTACAACTAATTAAAAGTTTTATGTCTGTTTTTTGTTGCGTCTCATGTGTGCTTACCTTTGGAAGAGGTTTCAAGAAGGCCCCCAGGGCAAGCATGGTTACCATTACAACCAGCATCACGCATAGACTAGCAAACTGTGAGAAGGCAACAGAGTTGCAGTTTGAATTTTATGTTCTAGTCGTCCATTCTGTTTTCCCTCATTACAGTGAAAGCAAAACTTGATCTCAGACTTGGAGAAGTAAGTTGGAGAGGTAACAGAAGACTCGCCTGCGATGTTCCCCCGGCGCTGTCTACTGCCAGGGTCACAGAGAGCGCGCAGCAGATCACATGGATCTTAAAGAAGGACCCAAGGAAATTGCTGCAGCCAAGAGCCAACATTTCCTGTACATGGACATGAAGGAATTACTGAAAATGAAATAAAATGTCTAACTTCCTGATGTTGTCTGTGTGTCTGTCTCAGTCTTACTCTTAGGAAGAAATCACCCTAAGGAATGCTTTGAGTTGATTTCTTTCAATTTGGAACAAACACTTAAACTCAAGACTGAACTGAAAATAAATTGTTTGGGGCTAAAGGTCAATGTCACTCTGACCTCAAATTTATGTCTCAAGAACAAAAGAAAAAAAGATGAAAGGAAATGTCATTATATCCATTGCAAACATCCACTACAAAATTTAATTTAGAAGATGTTTAGATGTCTTTGGCTTTTAAAAAAAAAAAACACCCTATGAAAGGACTAATTCACATGGGATACAAAGGTCACTGGACTGCAGCCTATTCAGCCACAGCTGAAACACATATTCAAGTACATTCTTCTTAAGAAACACATCATGGAGGCATCTAGTTCTACCTGGTTGGGATCCACATCGTAGCCATGCTTGGCTGCCAGTGTCCTGCCCATAGCCAAGTTAATGACATAGCCCACTATCGCCAGGGAGAACGCCGTGCTCAACATGTCCTCCCACTGACTCACCGTCGGCAGAAATGGTGCTGGAAATCTGGCGAAAGACACCAATTTAAACTGAGCAATAAAAATACATCGCAGGTGTCATGTCAGTGAATGAAAGTGAATGAAAGTGAATGAATGAATCACCCCAGAGGGATTTCTCCCACTACGTCCATGTTATAAATGTGAGGCAGATGCAGAGGGCCTGAGATAGCTGTGGCCACCACCACCTGTTGGGAACAGCATGGGGGATCAATCACTGCTGCCAAACGTACATGAGCTAAACATCTGTGCAACAGCTACGCTAACTGCACTGTTTCCTCAGAGAATATTAAACTACTTACAATGATGATCTCCATTGGAATGGGGAAGGGTAGCTTGTGGCGGTAGTGAGCACTCAGCTCCTTCACCACAATCAGCACCAGACTGCTGACCAGAGCAAATACTAACGAGGCGATGTTGGTATCGGGAAGGCCACATACGATATCTATGAGAGTCTAGGACCAAGGATAATAGTGGTACCAAATTTCTTCCATATTTTCTTGTCATGATTAAAAAAGAATGTTAGGATGACGTACATATATGACAGCCAGTGGACCGCTGTAAGGTGGAACTTTAATGCCAAAGATGTACTTGAGGACTGAGATGAGGATCTGCAATCCTGCAGCAGTCATGAAGCCTCTGACGAATGATTCCGACAGGTAGATGGCTACAAACCCAAACTGCATGAAGCCGAGCCCAATCTGCACTGACACAAGCGTTTCTCCATGAGTCACATTCATAAGACAAGGAAGCACCACATTGCAGTTTCTCTTGAAATGATTTAACTGCTCGAGCACCTGTATTATTGCAGTGAGGCAGGCCAGAGTTGCAGATACACCCAGCCGGACCTCGTTCATCCTGTCTTTGTCCACTGTTGTGGAATTGAGAGTGGCATTGAAATAACTGAAGTCTGACTCGGGTGCCAGCCTAAGACACACGATTCCCACCATAATGCTGAGGACCGCGAAAGTACCTGGACGTAGGGGATAGAGTGACATCTGTGTTCTTCAGGACGAGTGTGCCTGACCTGCAGTGTGCAGCACTGGCAACTTATCACTGTCGTCATATGAAATTACTGCAGATAAATCACTCCGATGTACCTGGGACCAGCTGGTGAGCAGTACCCATGAAGAAATAAGGAATGAGAGGGAAGAAGGAGGAGTAGAGACCGTTGACAGGTGGGAGGTTTGCCAAGAGGGCAAACGCCATGCCTGGAAAGAACAGAAACCCTTTTATTTTTTCTTGTAAGTGTCACATAAATCATTTTAACATTGAGAAACACAAACTGTAAATGAAGGGCATTAAAGACAGGAGAGGACTGAGTGACCTTGTGGAACCTGAATGGTACCGGCGCTGACCCCGCTGATAACATCACACAGTAGGTTTTCTTTCACTTTGTACTTGGGAAGCCAGCTGAGTACAGGCAGATGTCTGAATAACAAGCCCTTCAGTCTCGGAGCAGAGCATCTGATAGAAACAAACAAGAGAAAGTCTTTGAAGAGCTCAGCTTTCCTGGCTGTCACCTTGAACGAGTTCATAACACATGTCCAAACCTGGCGTTGGGTCGTAGCTACAGGGCTCCCCGCTGCTTCCTCATAAAGCTTTGTCAGAAGTAGGAGTTTGTGTGACAGGAAGACATGTAGTCAGACTGAGAACAACAAGACCGAAATCTTTACCTGAAGAGTTTCTTCACTTTCTCTCCAACAGGGAACTGTCGGCTCTTCTTGTCAAACTCTCGGTTGAAGTCTGGGAGGTTATACGCAGGCCTGTCAATCACATACTGTGGGCGATCCTGGGGCATGGCTGGAGCAGATTGACACATATTAGGGTGTAAAAAAAAACAACTTTATCCTCTTTTGTCTTAAATCCTTAGGGAGACGCGTGACAAAATATTCATAAAATTCTGTGTGACATATCAAGATTATAATTTTTTTCAAGCCCAGCCCATGTGATATTTAAATCATTTTTGATTATACAAGAGCAATTTATGGATTGTGTGGTTTTCCAATTAAGCGACATATTTCAAGTGCAAAGCTTGTTAATCTAACCTTGAGGAAGGAGGGATCAGCGACTGGGACCGATAAATATTTGATCAACATCACATGCACGCACCAGCCCAAACCTTCCTCAGAATTCTAAAAACCTGCATGCAGCAGACAAAAATAGTGTTGCAACTGAAGGTCACTAATTGATCGATTGATGGGCAATTACAAAACATGAATTGTGAATTGAAATATTTTGTTAAAGGTCTAGAGAGGATTTTAACAAAATAACATTTAATCAAAACTACCAAAGTGCATTCCCTCATTTGGACTGAAATCTACCTTAAGAAGGCACAATATTGACTATTTTAGCTCGAGAATGGTGGAATATTTATTTCACTCAGGGTGACTAGCAAATACAGCAAAACGTCATTTGTAGTTTAGAACAGGAACGTGAAGTGAAACATACGCGCAAAGAAATGATACAAAATGGAGATTTGAATTTCTGTGCTCCACCAAGTACCTGTGAAAATGTCCTCAGTACATATTTAGGCAGTCTGCTTAGAAAACGACGTTACTTGTGAAAAAAAAAAATTCTGCAAGTAATTCAAGACGCACATGAATTTTAATATCAGCATAACAGCTTCAATTTAGCAATTTTACCATAGCAACAAGACAGTGGAAGGCTGGAAACACAGCACGTACCTTATTCTTGAAGCGCACCGTCTGCAGGCCTTTGGCTCAGATGTGTGCATTGCCCACTCGCCTGATTACTTATCAAGTTTCGCTTAAGACCCTCTACACCTTCCAGGTGGAGCTTAACAACAAAGAAACCTTGACAACCTTGAGTGGAATCAGGGCTGCAGAACGGAGCAGAGATACAACACTCTGTAATTAACAATAAATTGATCTTTAATGGGTTGGTTTGCTGTACACAGGTAGCATCCTCACATTCTCCCATCAACAAAAAAAACATGTTAAAGCTTTGTGTACCGCACAGGCCAGGAACTAAAGCTAGGAGCTAAACCTTTTACAGAGCTCAGTTAAACCTGACTTGCACAAATCATCAATACCTAAAATAAATGATACATACAAATAAGTTTATTTGAACATTTACAAGAGTGAGACGATGGACAAACAGGATTTTTTACATTGTAGTGGGGGTTTGTGTGCAAAACAATGGCATCAATATCAAAGACTCGAGTGCAAATATTTATGGAATCCATTTGTTTTCTCTAGAGGAATGTAGGAATTTCCAAATGGACTCCTGACAGAAAAAGCAAGTCGCCCCCTGGTGGAACAAAATATAAAAAGCACAACTTCAGGAGAAGACAACAATTTAGCTCAGACTATGAAAGAGGAAAAAGAATATATTTCAACCTTGGGATCTTCACGGAGTACATTATATATTTTATTAAAAAAGCTTTACATAAGAGTGCAAGTGATTTAATTAAAAAATAGCTTTGTTCACAATGAAGGGAGCTAAAAACTGCCTTTGCAACAGTGAGATGGAAATATTCACCAGTTCAGAAGTCAAACGACAGACAGCTAACAAACACTCGGGAGTAGCGTCGAGCAGGTTTTAGTTGTCATAGACAGGATTTTAGTTTTGGCTTCATTTCAACAATTAATCATTTGTTTAAAAGCCAGCTGTCGTGGAGATCTTCCAGTTCGACAAAATCCAGTTTAAATTAAAACAAAACCAAGATAAAAGCTCCTCTATCAATGTTCTTAAGCAAACGTTCCAGGACTCGGAGGTTTAGATGAATGACTGCTAACATGAATCAAAACATGTGGGTCATTAAAAGCAGGAGAGCAGGTTACAATACAAACACGGAGCTTGTAAAGCAAGTGCAACTCCAAGCGATAAAAGTCAGGGGACTTTTTAAAATCTAAACACGTCTGCGTTTCCTCCTCTTTGCTACAAAAGCTCTTTGACCAGCTCTTACTGGTAACCCAGACACTCACAGTCCATTGCAGTCCGTAAAATCAGTACTGACTAGAAATCGCTGAGGATGCTGATGTCTGCGAACTCTTGGCGATATCTGTACGAGTACAAGGCCAAGAGGAAGGACCATTTGAGGGTCAGGAAGCTCCACACACAGGAGAGGTAGAGACTCCTCGGGTCAGTTGGAGCTGTGGGACAGAAAAGAAGCCAAATAAATCCTTACACCAGGAGCCACATATGAGTAAAAGATTATATGAGTTGAGAACAGAGTCATTTGCATAGCTTTGTTTACATCTCATCATTCAACATGAGAAAAACAGTGGCATTACATTGCTTCTGTAAGATGGCCAGAGTTAAGAAGGTGATGATGGCAGTCACAGCTAAAACTGAGAAGAGGACGCCAACAGCGATGAAGAATCTGAGACCTTTGAGCCAGGTGCGCCAGTAGTCCTGCAGGTACATGATGTGTGTGACAAGTGCCCAGAGGGCCAGCACTCCTGCCAAGGGACAAACACACACACACACAGTCAAGGAGTGTATTTTCAAAGCCAGACTTTCACAGCAGAGAAACCACATACAAGTACATACAGAGCATCATATTACAAAGTCCTCTATATATTCTATAACTAAGGGAGTTAACTACCTGACATTACATTAAATTAAGCCACATAATAAATAAAAAGGTTTAATTTATACACTTAAGCAGGTTGATATTGTTTGATTCAGGCTGTACAATTAACATTTTGTCCACTGGCCAAATGGCAACTGGATGATGAAATTCAAACACCTTTTATTCGAGGGAGCTTTAATGAAGCCAATCTTACAAGTCTCATTAGCGTTTAGCAGATAGCAAGTGCTAATTTGTCTGACAGTGCGGCCTACTTGAGGATTAAGCAGGAATTAAGAGCTATATTATCATGTGGAAACATTAAATTACGCTCATTATGTACAAATATTAATCTACTTCAATGGTTATGGTAAAGAGGTCTTTACAAACCTGATAGGCCTCCCATGGCCGCCGTCCATGGTTGTTTGTAAGCAATATTCCACACCAAGAAAGCCGAAAGTCCAACCAGGCTACCAAAGGTAGCATATCCGATGCTAAAGTAGATCCTGCTGTTGCCCATTCTAAATAGGTAGACGTGTAGTTTATAAACCAAAGGAGGGTCAGATAACGGAGTACTTTTAAAAGCAGCCAGCTACATCAACAGATTAACGCCACATTATGTAAGTTATCCCTGTTGATAACCGACAGAAAAAAAACGAAACGATACAATCTCCCTCGACTGGAGGACGACGTCTGTTACAGTTAGCAAAACTAGCTTTCCAAATAGCAAAAATAGTCGCCGATGGGTGTCTTGTTGCAAATCACAAAAACGGTTAATCACAATTTACACAAACAGCAACAAAATACTGGTAAGTGTTGATCTGGTTGAAACAACGAAGATAGTCTTTGTTAGCGAGAACACACTCCCACCGTGGATCCCCGCCTTGAGCCGCCGGTGAAAGCTATATATGTGCGGTTGAACAATTTCTCGCGGAGTTGGCTATCTTTCACACTCGATAATATCTTTGCTCATAGGAAACCCCCGGCTCCCCGTCACACCGCCTCTAGTGGAAGAAAGAGTTACTGCAATTCTAGAAATTCTATCGACGCTTTGCATTGTCCTTAAAAACATATTACAACATAGCATATTGAGCAGAGACCCAAAATAGTAATAATAATAATAATAATAATAATAGGAAAAACTTTTCAGGGAACAGTTTACAAAGAGCAAAAGACATTAAAAGATGGTCATAAAAACGAGCTCATTAAAAAAAGAGATCACACATTAAAAGCAGTTATGAAAAGATGTGTTCTGCTGTTTGAGGGTTTGCGTGACTGTCTGTTATAGAGTTGATGCTGTCATAAGGTCATTTCCCTGTCCACATGATCTTGGTATGGTCAGCTGACAGAAATCTTTACACTCGTTAAACATAATAAACTTCTAATGACTTAGTGTTTATTTTGTTTACATACAAATAATGCAGAGCAATTAAATGAGTGCTCTGGAGTCCAGCTTCAAATAATTCCTGATATTTATTGGATTAGATTACATAACTCTGACTCGAGTAAGCAAATTCTAAATGTTTTCTGTGTCTAGCTTCTACAGCCTGTCGCCCTGAGGCTCTCCCTTCATGGCCAATCAGAGAGATACAGGAAACTGTGTCCATTAGCACTCCTCCAAACTTCAGTGGGAATCATCTTTGGGCATCTGACAACATCAGGAGCTGAAAAGAGAACTTAAAAACTGAATTGTGGAAACCAAAGATCCTACAGCAGAGCAGACCAGTGGTGAGTTACTGATCACTTATCTACAAAGCTTCTATTTTGAATGGACATACGGAAATGTGGGAATTCAATTTAAATACCATGTATGATTAAAGTGATGCCAAAGAAGGGTATAATAATATGTAGAACCTCTGGTGAATATGACCAACAGCCGCAGGATGCAGCTACCTGTCAGTGATGGGTAGTTATTGTTCATCTCCATTTTCATGCTCATGAATTATTGTCTGTTTCAGTCTTCACTTGCCTGTGGGGTCAAACGAATAAAATATCATTTCTCTTTGCCGCTGCTAACTGGCAAGAGGAGAGGAAGGAAAAGGTGTGTGTGTGTGTGTGTGTGTGTGTGTGTGTGTGTGTGTGTGTGTGTGTGTGTGTGTGTGTGTATGTGTGTATATGTGTGTATATGTGTGTGTGTGTGTATGTGTGTCCCCACCAAGATAGATACACAAACATTAGTGTGCATGTGTGTCACAAGAAGGCCACAACAAAGACATCTGGCAACGTGAACATTCCATGGGCGTGGATGTGTCGCAGGAAATCCCACTCCCACTCCTGGGGGATCTAAATAGAAACACGCTGACATAAATAAATAAACACAGGAGGAGGGAGAGAGAGTTACATAACTGTCGATATTAATGCAAACATTAGCTTTTAAATATCTTCTGCTTTGCCACTTTAAACATTTCCTTGTGGATTAAACAGTAACAGTGATTATCCACAACAATAGTTGTCCTTGATGCAGGTTGCAGGGCATCTAAATTCTCAGTAGAGGGCAGTGTTTATTTACACAATTCAAGACAGGCATTGGAAGGGAAGCCTTATACAAAGTGAGTAGAGATCTGTAAAACTGAAGAGCTCAAGTTGTTCAAGTTTGAAATTGATTATGTAATGGGTTTCTCCTTGGATAATGCTACACACTAGCAAACCGGCCTTGTAGTCTTTGCGTTAGCGCCCATAAAGACTGATATACCAACAGAGACGGGAGAATAGAGAACACAATGATAATAATTCAAAAATAAGTCAATAAATAAAGCAGACCTATTAAATATGTAAAAGGTAAAGATAGATGGGAACCTAAAAGGGCTTTGGTCTACTCTGGAAGACTAAATCCGCATCTTAATTTCTTTATTATCATCTCAGGAACAACAGGATCAAACGTTGAAGATCATGAAGGGCAAACCTGAGAAACGTATCTAGATAAATAGTCGGCTTTTAAAACCGGTCAGTTTCTGCATCTAGCAGTGTTGAGAGGATGTGCTGCTGCATCTCCATCATCTGACGCTTGATAAGGATTCCTCCAGTTGGACTGAGAATATTAACAAGAAAGTCTGCCAGAGATAAAAGCACAAACACATCTCTCTGTGGAGTTCTGATGTGGTAAAGTGCATTTCTATCGACGTTTCTTGTCTGAGATTCATGTGAAAAGTCACAAATACATCAAGCTTAGTTGTTTAATGCTTTGCATTCATGCTCAGCTTTATTAAATGAGCATTAACATCAGTCTGCATTTGTTTGGTTAAAATGATGACCTCAGAGTTCAGGCTGAGCCAATTTTGAGACATTTTTACAACATCTACACATATTAAAGTGGTTAATGCAACAAGATAGCTCATCAATATGTCTTTTGTAATCAGATCAGAAGGATAATTGATTGTATAATGGGTTTCTCCTTGCCTCGTGTGGCTCTGTGTACCATCAGACGATGTATGAAAATCTTTGTCCTGCTGCTCTCTGATATTTTCCTGTGTAAAAATTAAAATGTTCGGGTCCTATAATAGGCCCCTGAGGAACACCATGTGTGACCTCAGGGACACCATATTCAACCACTTTTTGAATTTTCTAAAACTTCCTTGTGGGTGGTGCCTATTTAGAAGATGCAGAGGTGACTGCAAGTCCTACGAAGCCCCCTATGATGCACTACAGGGAATTAAATCTGAACATTTTGTTGAATCGCAAAACTACAGAGGCCCTCATCAATGATTGTATATTCTTATTTCACACTTTATGTGTTAGTGGGCACACAGGCAAGATAAGCACTGAAAAGTGTTTTTCATAATGTCCCCTTTTAACAGTTGTTTTAAGAGCTACAGGGAAAGTATCTGTGAGATGGACAATTTGCAGTACTTTCTCCTCAAGACAACTACAATTATCTCAAGCAAATTGGGATGGAGTCGTGATTTTACGTGGAGCTTTTAAGATGATTGATCCTTTTCCAAAACAAATCGTTGTTGTCAACTACAAATATATTTATTTGTAAGGAGACAAACCCAAGACACAGAATGTATTCTTGTTCAACACTGCCAGAATGTTCTTATCTCTGAAAATGACTGCAAAATCTTGAAGGGGGGAGGTTGTAGAGAGAGGCGGCTGGTCGTGGAGGAAAGAGTGTGGGTGCTCATGTGTTTACCAGTCAGTTGCAGGCTTGCAGAGCCTTGTGGGTTTCTTTATTCAGTGGCTCGGTGCACTTTTGGTTAGATTTGCAGTCTGTCTTCCTGGAGGCTCTTCATAGCTGACAGATCTCAGCCTGCTCTTTCTGGAGGTCGGCCTCATTATGAATCCTGCTAAAAGGTCTAACGAGTCCCTTTGTTAAATGCTCAAGTCAGTCACCGGGCCTCTTCGGACGTGGAGATGATAAATGTAAGGATTTGTTTGATTCATAAATGACTGGACCAGCAACTCAGGTGATAGCAGTGTCTCGCGTATTGTTGTGAGATGATGCCTAACAGTTCAAAAATTTAGAAATAAAACTTGCTGCTCATAAGAGCCACAATCTCCCACTAAAAATATTTCTGCAGTCAGGAAATAACAGCAGCTGTTCCCCTTGTCCCCCTCGCAGACAGAGCTTAATGTCGGTTCTAACTCCAGTATTGACTCTGAACTAAACAAGGTCATCCACCACTGCCGCAGAGTTAATGAGCATTGATCTCATATCCAGGACCAATCTTTGAATTTATCCTGCCTTCATGGTTCAAAAATCAACCCTCACATGATCCTCATCCTGCGTAGAGAGCTAGAAATGCAATCTTCTTTTTTTCAGTTGGTTTTTCTTTTTTATAGATTTGGCACAAAGCTACCATAAATCCCCTGAAAGTTCCCCTGTTCTCACTGATGTTCTGCAGCACAATTAAAGTCACTTTGTCAGTTACAATCAAACAGACTAGCAGTGTGTGCTTCCTTATCAGCTAAACTATCATGTTTACGTTCCCTAAGGAGATTTTAAGAAGCTAAACTGGATTCCTTCATTGTGAGCATTCTTATTTTAGCATAGGAGATACGCAGAGACAGTCGGAGGAGACACAGAGTCACACAAGTTAGCCAGAACACATAACAACTGCATCTAAAAGAGTATTTTCTGTTTTGTAGAACGGTTTGTTTACCTTAAAACCGGCTTTTGAGACGTCTTTGCTTGGAGCGTCCTTGTGATTCCGCAGAGGTCTAAACTTGGTAAGTCACTGTTTTCTCTTCAGAGGTTGATAAATCCCAGGACCAGGGATTGCAGCGTAACGTCTTGGCTGAGAGGAGATGGGATTTGCAGCGAGTTCTTTGGGCTTTGTGAGCCATCATTCACTCAGCACTCACACTAATAGAGAAGATCTCCAAGAAAGACACAGTAATGTTTAAAACAGAGGCAGCATGCAGGGCCAACAGGTGCAGGAGTTTTTATTAATAACTCACACAACAGGACATTCTATTACATTCGGAACACACCGAGCCAGAGAAATCTGTGCAGAATAGATGTTGTTGTCTGTGGTTATCTTGTTGCCGGAGCAGTGTCGTCAGCACAAGCAGCCCTGTGCTGGAATAAAAACTGGGATTTAACAAGTGTTAGATTACATGTCAAACCTCCAACTTACAGTTGACCCTGATCCAGTTATAACTGGAGGTGCTTACGAAATCAAATTAAATATGATGCCAAACCCCTTTGCTTGATTACGGTCCAAAAAATAAGCTTCAAATGTTTCCTTTCTTACCTATAATGAGTAATGATTAGTCTGTTCCTTCATGTTCGTTGCAGCTACGCTTTCAAGCCATCTGCTGTATGGAGAATTTGGTCAAATACATCTATTCTCCATCTCGATGTTGCTCACCAAAGAAGACAGCGGTAAGTCACCTGCTCATGTAGTCCACAGCCGAAGTCAATAAAATAACTTTGAACCACTGAGGCAAAGACTGACAAAGGTGTTGCAAGATCTATTCACAACTATGCAACAGAGCGGACATGTTGGTATAATTTACAGCACTATGATTTGATTTTATGAATCCATAAACCACAACAGTTCAACACCTGTGCAAAGGGCACAGGTCTGTGACCAAACCAAGTTCTCGTTGAACACTGGAGAGACATCAAGTTCTGTTCTGCATCCTAAACTGCTTTCTGCCCTTGAAACATTTTATCTGCTTGTCCATGTGCCTCTAAACCAGTTGGGCCAGACAGCTGGACAAGCTGATAAGTGTGTGTGGAGCCCGTAGCTCAAGCTGGCTGCTCTGAGCTACGGCCCAGAGCAAACTAAATAGTGCTCGCTTCCAATATTATACCTCCTTTATTTCACCCTTGACGCATTCTAGGGAGTCAGCAGTATCAGGTAAAGTGTTGAAAACCTGGAAAGTTGTTGAGTGCTTGACTGTGTTCTGTAAGGTTTTAACCATAAGAATATAGTTCATGTTCAGACCAGTAAGGATTTAAATTAACAGTATCAAACACATCTTAAATGAAAGCTGTAAGCAGCAAGTGACTGGGATCTGATCTTGATTCACCTCAGAATTTTGGAATGTTGCTTTCAAAAAAGTTGGTGAAACATACAGGAAGTGCTCTTTCATCTTTATAGGGAGCGCTATCAAGTCCCTCTGCCACGTTTTACGCCCATAATTTATTTTATTTCATTTTGTAGTTTTGTCAAGCAGTCCTAGTCCCTCAGAAATAGCTTTGTTTTATACTGAATAGTGCATCGCCATGACAACAGTATGTGGCCAAAACAGTGGTGCAATGGTCAGCACTGTCACCTCACAGCAAGAAGGTTCCGGGTTCAAGCCCCAGCTGGAGCACAGGATCTTTCCCTGTGGAGTCTCCATGTTCTCCCTGTGCCTGTGTGGGTTCTCTCCAGGTACTCCGGCTTCCTCCCACAGTCCAAGGACATACAATGGATGATGAGGTTAATCCAGACTCTAAACTGACCGTAGCTTTTCCAGCCGTAATCTTAGCAGATCCAGATAACTCGCTATAGGAATACATCCAGAAGGAAAACACCAGGCGTGGCCAGTCTCACTCTAAAACTGAGAGGTTTCGCCCAGATTACACCACTCAAATTCCAGAAACACATCCTCCTTGGTAAATTATGAAAATATGATGCCTTCAGATGGTCATGATTTGATTGAAACTTTCACAACTAATAAAAATGGCTTATTTTCTCTTTGGCCTAACTTTCCTCGTTGACTGATCTGCTTTGCGCAATAAGCATGCGTATTTACGCATGGCAGCTCTTACCACAGCTCCACTATGAACAGGCACGAGTGATGCAAATCAGGCAACTAGGCTACAGCATCTATGCCTAATTACATTATATTCCAGGTGAACACTCTGGCCCCTCGAATAAAATATGATTACTTTTGTGATATATGTTATTATTAATATTTAATTATTTTTTTAACGGTTTCTCGCACCAGTCGGCGCACGCCGTTGATAACAGACAAAGTGAAACGTCTGGATCTGTCCACTTACACATAATGGAGCATGGACCTCAGGCGCAATAAATCAAACGTCATTAATTATGGTAGAATGCCGGAGGGGACGTCTCTGGTCCATGTCAAACAGCTCTTACACGCAACAACGCGCGCTGGTCCTGCGAGGGATGGGTGAGAGCTTCACAGCCTGACCTCACTGGGGCGAACACATCCCGAGAAGAAACAATTCCGTGTTTGGATGTCGGGGACGACCTGTTAAATCCCGCCTTGATACTGGGACAGCATGCCGAGTCCCCAAGCGGCACCGTCGTCCGGTGTTGTACAGTAACGAGCAGATCTACCGTGTAGTGAATAATGTCTGGGGGTGCAGAGTCCGTGTGCAGATCCTGTGACTTGGAAAGTTGTTTGTCGGTTGTTTATATCTGAAACAAGATGCATCTGTTTCGGAGTCACAACTACCAAGTTTTCCCGGACCGCGGCTCAGTGGAGACACCGATGATACGGGGCATCAGCTGGGTATGTCGCTTCAATAATTACCGAGAGAAACGAACCGCTTGTGTCGCACGGCAGAAAAGATGAGAGTGATGAAAATGCAGCATTAGTTACACACATCCCTGGTGGTGTAGCGCTTATTTAAATTAACTAATAACTTGTCTTGTCTCACATTTGTCTCCCTCGATCTTAAAATGAATGATGAATCGATCGCTGTGTATTAGAATGAGATGCACTATCATTGTGTTTAGGGAATATCTGAGACATGGGGGATTTAAAGCCATCTGTCAGAGGTTTGGAGTCTTCAGCCTCTCACCTCCTCCGTGAAACAGTTAAAGTCACCAAAAACAACATTTTTCAACAATGTTTCCTGTAAACTGAAGCAGATTTTTTACCCTATTGTTTTGGCAGTCTGAGTGTGGGCACACAGGAAGGTAAACAGTTTTTATTAAACTCCAGTTATAAATAGTGTATTGTTTATTGTTCGTTTTCAGCACAACACCCCCGCTCAGATTACAGAGGAGATTTTTGAAGATTGTAAAGAAGGGAGATTTCAGTTTCCAGGTCACAGGAAGACACAGAACAGTAAGGCTCTTAGCTTCTAAATTTACTTGACTTGAAGAGGTCAAAGAGACTGTAAATGTCAACAGACCGTATCCTGTACCGTTGCCAGCTAAATATTAATGTTTAATTTTACAGAAGAAACTCAAAAGATTCATTTACAATGAAAACTAAATAGTCCAAAGCTATGTTTGGATTCGGGTCTGTGCCATGCCCAACATCCTGAACTTAACAATAACATTATGTAACACGCTGGACATTTTCTCTAATGTCACAAGACTGGAGCGACTGAATCAGGGGAGTTTGTGTTTATTCAGGTTATCTCACGTGTAATAAATTTTACACAAGAACACTCAACACCACAGAGGATGTCCTCCCCAGGTCAACACTTCAAAAAACAGTTTACACAAAAGTGTACGGTTCAAGTTGTCGAATGGAGGCATGGTGATGATGAAACAACTTTTCTCCTGCTTCGATGCGTCTGATGAACCAGATTGGATTTATTACCTATTTTGGGGTTTGCTAAGTGAAGATGCAGAAAGTGCACGTGGGTTGCTTTATTGGTGTCCTGTCCTTTTGTCAATCATTGTAAGATGTCAGCCATAAGGTTCATTATTATTCATCCTATCAAATTGAAAGCGATGACAATAATAAAAAAGTCTCGGACTACTATTTTTAGATTCTGTTAACTCAACTAAAATTTAAAAGGCTGACTAAAATGCGACCAAAAAAACCAATGTGCATTTTAGAGAAAAGACTAAAATTAGATGAAAATCAGCTCAGGAGGAGACCGAGACTCATTAAGGATCACATTAAGAAATAATGATTGTACATTCATTGATAAAAGTCCATTTAAATAGTTATGGTTCCCTTCCATAAAGATAAGACTAAAATGCTCAGACTTTAAGCCCACTAAAACTTGACTTAATTAAAACAGGATGATGAAAATTGACAAGAACATTTGATGCCAGACTGAGAATGAATAAAAAAAAAATAGCCGCCAAAATGAACTGCCAAATGAGCTTAATTAAACTGGAACTGGGCTGTGCTGCTGGCCCCTTTGACACAGGCAGCCAGGCACATCAAGCCAAAGAAACTGGTCTCATGTTAATACCGCATGCAAACAAAACCTGGAAACAAAGCAGAAGAAAATACTTCACATTGTAAAGGAACCTAACACTGTCTACTTCTTTTCAGGTGAGGAAATACATAGATTTTTCTTTTGTTTTTTAACGCATTTTCTGTTCACGCGAGGGACAAGCATGCTGCTTTGGTGGAGTCTTGATTGCTGGACGATGTTCTACGTGTGATTTCAGTATCAGTAAAAGTACTTTTTTCAGTCTTGTGGCAGGGTTGCACAGGAAGCTATACGTTGATCAGATTGATGCATCTTTCATGTGGTCAGAAACACCTTTAAACCCTTTTTACTTTCATGATCGTGTATTTTCATCCGGACTGAGTTGCCCCGGCAACGCTGTGAGGTGAGGGACCGATCATCGTTGCTTATGAGCTAATGTGTGTTCCACGGAAAAACAATGGGCGGCACGCCAGTCAGACGATCATGCGACAAGCACACACCGTAGCTGCTGCGCTGGAGACCAGACAAAACATGCCAGTCAAACATTTAAAAAACAGATGTTTATCAGGAGCTCATTACTGCCACGTGATCAGTCAAGCCAGCGATGGCAGCCGTGCTGCCTACCTAAGCACTGTCTCCACACCCCATTCAACAATATGAACTCCATAGTCAGTGAAATGCAGCATCTATTAGCCATTGTTTCCTGCATATTGTGTGAGTCCAGACATAACACTATGTTATCAGATCTAGAGGGAAAATGTAATCTCAATAATGGTCTTAAATGACCTACATTTTCCCCTGAGATTTGAATGAAATACAATTACCTTTAGAGTACGTGTTTGCTATGGTTACAAAAGGTTCATAACAGTGGCAACACAAAGAAAGTGTCGAATTAAATAGTTTTTTAAGCCAGGGTTAGTGGACTCTCGTCAAAGGCTAGTCTGACTCTAGTCTAGGTTGGTCTGACTCGTCTACGAGGAAGTTCTGGAAATAAGAAGAAATAATATGTTGTTAAATCTCCATATCTTTGACAATAGCAGCACACCTCATCTGTAAACTGTTTCAAGATTGAAGCCTTTTCACGAGAAATCGTCGGTCATGGCTAACAGCAACCTTTCCACTAAACAAACAGGCGACAGGCTATGTACTTTCCTTTGCTGATGTCGATGCACTCTGTCCCCCACTTCATTACACACTCTCGATAGCCACCCACACCACATGGGAGACAATGGCAACCCAGCACAGCTCGAGATAATGTATTTGTGTTAACCTTCATCCAAATGAAAAGAAAATAATTACTCTTTTCTATCTAGACAGACCAGCTAGCCAGCTTGTTTATTTGGTGCAGCCATAGCCAGATTATCATCAAGGAGCAGTTCAGCTAGTTCCTGAGGAATGCTGTTCCAAAGCAAGTTATCTGCTTTATTGTAGATATGAAGAAATGGCTCAGTAGTGATGGCGTCTCTCCCTCTTTCTCATAGACTCCACTGCCAGAGGCCCTGAATTCAAAGGACACCATGAAGCAGGTGTGTATATCAGAGATGGTGAGCTTTGCTTCAGCAACTCCTCACTGCTAACACTGATCTGCGCCGGCAATAACAAGAGACACGGTGACATGCGAAAAAGGAGGTAACACAATACCTGTCATTAACAACTCATTTATAAGACATTAGTTCATGATGAAGAAATCATTTTGAAGATTAGCATTCAAGACTCATGCCTTCCAAGGTCAATAGCTGTCATCGTTCATAAAGTGACTATAAGGATGTTTATCGGCACTTTGCCAGGAAGGTCATTTTTTCATTGGTGCTTGTTTAGTGGTCTGTTTGCAGGGTTATGCAAAAACTGCCATGCAGATTTTCACCTGACTTGTTGGCGCGGTGAAATGAAGAGTCCATTTGTGTCCAGATCGGTTTTAGTGGAAAACAGCAGCTTTGGTTTGAATTGGCTTTGGTTAATGTGATCACAGGCAGTTGTTTGTTTGTCTTCCAGCAAGTTGAAGCTGTGGATGGATTTCAATGAAATTTGGAAGAATTGAAGAAAAATAGATTTGATTGTAGAAAAGATCTGGATCGGAGGATTTTATTTTGCCTTGCTGAAACCACGGGTTATTTGGAGGTCTTGAATGAGCAAATTTAAAAGATTAAAAGATGCTCATTAATTATGTTGTTTGGTTATGAATATACATATGAATCCTGTCCTCTCAATGTAGTCCGAAAGACAAAAATGTGAGCCGGAAATGCTGATCAATTTATTTTTAATGTGTAACAACAGTACATCTCGAGTGATAGAAACAACCATAACCCAGCCTCAGGGTCAAGAATAACATGTGTGTGCCACGCCCTTAAAGTTGGTCGAGATAAGTTAAGTTAGTTAATTGATTAATTTAATTCTGTCATTCAACATATTGAACATTTGATGGATGTGCAACATGTTAAAAACTGTATTAACTTAGAATTTATATACGAACTATCATTCTATCCCAGATTAAATGTAATTTCCTCCCCCAATTTTTTTTGAAAACGTTGGACATTTGCAACAGTTAATATCAAGAATCTTTTTTTAGCTTGATCATCACATTTGATCATCAACTAGTAACTTTTAAAAGTCAATTGTAATCTTTTATATTTGTCCATTTGAAGACCATTCTCATCCGCTTAACTCACGACCACAGATACTGACTTAAGTGGGCATAATGCTTGAATGGGACCAATGGAATCGTGGGCAACCTGGAGTTTTCACTTCCATGGTTGTTTTGAGCAGAGCCGACCTCTGGCATCATTTAGAGTTGCAGTGCTTGCATCCTCTCAAACTGCTGAACTTGTTCTTTTGTTGTTATAATATCCTGCATTACTACTCAAGCGAGTCTTTAAAAGCACATTCCTAGCAGGGCAAGCAGTCACAAGGAGTCTAAAGGGCACTCCAGGGCCTGTAGTTAATTGAAGCTCCAGTCCCCACCCGCCCTCCTGAACCCAGCCCAGGCCCCTCACAACGGTTTATCTTTGCGTCTTCGACAGCATGCTAAGAGGAGAACCTTTAATGCACTGATAACAAGGTTTGACTTGGAAAATGAATCATGTTTGGTCTTCCTCAGAGGAGTTGACAAAGACAACAAGATGGAAAGACTTTCAGCACTCAAAGTATCAGCCTCTTTGAATGTTGTTTTGCTCTAAACAGAGAATATAAAACAGTAGCAGATGTTACCAGCCTCTTAGAGGCATGTTTGCTTGTGCTTTTTACAATTAGTGTTTTCATCGTTAGTGTCTGGGTGGCACAGGGGTGTGGTGGTTACCACTGTTGCGTCACAGCAAGAAGATTCTGGGTCCTTGGTCCGAATTCACCAGCTGGCCAGGGCCTTTATGTGTGGAGTTTGAATACTGTCAGCGTGGGTTGTCCCTGGGTACTCTGGCTTCCTCCCACATGCTCAAAACATGCTGGTCAGGTTAACTGGAGACTCGAAATTAGCGATAACTGTGAGCGTGAACGGTTGTCTGTCTCTATATGTGACCCTGTGATGGACTGGTGACCTGTCCAGGGTGTCTCATGGTTCTGGATGGATGGAGTGTTTCAGCTCCTGAATCCAAAAGTCAGCATCAAGCATTCAGATAGCATAATAACACGGTTACTTGTTTTTGATATGCTCCACTTGATTATGCCCTTTTTTTTCTTTGCTTTTCTTTTTTTTTTTCTTCAGACACGGTCATCAACTAGGGGGCCTCGACTAGGAGACCTCATCCCTCCTAGCCTGTTCCCAGACCTGACCTGATACCGATGCTAACTCAAACACACTTGAACATGTGCTTAACAGCTACAAATCTATATTCACATTTAATATTAATCTGAAGTCTCTGCGATAATAAAATAATAATTGTGAAGAAACAGTAAACTTGAAACAAAGAGCCTCATTCTAATAAAACCATAAATATACTGACAAAAATTTTATGACAATCCATCCAATATTTCTTGAGATATGAGACCAAAGTCTTGGACCAACAGGCTGATAGGGCCCTGCCAATACCATGGCAGAAAAGTGGGAGATGTTCCGTGAAACCACTAGGAAAGTTTGGAATCTTCTGAGCTTACAGAGCATCTTTTCACTGGTATCTGCAGTGCACAGAGCCACATTTGAGCTCCTTATGTTCAACTATAGCTGCTTCTTACACAACACAGCCCACCAAGGTTGGAAAGAGAAACGTCTCGCCCACAAGGAGAAATATGGAGGATGTGGATAACTGTTCTCATCAGCAGTCAACCCAGTGCAAATGCATGAAATCAAACTAATTACCACACACTTCAAAAAGCTAATTGCTTCAGCCAGGACCGGATCAAAGTTAATGAAAATAATACATGATTGTGCAGTGATAAAGACAAGCGGAACCTCCCTCCGAACAAATGGCCACATTCCAGCCCGTGTGATAATAAGCGTCACTGCACCACACACTGGATAGGCAGCCATTCTGTGGCAAAATCCAGAATGCAAAAAGAGCCAGCCACTTACAATTATCTTGATGCTAAAGGCAACTGATGGTGAACTCAGGGCATCTTCCATCGCTTCTTTTTATCCGGACATATACGCAGTAAAACACCAACACTTTAATTTGAGCTAAAAACAAACAAGTGTCTGAATGAGCACGGACCAGCTCGAGCAAGTTGGTTCAACTCAGTGCGCCACCTGGTTGTGCTGAAGTGTTCATTTGTTTTTAGCTCAAATCAAAGTTTTTGTGGTTAACCAGCAAACAGTTGAATTAAGAGGATGTGGAATATACTGGAGGATGAGTTGGAGATTTGGAAATATGTTTTTGGGTAGTTTTGCCTTTGTTAGCAATAAATGCCCATTAGTTTCAAACTAAAATTACATGGCTGACTCATCTCTCATTCTGAAGTCACCAAAAAGTGATGCAGGAAAAACTTGTCTCTGTGAATACTTGAGAGACAAAGAAAACACTTTTTTGAATGAAGTATTGCTTGTATTACTTTGCAGTCATTGTGTTACTGTGGTTGCTGTTGGCTGTCAGTTGGTGTTAGCTTGAAGCTAAATGTGCATGGCTGACGCTACCTGCTTTTTGTAGTCACAAAGAATTAAGATGGGGGACTTCTCTGTGCGCTCAAGACACCTGTGTATGACTCGAAAGGTAAAATAAAGGGTTTTTTGAGAGACTTTCTAGGCTCTCGGCTGTAGATTGACTTCAACAGCAGATTTGAGGCAAGTCATAAAATGGATTATGGCTGCTTGTCCAAACGCTACAGATGGCTCATACATCAGTTTTATTCTTCTCACACTGACTGGCTGGGGATTGTACTTTGTGACATTGACTGGTGCACTTGTGGGAAAGGTGTTTGCTCTGTAATCCAACTCAGCTGGAACAATTACGTGCGCAACACCAGGTTTATTAGTTTTATAGATAACGGCAATGGGTGGCCCACATGCAGATGATAAACGACACAGCACAGAAAGGCAGCGCTGGAATGAATTGCAGCAACAAAAACATTGCATGAAACCAATGACTCTATTTTCTGCGTGTTTACATGGCTGAGAAATATGGCATTCAAGGCTGTTTTTGCAAAGACTGACTTAGGTAATGGAAAATGGCCCCATCAAGAATTTTGAGTTGATGTGCCTGAGAATTTTGCTATGAGAGAGGAAAATGGACTCCTGGGAATAACTCCAACAGGGCACAGCAGACGCCTCAGGGCGTATTTACTCTGAGGATGTCAGGTCTGGGAACAGGCCGATTTGGGGATGACATATTGAAATATGCCCTTGTGCCCTGTTCAGTTCACCCTCAGTAGACCATTATAGTTGCACCTTATAATTAGCTGTCCTATGTGAACTTTGGGGAGGTGGTATGTCGGTGGAGTGGTTAGCATTGTCACCACACGGCAAGGAGTTCCTGCGTGGGTGCTCTTCATCTGTTCCGGCTTCCTCCCATAGACAAAACATGTCAAAAACATTGTCTGCCTCTCTATGGGAGCCCTGTGATTGACTGGCGTCCTGAGAGTGAATTTTGCTTCTCACCTCAGCTTGGAAAGGCTCCAGCTCCCTGCAACCTTGTGCATGGATGGATGTGTGAAAGCGGACCTGTTTCATTTTGAAACAGCAATGAATGTTTTTGGCATCATTGAGACATAGTGTCACTAAATCAGCATTTTTTATATCCTGTTTGAGTTGCAAAAGACTAAAAAAAATGCAAAGGAAGTGGACAGTTTCTGTCACTTGCTTCCTCACATTACAATAATAGCAGAAAAACTGAAATGGGAAATGGTCACTGTTTGGATCTGTGTGCATCCCAAGACCCCCAACTTGGACAAATAACAGAGCCCAGAGGGAAATCCGCAGAACAAACAGACAACCATCTGAGTCACTCGTGGAATCACAAGACCGGGTGCAGGAGAGGCATGAGGGGGAAGTAATCATTGAGACAGTAAATATTGTTGATGTGTGAATAAGTGTAAAGCGTGAAAATGTCTCAATCAGCCACATTAGAGCACAGTCTTGTTATGTAAGCGTTGCTTCTGCATCAGTGGCTGACAGGTTTTCACCCCTGTCTGCACTCTTTTTGGGTTTCAGACCTGAGCCGTGTGAGTTGTGTGTATGTGAGGGGGAGTGAGGAGGAAATAAATCGAGAGTTGAAAGGAACTCCATTGAGGGTGGTCGGAGCGGAAAGTTTGCCGTCTGTGCGTGCCAGCCTTAGAGTGAGTTGTAGGGGCTGGGAACATAGCAAGGTTCAACACAGCCGTTTTTAACACATTCTCCCTACAACCCACACACACACACACACACACACAACATTACGCTCCCAACACCCACAGAAATCTCCACTCACGCTGTTGATGCAGATCACAAATGATCTCCAAGCTGATGAGAAATGTGAAGATACGAGTCCCTTTTTTCCCTCTTTCTCACAGATGATTCTCACCAGCACAGAAGTTGGCTTTTTCAGTAAACACAACCTTGTGTGTTACATCTCCTCCCTCTGTGTCTTCGCAGCTCTCTCTCACTCCTCTCAGCTGATTTCATCACTTAATCCAGTCCAGTTACCACAGGTAGATTCTATTTGTTTAACTGCTCAATCCCTTTTTTTATGCTGGTCTAGTTTCTTTCAGACCGTGTTGTAAAGGCAGCGAGGTCAGTGTACAGTGTCATGATCGAGAGGAATCCCGGTCTGATCCGTGATCGAAAATATCACCTCAAAACACACAGGTAGCATCACCTGCTCGTAAATTACATGCAAACTGTAAATTACATGCAAAGTAACATGCAAAATTTTTCTCATAGACAATGTTGCTCTGGCAAGGAACTTGTTGATTGGCTGTTGAAACAAAATGAAGGACTTCAATCAAGAAGCCAGGCGGTTGGGATGTGGCAGGTCTTAGTGGATGAAGGAGTCCTCCTTCACGGTAAGAAATGAAAAGTGAAGAATCATGTCTTAAGGAAAATGGAATAAACGATATATACTTCAGTCTGCATCACACCAGACAGTATTTGTCAGCTGCATTTGGTTAAGAACAAAAACACAGATGGATGCCTCTGGATCTCCGTGCAGCCAAGATCTGGAGGTTTATCTATCTGGTCCACATTAACATGATGTCTCAGGAATTTCATGAAATCATGCACCAACATCCACTTGGACGGAGGATGAACCGAAAAGATTTTGGTGCTCGAAGGTCACTGTCGCCTCAACACACAGTAGGTTCTTTAAATTGGGAACCAATGTCCTCTTGTACTCAAGGATAGAATGAATTGAGCTTTTAAAAAATAGATCTCCCTTGTTGAGAAGACTAATTCATAACCAGGCAAAGGCTTATTTATTAAAACAAAATTAACACACTTTTTAATTCATTTAATCACAGTTATGTAGACATACCAGAGACATACAACCGCTATGTGGTAATTCTACTATTTACTTTTGCATGGACTGTTGCAGAATGAATATTGATTATGCATGAAATCCTGTCATTTTCCTGTACTTTTTTAATGTATTCTGCTAATGATGTCTCAGGCGGCACTCAAGAATTTATCAAACATGTCTGAGGAGCTTGAAATCTGGTGACTTGAGTCCGCGAGGGCATCTGCTTTAGTTGTTCTCACTCAGTCAAGTGTTCCATTCCCACTTGGACTGGATGAACAGCGCATTGTCTTTCAGAAACAGACAGCTCCAATCAAGATAGAGACACTTCATCCTCAAATGAAGGGGATCGCTGCATAGATTTGCACTCATTTACATTTATCTTATCCCTGCTGAGTTGCTACACGGTAGCACCATTCCACTACAAGGTCAAAATGTTATTTGTTATTTCTTTTTTGCCGAACTTCATTATGCTAAAATACTTACATGCAGATTATAGGATTGGAAAGCTCTTTTCACATTCATCTGCTGAAGGGATCATGTTTCTTAGTGCTAAATCTGAGTTTGAGATGGATGCCAACGAGCAGGATTTGGTCAAGCAGTTGTGTTGTGGAACCTGAATGCCTGGATTGAGAAGAAGAAAATAGATCATTTAACCTGTGTGCCACCAAATTGTTATTAAGTTTAGGTTTTTCCTCTTTCTGTTTTGCCTCGATCAAGTGAAACATGAACTGAACTTTCACGACAAGGACACCCAGTTCTACCGCTTCCAGAACTCTGAGTTTGGCTTGAATCATGCGACGAATGAGAAGGACTCAGAGGACGAGCTGCAGGAGGGTCTCTCGCTGCTGTCTCAGCTGGGACCTGATGCTCTGCTCACTATGATTCTGCGCAAATGGTCAGTATGTTCAGTCTAAATACTACATGCATAAAAACTGTCAAACGACACTGATCAGCCACAAAATGTAATCCCAGCAGCAGAATATTGAGCTGCTAGAACAGCTTTGACCTGTTGGAGGCGTTGACCCCTCATGACCTCTGAATGTGTCCTGTGGTATCTGGCACCAAGATGTTAGCAGCAGGTCTATTAAGAGCAATGAGACTGAGCTTCCATATGTGGGCGTATCCAACCAGAGTGGGTCTGTGGGGATCTGAGTGGAACAGGGAAGTCTGTTTGATGTCCGTACATATTGATCATATGGTATTTTGTATCTCGAACAAGCCCAGTGCCTCTGTGACTATTATATTATCATTCTACATGATGCCGCTTTTGTTTACCTCTTCATTTGCGTCTGTGGCTGATTGAACGTGTTGTTCTGAATGTGCTCAGTCCGAGTCAGCGAAGCGCTGAGGACCTGGAGGTCATCTACGAGGAGCTGCTCCACGTCAAGGCTGCCGCTCATCTATCCACCTCTGTCAGTCCCTGTTATTACCCTTGATATCTCCTGATTAAAACCACTGTCTCGAATTCTGATGTAGCTGCACAATCTTCTATAGATATAGTCTTACTATTGAAGTTTAGTAAAGTTTTCTGGAAATAATATACCTTTCATCTAAAACATTTGTACTTATACCATCATAAGGAAATTTTGCCAAAACATTCTTGTGTCAACATTATTACATGTTGATGCAGTTTCTTATCATTTGTGAGAGTAAATATTTCATATTGTGAGAAAATCATCCAAAGCATGCACCAGTTGCTTCTTATTCTTAAAATACACTTACCAAAAAAACATTAACGGAAAATACAGTGGAAACAAGAGTTATCAATGGAGCCTCAGTCATTTCTTGCCTTTTTGTGCCCGTAGGTGCGTAAGGAGCTGGCTGCAGTGCTGGTCTTTGAATCACATGCCAAGGCCGGAACAGTCTGTGAGTGTGACAGCTTTGCTAGTGTGTCAGCCTGAGTGGTCGAGAGGCAACTGAACCTCAGTATACTGAAGCTCTGATGTGCATCAATGCCCCGCAAAACCTCCTTTCTGCACAACTGCTAGAGCAGTATAATGGAGAAGCAAATAATCAATATTTTGCTGTTATATGATTTGATTTGTTACACAGCAGCTTGGAAGTTAGCATCGCCACAGTTCCCTCGACCACAAGTCAGTGAGATTTTCACACTGGATTTTGTACTTTTGACGAAAAATAACGGCAAACAAAATTTTATGGGACTTGCATGTTCTACACCACTTCCATGCTTTTTGAAGCATAAATGCGATTGATGAATGTACCAAGCTAACTTTATGCTGTGAATGAACTACACCGCCGATGCACAACCTCAGCATCACCAAAGCAAGTTTGGTGCATCTTCTGTTTTCTGTGTGATGACATTTATTATCTGTGGCCACCTCTGTGGTCTCGTTCAGCTTCTTGTTTCCCATTTTAAGAAAGCTTTGTAATTTATGAGTGTGATTTTAACCGATGTGTTTTACACCACAGAGCAAAACATTTAAATCTCTTAAGATTGTAACCACAACCATGTCAGGCATTTACTCAAAAACACATTCAAAATTCCACTGACCTTGAGACGAGAGAGGGGACTCACTTCTGGGATTCAGGGCGCCACTCAAGTAGAATCAATGACTACAGCCATCTCTGGTTCCTGATTGGTTTGAGTATCACGCACTAAATCTGAGATTCTGAGCTGAAACTGTTGAGTCTGGAGAGCACAATCAGCTTGGACTTCGTGCAATATCATCGTGCGTATTCCTCACCATGTAGCTTGTTCGAGTATGCAGGTTGTTTTATATACGTATATTATTACTACTCTGAATTTTGTGAGCTCTAAAGCTATAGTGTGCATTTCAAGAATTACGAGCCACAGTAACAATGACTTCTATGTGTATTATCTCCACCAAACCATGTGAACCCTAAACTATATATTCAAAAGCCTATAATTAATTTTAAAAAATGATTAATTCATGACTTCATTGAAAGTAATCAGGTCATAATGTGTCCAGCTCATTCTCCTCCTCTCTTCCCATCTCCTTGTAATCAATATGAAAGTAATTTGAACATAATAAAAGATATTGTACATATAATTTATGCAGATGTCTGTAAATGGTCACTGTTGTCTTTTTTGTGATGAAGTGTTCAGTCAGGGGGACAAAGGCACTTCCTGGTACATCATCTGGAAAGGCTCAGTAAATGTGATCACACACGGGAAGGTAATGGATGAAAATATAATGCTCTGTTACCTTGGAATTCGGTCCTGGTATGTTGTGATGCTGACAGTACTGTGTGTATACAGGGCCTGGTAACCACACTACATGAGGGTGAGGACTTTGGGCAGCTAGCTTTGCTGAATGATGCTCCTCGTGCTGCCACCATAATCCTGAGAGAAGATAACTGCCACTTCCTCCGCGTGGATAAACAGGATTTTATACGTATTCTGAAGGTTTGTCCGACTTCTGAGTGTCAGCATGTGCCTATCCTTGACTTCTTCAACGGCTGTAACTCCTTGTCCCTGTTTCTTTGTTTCTTGGACGTTAGGATGTGGAAGCGAACACAGTGCGATTGGAAGAGCATGGTAAAACTGTGCTCGTGCTGGAGAAGAGTGCCGACACAGCGGAGCAAGGAGGAGCAGGAAACAACAGCAAGTGAGAGACTCTGATCATTCTTGGGGCAAAACACTTCACAAGCAGGTTTGCAATTTATCGTAAGTCCCGAAATACAGCATACGCCACCTCAGGTTGTATCGGAGGGTAAATGCACATTAACACCTTTTTGCATGCCTGTTTGAATAAAGAACAGTGTCTACTCACTTTTTTAGAATGTTTATGCTCTTGTTAAGATTTCAAATGTCTAAAACTCTCTCCCCCTTCTCCCTCTCTCTCCTCCCTCACCCTTTCACAGTCAGATAATGCACGTTGCTTTTTCAATTAACACACGTGATCTTACGTGATGTGTGGGGTCCAGGGCCCACCCACCCGGTAGTGTCGCGTCACACACGGAGCCCATGAAATGAATAAATCTTGTTTTGATTCGTTCTTAGCCGGCGGAGTAAATGCAGCATATTGATTTGCTGTGATTGTAAAATGTGTAGATAAACTGCTGGTGCAACCCAGTGTGTGATGCTACTTTATCATAGTTTTTCTATATCTGCACCAGTGCATTAACAACATCAATGATCAAATGATATATTTAGAGGGCAATTTGAATCGGTCTGTGTTTTTATAGTCTCCTATATCAAGTCCTGAATATGAATGACTGAATTTTATAGTTTATCGCGTTTTTATAACACCGTGAGAGAGCTGCCATTGTTTACCCACGTTTTCTTTCTACCACCCTGCTCCTCCTGGGTGTTGGCACATACAAAACCAAACACGTCATCACACTACAATAGTGCACAAGTGCAGCAATCCTTTGGTCAAACATGGTTTAAGTCGTATTAATGGATTCTTATCTGACAGCTAGAAAAGAAATGGACTTCCACCCAGCTTTGTTCCGTGACTTTGTTATCAGTCCTGGAAGTGTTTAAGCAAATATAAACAAGGCGGCAATGATGATGATGATGATGATGATGATGATGATGATGATGATGATGATGATGATGATGGCCTCCTTTTTTGGGTCAAACAATTTCCACTCATTTGCCACTACACCCATCTTAATTTCTCCTCCTCTTACTACCTGAAGACTTCAACAAATTTTCATTTTTTTCAGCTGATTTGGTTTCTGTCATGCCATTGAATAAACTTAATCCTGATACCATAATCCCACTGACACGGTCTAGTAGGGCCCTACTCTACCTACAAGTAGCTGTAAGTGGCTATGATCACGTATTCATTTGCTTGACCCAATGTTATTAATGCCCAGTAGGCTCAGTAGGGTTGCTAAAGAGCTCGTGTTTCCTATTCCTAATTCTAACCCTAACCCTAAACCTAACCCTAACACTGACACTAACATAACCCCCTAAGGCTTAGAATTAAGAATCAATTGCATGACAGCAACCAGATCGGGTGTTTTTTTTGTGCTTGTGAGCATTAGGCAAAAATCCGCCAACTACACAAGGATTATTAAATAGATATATAATGTGGTATGTTATAATTAAACAGCAAACTAATGAATACCAAGCCTCCGTCCACTTTGGTGTGATATTCTCCCAAGTTCTCCTCCCACTCCTCTTCTGGATGAACAGTGATTACATCAAAAGCTTTTTGCTGCTTTTCTGAAAGTCCATTTTGAGACACACATAAACTCTGAAGCGCAATGCAATGCAGTGAGAGAGCTTGAGAGCAGGGTTGTAATTAAGCTAACGCTCAAAGCTTTCACACAAAATGGCACCTGAGAATGATGAGCTCACTGCAGAGCCTATTTTCAGGGAGTTAACAATCAATACTGAGAGATTGGTCAGCAGAGTCTGAGTTTTATCGTTGTTGCAGAGAGAAGGAGGTTTGGTTGTTGACAAATGCTGGTTCCATAATGTCGCTTGGCACAAGAACAGCTAGTGCAAAAGCTGTCGATGTAGATTGTTGTGATTTTTGGTGCATTGGGGATTTACTCTCACGTTAAATATTATGTTCTTTGTCTGTCCTGCTTTGCTCAGGTATACAGTAATGTCAGGAACGCCAGAGAAAATCCTAGAGCACCTGCTGGAAACAGTGAAGCTGGACTCTAATGCCAATGATGCTATAGGTGGGAGCCTGCATGCATCAACTTGTTTGTTCCCTTTTTTTTTTTTTGGAGTGATTCAGGAGGGATGTGATGTTGTGATGTTTGTCCCTCTGCAGATCCCTGTGCGAGTGATTTTCTCCTCACCCACAAAGTCTTCATGCCGTCCAGTCAGCTGTGTTCTGCGCTGCTGCACCAATATCCTGTGAAGGTCCATCTGTGCAGCTCATTTCTGCTCTGACACAAATGAAACTCAGGAGGCAGAAAGCTCTCTTCCGCTGATGCCTTTCAAACTAGTTTCCAAATTAATGTTTGGAAACTGCTGCCCTTGGCAACCGTGTGTATAATGATGCTTATAATAACACAATATTAACAAACAATGTCAGTTTTTATGTGAAATGTTTGCAGTAAGAGGATCTAATCGCCATGACTAAATATACATAATATTCTGTTATTGCCAAAATTGTCTTGCACCATTAGTCCTTAACTCCATATCACCTACCGGGCAGAGCTCTCTGAAGGCTCAGAGCAGGAGAAGGCTGCCTATGTTTTGAACACCAAGCAGAAGGTAGTGAAGCTGATTGGACAGTGGGTGGCGCTGTACGGCCTTTTGCTGAGAGAGGACCCAATTGCTTCAACCTTTCTGGAGGTGAGGCTGCAATTAATCTTGGTCACGCTTGTTTCTCAGACAGTCCCTGAACTCAGCGTTTGATGATGCATGAACACAAAAAGTAATATTAACCAGAGAACATCTTGTGACTGGATCACACCAGCAGCAACACCAAAAAAACATGCTGATGTTCCCAAAGAGGAGCACTAAGTCAGTAGTCATTTCTACAGTATGACATAAGTGCTCAGTACATATGGATCAGACAACACTCTGTTACTATGAAGTTGAATGAGTACAGTTACGCAGCTGAGATGCCATCACTGTGACAAAATGTGTGTCTACAGCCAGAGAAATCTAGAAAAACCCACCTAAGAACAGACTTCCACCTCAGTGTTAGAGCAGGAGTCTCCAAGTTCAATTATTCGGTTTAGAATCATACTAAAATTTCCTGGAAGAGAAATTAACTTGAAAAATAGCCTGGCTTGGTGAAGTTTTTGTAAATTTGCTTCACCTGTTCCAGTCTATTATGAATATGATATGAATATGTGGTTCTTTGAAGACTGATATAGAAAAATGAATATTTGTCAATAACAATTTAGAGGTAGACTTCTGTCATTTTTATACCCAGAAAGTTAAATCCTGCAAATTTTCCTGGTAGAGAAGGATTTGTAAAATGGTGTATGGAGCCCTGTACGCTAGCACCACGAGCTGAAAACAACACCGCGTTGTTACGGCTGCTGTAAATTCACAAGTAAAGACAGTGAAGACAGCTTTACTCACTTGCGTGCAACAAATGTTTGTTGTTGTTGTTGTTGTCAGTGTGCATGTTATTGAGGTAAAACAAGTAATGTGCATGTGTGAGCAGAGGATTTATGGCAAACTGCACTATAAAGGGACCTCCCTGCTTGACCTATCACTAATTATGTCCCTCTTTTGTGTTTGTGCTGCCACAGAGGCTGAAGAAGGAGGTGGCGGCTGATTCCCGCCTGTCCAGCATGCTGAAAGAACATTTCAGGGAGAGAAGGAGAACAAAAGTGTAACTTGCCTTTACTATGTTGTCACATCTGCTAGACGTAACTCAAGCAAATCTAATGTAGTGTTTTATCTAACGCTGTCATCTCCTAATATCTTAACAGGATGGAGAATGGATATCATTCACTGAGCAGAGTAAGCGTCTTCCAGTAGATTTTTCTTTCCTGTTTTTTTTTTTTTTTTGCAAATGACAACAGGTTACAGAACATTCATATCAGATGTACATCTTAGTGAGAACAGTGTTAATGTCATATTGTTGTCACTTGTCAGTTTAATGTCACTGACTTGCTGAGTCACTCTGCTACCCTCGACAGAACCAGCCGTTTGATTGGTTTTCCACCTGCGAGGAGCAGGCGGGGAGGTTACAACCAATCAAAGCGCACGATAAAGGTGATTCGCTCAAACATTCAAATCTACCTTATCAGTAATATTAGATATGGATGTCACAGCATAGAGGGACTTCAAGCAAGCTCATTCACAGTATCTGTGTGTGCTTGTAACACACATCACATCGTCAGTCATCAAAGCGACACGTTTTAACATTTCTGTCTCGTCTTGTTGCAGTTCTGTATGAGATTTTCAGGCCAGACAACAAACCTCTGACTTTGATGCTCCCGGTGAACACATCTGTACAGGACGTCCTGTCATCGATCGTCAAACCTGGTGGCGATCACATCCTGGTCAAGATGAACTCCTCTGGAGGTGAAATTTAAAATGTGCCTTTAATTGAATAACCCGTTTTCGTGTATTGGACAGAATAAAGCATTTAAAGCTACGTATTCAATCATTTTCTGATCAAGTGAATGTCACGTTGATTGATTTTCTAGTGTTTTTTTAATCAGGTTGTTGTGCTAAAAAGGTTTTTTTTTTTATGTACTGGACAGAAAGAGCTCAGTTAAAGCTGGATGCTACTGCAGTTTTCACCGCCCTGGGACTCAACGAGAGACTCTTCATCTGTACAAGCAGCCAAGTGGAACAATTGGTGAGGAGTTGGTTGGTCTCTGTGAATTATGTCTTGAGTGAAAGAAAAAAACTCCTTTCTTTATGTGTGCATTATTATTTGTAATGGTGACATTGTTGTAATATATCCTGACCTGCTTCCTGATCATTTTGTCCCCCCCCCGCACTACTAGGTGCCCCTGAAAGTGCAGCAGGGTCCAGAACGAGCAACGACTGACCTCCTTGAACAGATGAGCTCCAAAGACATTGCCAGTGAACTCACTAATTATGACTGGGAGCTGTTCACTGCCATGCATGAGGTTGGTCAGTATATTTTACATGGGACCACAGCATGTTTACTGATACTGAATGGCTTGTTAACCCTAAAAAAGCCAGTCAGGAGTCCATCAGTTAATGTTCTGTAATGCCAGTAAAACCTCAACTGAATGTGGCATTAAAGACATTTCCAAATTTCAACAGGAGACTGCTTATCTTTTTTTGCTATCATCTATCTGTCTCCCACACCCCAGGGCATGCTTTTATTCGATAGCAGCTTTGCTACATTCATAAAGGGGTTGCATTCACAATGCCTTCTTGTGCAAAGTGTTGCTCCTGGTGACAAAATTCAGATGAAATTCCTAGAATTGTGACGTTTTCTTCTGATTTCCTTCACAGTCAGTAGATCCCGCAGGAGAAGAACTATTAGCACAGAACGTTAGCCCTCAAGATTGATTGATTCATGGGTAAACTGAAGTACATAATACATAGAAAGCAGTGTCCATCCTGGGAGAGGTTCCTGAGCTCCCTGAGGTTTCTGCCACTTTCCTGTTAAAGGGGTCTTTGGTCTTTTGTCCTTGTTCAAACCAGGGGTCTGGGGACAGTGGGGGCCACACTTGGTACAGATGGGAAATTTTGTCTCAAGGGAATTGTGATTTTGGGTCATAGAAAAAAAATTGACATCTTAATATGAAGTATCAGTATTTGGACTTGCAAGTGTTGCAAGAGTTTCTGGTAATACTTTAATATAAAAGTACATTGCTCACAGGAAGTTAATGCTTTCTTAATTGTTAATAATGTTGAATTAACTGTTAGCATAGGTAACTAATGTGTCTACTAATCATTTACTAGTGGTGTTTATGGTAACTTTAAAGGTTAATATGGGGGATGAGGCAGGGTGTGGATGAAGTGTTACTTACATTTTCTACATTTTATAATCCAGGTCTAAAAAAAATTGCTAACTGGATAATTATGTTTAAGTAATGCTTACCTAGCATTACAGCTTAGCTTCAACTCATTGTGTGACAGCTCTGAATTCATGTGGGTGATTATAGTCCACTACAGTGCTACAGATTAGATCATGCAGGGATCTTGTTTGCAGTGAATCTCTTTAGAGAATGAGTTCATGTCTCCCACCCAACGCAGTAACGCAGAAATGAAAGTGATCACAACATGGAAATATTTGTCAAATGGAAGCTGGCTGTGTCTCAACTTTCCATCAGCATCATACAAGCAGTTCCTCACTCCTGTTGTGATACAGTTCCGCTGGATGTCCACACCCATTACTGATTACTGCTGCATAACTAGGCCTAAGAACTTTTTATTCTTTCAGAAGAGATGTTCATTTTTTAAACAAGGGCATCTTAATAAGTGAATTTATGCAGTAACAATACTTCATACCCATCAACAGGGTTGGAAAGGTAAAGGTTTTTGTCTCTTTCTTTGTCAAAGTTGCCCTGAGATGTTCCTGGGTCACTCCTAAACTAGAAACCTTGCTTCAAAATGTTTGGTAGGAGCTTTCTCAGCATGTGTGTGTTTCTCGAGTGCAACCACATTTCTCTGATCGCATTCATGCGGTGGCCTCTAAACACCTGCTTGTCTTTTCCTGTGTTTTTGTCTGTATTTTCAATCTCATCCAAACTCGTGTTTCTACAGGCCGAGCTCATACATTATGTATTCGGACGTCATAAATTCCCAGGCGCCATCACAGCTAACCTGGAGCGGTTTGTGCGTCACTTCAACGAGGTGCAGTACTGGGTGGTGACTGAGCTGTGCCTCTGCGAGGACCTGGTGAAACGAGCCATCCTGCTCAAGAAGTTCGTCAAGATCGCTGCTGTGTAAGCCACATTTAAATATCGGATATTTGATAAACATATTTTAATGGATTTCAAAGAAACTTTGAGCATGACATTGCGTCAGCAGGGTTACAGTAATATTTGGGGAAGACATTCATGCCAGCAGAGAGAGATGAATGCGCTCTAGTGTCACAGGATGTCAGAGTTTACCGCTTACCAGTTTACCCAGGCTAATATCTATGAATGAATTGCATTTCCATCATCGCCAGTCTACCGTGCATTTAAAGCTGCTTAGCAAATATTAGCCTGGTGAAATGTTCAACTATGTAGAGTAAATCTATGTTGAACGTGGACATGAAATCTTCATTTACATCAATCAGTCCCGCAGAACCTGCTGGAGAGTGAATCTGTGTTCTCAGGGCCATACGTGTCATAGCCTTTACCCCATCGTGTGATATATTGAGCTGGGGAACACAGAACCCTGGGAACACAGACATCCTTTAAACCGATCACTCTCAAAACAAACTCTAAAGCCAGCATTTTCACTCTGAGACATGTTTGTGTGTTACCACGTGTCCTTGCTGTCACAGATTAAAGGAGCAGAAGAATCTGAATTCATTCTTCGCTGTGATGTTCGGTTTGAGCAACAGTTCAGTGCAGAGACTTTACAAGACCTGGGAGGTTAGAAAACGCCAACATGTCATGACTATAGTTGTTGCTTGCTCATTATTAAAGAATAACTTCCACTCATATTTTGCTGGTTATCGTGTTTCACAGCGAATACCCGGCAAGACAAAGAGGATATACTGTGCTTATGAGAGGTTGATGGTAAATGACACATTATTTCTGTTCACTCTATCATTTTTTAAATGTCTTTCTCATCTTGAAATTCAGTTTAATCTCCGCTCTTTATGATTTAACACAAGTGCTTTGGTCTTCTATTCTTTGCTTCGGTTAGGATCCGTCACGCAACCACAGGGCCTACCGATTAGCTGTTGCCAAACTCAGTCCTCCTTACATCCCTTTCATGCCTCTGCTGCTCAAAGGTAATATTACATAATAGTTTCATGTATGAATGTGATACAGTCCCACAATAAAATAACCACAATACTAATTGTACAAAATGTTTTCTGTTCCCAGACATGACATTCATCAATGAGGGAAACCCCAACTATGTAGAGAAGTTAGTCAATTTTGAGAAGATGGTAAGACGGAAGAGTTGAGCTTCGTTACTCTCCTCACACATATGAGCACATAAGTAGCAATTTCTCTTTTTTCGCTCATTGTCACAGCGTATGATTGCCAAGACGGTGAAAATCGTACGGAGTTGCAGGAGCCAGCCGTATGGTGAGTGTTGAGCCCGTCATGTTGCAGGCATACCGACACCCGGGAAGGTTAGATATTTCATTTATCAGGTAAATGAACAATTTCCCCCCTGCAGTGCCTTCATCGCCTCAGAGAGGACTGGCGGATCGGATGTTCCTGGAAGCGCCTGCTACCCGCATATCCACATGTAAGCTAAATCCAGAGTCACTGTCAGTGGTACTACGTAGTTGCGCTGACCGTAAAATGACAAGATTCTTTCACAGGTTACAGGTGCTTTCAGGCTGAACAGTTCTAGGAACGCAGGAACATTTTTCCTACTAGGGTCTTTTTCCCTGTTTATGTTTGCACTGTCAGCGTGAATGGTGAAGTGACACAGGTCGGCTGCAGGGCTCCTGATTACGAGTGAATAGCTGCTGTTGACACAGCTTTGTGGTGGGAGCTGAAAAGGTTCCTTGACCTTTCTTGATAAAATGGTTACCAGTTCCAGTGGTCTGGACTTGGCAAAAGAGGAACTACTTTCTCCAACATTCTGGTCACTATGAAACAGATCCCTGGTCTGAAAGAACCTATTTTAACATTTCTGTAGTTCTGTCAGGACGACTTTGTGAAAATAAATGAATTGCACGACAATAGGTTTCATTTGGCAGTATGGCTCTGTCCTGGGACCTCCCTAGAGCCAGAGGCAGCGAGAGCAGCAGCAGCAGCAGCAGCGACCCCCATCGGGGACAGAACAGAGTCAGCAACAACAACAACAGATACGACACTGATGAACTCATAGACAGACTGGAAAGGATTTGGCTTGGAGGTGTGTTGCAAGACAGCATGAAGAGGAAGCAGCTAAAGCAGATTAAATAAGCCACCTTTAGCGACATCTACTACTAGAATGAGTGGAAGGGAATAAAATGGATCAGACAATATCACGAAAGAAGATAACTGGTAACAGCTGATTTCTGATTACAGTTGCACTAATTCCCTTCTTTCCTCACTTTCGTTTATTCTACCTACCCAGATTCTGACCACGTCCTTCTCCTGCGGAGTCCCAGCAGCATCCGGCAGTACATTCAGAACCTGAAGGTGATTGACAACCAGCGTAAGCTAACACACCTATCAAGAACAATAGAATGCTAGGACACCAACCGTCAGCTGAATGAAGACTTTTCAACTGTAGCGGAATCTGAAAGTGACTGTAGCTGGATGAACAAAAATTCCACGCTCATTTCTATGACCTGGAACTCCGGAGGATTTGCCTGAATGAGACCCATCAGTGCCGTGGATACTTGCTCTAATTAAAGATGCCGGACATTCATGGAGAAGCTTTCTACGCAGCGCAGCAAAGAGAGAAGATGTGCAATGTGCACAGTAATGACCTCTAATGCTGAACAATGGGACTTCTGGGAAAGCATTTATCTATACAAAAAAAAAGCCTTACGACACGACTGCACATTCATTTGGTTTTGCGGAACCTAACACAGCAATGTTGCCATATTGAAGCCACATCATGTTACATGAAGGATTATGCATGTTTGTTTTGTCGTTTTTGTTTAGTCACAGTATACTGCTGTACGTGAAGGAGAACTACACAGATGATTCCACAAAAGGGCCAGAGGAACTTGTAAGCAGTTCTTTACCTATAGCCTACCACTTTAGGTCAGTTGTTTGTGCACTAGTACTTCAAAGCTAATATATATACATATATATATATATAGATAGATAGATAGATAGATAGATTATGGCAGGCATATAATTTCATACAATGTTGTTTTCTAAATAAATTATTTTCTCAGTAATGTGTGTGTTCGATGAAATGACAAGAATTATTAAAAAGAGAAATATTTTATTAAAATACAAACCACAACAAGTAAAAATTGACCTCCAAGTATCCTCCCCTCCCTTAACAAAAATGTTCTCCCCAATATGGGGTGAGAAAATTCACAAGACATCAATCATTTGAATTCAAAAATACTCCCCTTGTCATAAATATGTACAACTTCTTTTTGAAAGTCCTGGAGAGTGGAAATGGGCCAAGATGTTTTAAAAAGGAGGGTAACCACGGAGAAAGTAGCAAAAATGATCCCCTGTCATAAATAATGGGTTGTTCAGTAAATCATTTTCTTATAAACAATTGTATAAGAATTTTAAAGGTTTCCAATTCATTTAACAAATCACTATCAAATATGAGGGAATATACAATAAGGTTGTAATATTGCAAACAAACGTTAACACATGTTAAGTCTAGATAATGAGTGTTTGGACAAATGCAACCATCTAGTGCATAATTTAAAAAAAAAAAAATCTGATATATAGTCTGGTGGTTGTTATCAGGTGTAAAAATTAACAATCAGAAAAGTGGTCCAGCAATGAAGTGGTGAGTATACTGTAGGTGAAGTGGAAAAAAAATCCTTCAAAAACGCACTTGAAGTAGGCTTCGTAAGCAAGCGGGTGAACACGGAAATCCAGAAACTGAAGACTGATTTATCGATGTGCTTTTCACATACTATGAGGAACACACAAACTTTTTGAGTAATAGGAGAATTTGCCATCCTCCCCAGAGCCAGACAAGAAGACAGATACACTTCTTTTCCTTTGTTTGTGCAATAGCGAGCGAAGACCCATGCAGGCCACCCGAACGCTGGTTTGCTCAGCACAATGAATGACAGTGGGTGGTATGTGTTAGCATACCTGCCAAAGTCCTCATATCTAAAGTTCATGATCTTTCTTTGCTCTTGAGTAATCATCCACATCAAAAAGTCAGCCATGAATGGTAGAAGCAGTTGCACCTCTAGTTGTCAACGAACACAAATGTTTGCCATAATCGCTGCACACATTGGATTTGTCACGAAAGTGGTTCAGACTATGTGTCTGACTTAAAACTCTTCATTTAAATTCTTATTTCATTAAAAGATGCTATGAAAAACTAGGAGAACCCTTCGGAGAAAACTGTATTCAATTACTTGACTGAGGTATGCTAACACTTACCATCCACAACCATGCATTGTGCTAAGCTAACTAGCATGGGTTTCTCACTGGGGAGGATGGCAAATAAGTCAAAAAGTTGGCCTGTTCCTTCAACACACCTCACCACATGTTACAAAGGTCTGGTTTATCACAACTCATTCACAAACAAAAGAAAAGATGAAATATTAAAAAGAGTGACTATAAATATTGCACTTCCAAACAACATTTAGTTCCCAGTGCCTGGTTGGTTTCCCTTTGTTAGAGGTACAAGACACCCTGAAGGATGCTAACATCTGGATGACAGCATTACTGCTGCAGGACTGTTAAAAATCAATCCTGGACAATCACTGATCTGTATGCAATTGCAATCAATATGAAAGCAGAATGGATGGTAATCAAGATTGAAGGGATAACCAGGACTAAGCAGAGGGAAAGGCTATAACCAATTCATACAAAAAACAAACATTCATAAATATACCATTCACACAAATGCATGTTTGCAAGTCACATGTTTACATGCAAGCACAACCAACTCTGACCCACAGTATTTACATGTAAAGCATATTAAAATCTATGTACAAGACAATTAACCAACACTAAGCATTTTAATGTTCAGTCCTGCAGACTTTTGGTACTGGGACGACTCTTTCCTCCGATAAAAGACAATCAAAAATACAGTCTCTGTAAGCTGAAAATGGATCCCTCTGCTCACTAAGAGTGATGATCCTGCCTGTTCTCAGACTGAAACTGTCAAGGCTACAACATTGCTGATTGTCATGTCTTTGGTTCTAGGCATCTCTGTGCCATGCCTGTTAGCTCTGTGGATTTTATGAAGCATCATTTACCTGCTCTTGGTCTCAGGGCGTAATGAGCCCAACCCGAATCGAGCAGGATTAAAGTCAGCAAAATGTTCTCTTGCATCTTCACCAGAAGCACCACACTGATTCAAGCCAAATGTGAGGTTGCACGGGTCCGTGGTGGTTCCAGTCCCATCCCAGTCGCCTGCAATAACAATGACGATGCCAGCATTGGTAACTCAACACGAAGTGATCAGTAGGAGTCAAAATGAGAACTCAAAGGAAGGTCAGTCAGTCATTGGTGTCTTTGGAAGTAAATCAGTAGATTTCCTTTGAGTGCAAAAAAATAAAATTAAAAAAAAAAACTCAACCCAGTACTGCCCTCCAACCTGAGGCAAAGAGAGATCATGTTCACCGGCGGCTTCGAAGCATCCCCCCACTATACCCGCGTGCCCTGTTCCATTGCAGTGAGCTGGATCCTACCATGGGAACACCCCCAATGCATTGAGGCTTAAATTTAATCAAATATTATATTTTGTAACAAAGAAAGGCTAACTTAAATTCCAAATCTAAACTTTGGATTTGCTAGGTCAGGTTAATGTTGCCAGCTAATCCATCATGAACAATCAGAACGACAGGCAACATGACTGATGGCTTCTGGCTACCTCAAGCAAGGCAGTGAACACATCAGCTTATTAGCACCAAAATAAGGCAGTTAAAGGGCTATTACAGAACTTTTCTATCACTAGAATCCACAAAAGGAACCCCCAACCGGCGTAACCTGTGCGTCTTTTGCGGTCACTTTCTTGAAGTTCAGTCAAGTTGAGGCATTGCATACAAAAATTCTACTTGGTAACAATCCCAACCTGCCAAAACAAAAAAACAAAACAAAAAAAACAAGGTATAAATTAAAAAAAAGAATCAACATTCATTTGGCTTGGAGATCTTTGGACGTTTGTCTTCCTCTAGTGCAGCACAGTGGAGTTCCAGTGGTCTCTCTTCCGCCTAACTCTTCAACTGCTCTCTGATCCAATCAACATGATCTGTCATGTTTCTCCATTGCAATCATACGGCCAGGTACTGTGGTTCTGGTAGCGGTTGCTCTGGTTGTCATCTAAGCCTCAGAAGCAGCCTGTGGTTTGAGTTGCGCCTTCTCCATGGCAGTGCCGTACGGTAAAGATCGCTTGAAAAAGCCAAACTGCAAGAAACATAGAAAACATTTCAATACAGCAGAAATTCAACTAAGACGATCCTACATTTTCAGTCTGTCAATAATACAAAGCTATTCCAGAGACCCAGTGTGTAAAATTCAGGATAGATTATTGGGAGGAATAAAATTTATCGAAAGTGGGTCAAACTCACACCTGAAGTGGTCAGGCTCTAACTGTTAAAATAATCTTTAAAACTAGAGAAATTAGCCACAAACTCAAGCTTTGATTTATTAGAAAGAATCCCATACCAGTGGTTTCACAAGTGTTAGATCACCAGAAACAATCAATTGTTGCAGCTGAAACGCACTTTCACTATCATTTCTAGGGGCTTTAATTATTTATTATTTCCTCTTACCTAATTGTTATAAGCAACTGAAGGGTACTAATTAATTTTGCTGCGGGGATCAATTTTTTTTTTTTTTTTATTCTGTAGGAAGCTTACGCTGTTTGAGAAGCCTATTTTTGATAAACGTAGGATCATTCGCCCTGCAAGTTCTCCTGCACACTTGAAAGTGTGAAGTGTTGTCTGAAGCTTCACCACTAGATATCACTAGATCCCACACACTAATCCATGAAACACCCCGTTACACCGACCTTGTATAATACATAGATGAGTAGCGCCAGAAGCAGTAAACCAGCCAGAATGGCCAGTATGATGATCCACAGAGGAACTGAGTTCTCAATGTCTGGTTTGTTCCACACCACCTGGGTCACCACCTGAGGATGAGGACACACTTTAAAACCTCTGCATGTAGTCGACCTGCAACAGTGATTCGACTAAATTAATAAAGGTCTTAAATACCTTTTTGTGCCCACTGGATACATGTTTAGGTAGGATGGCATAAGGCATCTTCTTCACGCTATATCGAGCCAGACACTCCAGCACATACTGCTTATAAGCTCTCTGAAAGGAGAAACATGAACGTTACTTCACCAGAATCAAAATGAAACCCACTAATACACACTAGGTGGGGACAGAGACCGTGCGCCTTTTCCAAAGAAAACAGTTTTGCATACCAATCCTATGAGAAGTGGTGACAACCAGATAATGAATTTTCAACACATCCACACATGTGTCTTGTGTTACAGCATGCATGGGGGTAATAAATAGCCTGTGTAGATCAGACATGGCAGGAGCACTGAAAATGTGAGTGCACGAACAGAAATTGAAGTCTGCCCATCTAGTGTGGAGCAAGCTCAGCTTAGAAGTGTTGCTTTTGAGGGAATTTTAGACTGAGCAGAAGAACCGATGATGCCTCATCAACACAAACAAATATGTGACTAATTCAGCTTTACTATCTTTTTTTTTTTTGTCTTTATTCAGACTTCAATAATAGCTCCTTATATCCTGGCAAGCGAGAAAATACGGGCGTCAGTGAAATAGTCCACATCCTTTTCCTCTGTCATGCCCTTGTCATCTGTTCCCAAGTGTGTAAGGAAAAGGTTCATCTCCTACAAACCTCAATGAAGGTCTCAGCCCAGATGCGGGATCGCACTTTCAGAATCGCAGTTGTTCCTTTCTCCAGAAGACCCACGTGACACTGGAGTGCCCAGCACTCCACATTAGAGCAGGACTACGGAGACAGAGAGGAGTTCAAATGACATTTATTAGTCATTCAAATCATTCTCGAGTTCATAAATAGCGCGGAGAAGAAAAAAATATCCTCCCACAAATCATAGCTAATCACAGGCTGCAGTTGAAGGACACGCAGGAAAGAGTGAAAATCGTTTATATTGACATAAGACAAATAACAGCCACATTAATACTGCAGGTCAAATAAATATAACAAAGAGCCCAATGTTATGATCCCTATTCCACGCCTGCTTCGAATTAGACTGAAGGAATGTCATGAGACTGTAAAAATGCTGCATGCACCACTCTCCACGTTACCACTGAAACCATCCCATTTTCTCAGAACTGTTGAATACACAATCTTAATTACATCCCTATAATGCAACTTAGCATGTTTAACATTTTAAAACATGTACGCAATGTGTTTTAGAGCTGATGCCATACAGCCAGACCACCCCCAGACTGAGAGGTTTCAGTGGGTTTCCTGCGGGAGCGCATTGGTTTACTTATTACACTGTGAAGGGCAAACACAGGAGGAGAAGAGAGTTCCCGCCTAGTTGCTCCAGGCTCGATCTTAGACAGAGTTAATAAGAGTAATCAGACAGACAGGGAGCGTATCAGTCCACTTCCTCCTGGTAAACCCTCCCGATGCCCAGGGCAGCAGGGCTACAAAGCTTTGTGGAAATGACATGAGAACTGTCCAGTGCCAGAGATGCTCCAGTCCTCCACATATCCTCCCTGGTGGGATTATGCGGTCGTGATCTGGAGCTTGGGGGTGTGCATGCTTTTCCCACAACTTCATAAAAAAAAAAAAAAAAAGGAAAAATAGTCAGCAGCCTGACTCCACAGCTGTTGTGTGTATGGGGTCTAAATAGTTTAACCCTTTGTAAGGAAAAAAAAAAAGAAAAGAAAAAAAGAAGGTCTGCAATGATTAATTAAGCCTGGAAAATTCATCATGATTAAAGATTTTATTCCAGTCCACTAGCAAGTACAACAAGTGCAACGGGATGAGAGCGGCTCAAGAGGTGTGTCGTGCTGCCGTAAAGGAAGATAAAAAGGAAAAGATCTGATTTGCTATTGTGAATGTTAGATTTTTGGGATTTGCTTTTATGATTCCTCCCTTGTTGTCTTTTTATTCTTAAAGTTATTAAAAATATATATGTATATATTCAGTGTGTTTTCCCGTTATGGTGATTTGCTCTGCATTGTAGCTATTGGCTCTATTTAATTGTAAATTTGTGGGACAATGGACCCCATGGACCTGGAATACTGGGATGCTTATGAGCCCAAATTGGTATCTCACCAGATAAACAAAATTCTAATAAATGCCAACACATTTCTAATTAACTGAAGAACTACAACACAATATTTATTTTGCTGTTGTTCGTGCATTTACAGCCAAGCCTTTGTTGCTGCTCTCAATTTCAAACTCTCACTCCAACACAGCCTCAGTGAAGCATCGCCAAACTCTGAAAGACTTTCATTAAGTAGCACTTTGAAGACAGATATCTGTCCTCTGGAGCGCAGAAAGCAAAAGTGCAAACTCAGGGGAAATGAGAGAATGGGGTCCTTCATCTGAACGTGTCATCGGACATGCTTGATAAACGAGCACAGTTAGGGACGACAGGCTGCTGGACAAAGAGCTCTTTGGTTGAGGCAGGTATCCACAGACAGAGGCAGGGAGAGCAGCTACCTGCAGCTGGGTGGATCAATGGGGCCAGTGTGTGTGGGGGCTCGGGGCCTCAAAGAGCCAGAGCCAAAAATTAAAGAGCAGTGAAGTAAGCCGAGCATCACTGGCAAAAAAAAGCCTCCCATATGTTACATCCACCACTACTGAAGGCCCTTTAATGTTAATCACCACAGCTGGACAAGCCTGTGCCCTCTGACCCCTCCCTTTTAATGACATCATAATCTAATTATGCAATCCCAAGAGCCTCGCGTAAGGCGAGGGCCAGTGTCTAAAAAAATACATCCAGGCCTGTAAACTTTATTTAAGGCAACGCTACAAAATATATTGTGCCAAACTTCTCACGTGTATGGTGGCCCGGAGAGCTCAAAACACTGAATCTGAGGAAACGACTTTGAAAGAGACAAAAATACAAGCACATTCTCAAACACATTACAGAAATACTAAAAATTCCAATTAATAACAAGAGAGGTGTTCCCAGAAGGGAGTTATACAAAATGAACTTTTATTTTTTTTGCTGTCTCACAAGTTTATTGAAGTTGGCTCTCTGTCAGTGGTGTTGGAAATGTTCTTATTTTATTTTGACATTTTGGCCACCAAAATATTGTGTTAAAAAACAAGTGTGTCCAGACATGTTCATCAATTTGAAGTGCCCTTACTTGCCATTTAATGGGATTCGCAGTGTTTCTGTCAAGCCTTGTCTGATTTTGCAGCATGTTTTCCTATTGATGGAGACATTTTTATTTTTTTGGAGCTATTTTGGCTATTTGCATGTGTTTGGCTTGACAATTTCACACACCAAAAATTCCGTATTTGTAGAAAGTGACAATACTCATCAAAGCCTCTTACCAGGTTCGTCAACTGCGAGAGCTGATTCCTTTGGGCTTCCCTCTTCTCGACACGGTGCTCATGGGCCTTCAGTGCCAGCAGAGGTGGTTCTGTGGATGTGTGCTGGAGCTAAAAGACAAGACGGTACAAAAGCACATCGAACCCATTAGACACTGACCTCCCAGTCAAGGAGAGCACACCACCCGTTCTGTCAATATAGGACCTAATGTTAGTGTGACCCTGAGGCTGATTTGTCATTAATCAGAAGCATGTGAGCACCACTCCACGTGAATTCCCGTGGAAATACAGCCTACTTAGCAATTCACCAGGGGGAAAAAAAACATTAGAGCACAGCTTAGACTGATGACCACTTACAGCCCTTCTCAACATCTGTCATACTTCAAATGTAAACACAAACAACTGCACTGAAATGTTTTGCCCACAAAATCCCAAAGCTGTAACTTGGTATAAGGGGGTGCGTCTCTAGATGTCGAAGATGAGTGAGTATATTGCTGGGTGAGGTGGTTCATCAAGCTGTGCTGAGCATAGGGAAGAGCTGGAGCTTCAAAGCAGTGGTGGGGTAAGTGTCCTGGGTGGGGCTGAGAAGCAGCGAAGAGGAGGTGGGTGTGGGCAAACCAGCGGGAAGACCCAACAGTTAATCATACATCTTACTGAGAATCAGTGGGAGATCTTAACAGTCAGATTTTCCCCTTTTTTTTCCCTCGTTTGACCCTGAGAGGTGGGCATATGCGCACATCTGTACGAGGTCACTCACTTTGAGTCGTCTGTGGTTCATGTTTTTGTCAGCGGTGCAGTTGATGGGGCCCTCTGTGGAGAACTCCAGAGGGTAAAGGAGAGCGAGACCCTGGACGCTGAGGGGGCAACGTAGCTCAAGGAGGGTGTGGCTGATCCGACTGGGCCCATTGTTCACCAGCTGGAAAAAAGAAACGGTAAACTATTAGAAGCATCAATGGCAACTTCTTTTTTATTCATATTTTAGTCAAAGCTACAGGTGGAAACAGATTTTTTTCCCATCTGGCGAATCTTTTAACCTGTTTGTAATCCCCCCATGTGAAACTACATCTGCACAGCGAGTAAATTATCCTGTCTAATCTGGGGTATGTTTTCTTTAGTTTTTTCCATCATCTCTGCTCTGAGGATCCTCCTTCATGAGTATGAACAGCTATGGTCGCTTACCTCATAAATGTGTTCCACTCCAGGCCCAACATCCTGCTCCACCCCATAGCTTTTGGGCTGCTTCCAGTTAGCCGGTGGAAAGAAGACCTTATCTGGTCGCGACACACTTAAAAAAAGAATTGAGGAGTGAGAACATGTGCAGGGAGGCATCAGAGACTTGATTAAGATGTAAAAGTTCATGAGAGGGAATCCTAAGACTCACCCCTGCAGAATGACCTCAGCCTGGACAACCACCTCCAGCTTGTAGGGTACAACCTCGCTGTGGGAGTTGTTCTCATTTTTACTGCGGGGAGGAGGGAAGAATTCTGATAAACTGATGTCATTTGATGGAAGGTTTCGCACATTTTCTAGGATCTGTTGTTGAAATCATGTCATACCTGCGCATTTGCAGCTCAAATTGAACAGTTTTATGTGTGTCCTTCAGCCGTGGCACTGTGAAGCGCAGACCTGCCCAAAGCTGTAAAGAAGATTCATCATTCATCTTATAGAAAAAAGGAGTGGGTAGATGATGTAACCTCAACTAAAAATGCCTGCATGTGAAACACTGTACACTCATTTCTCCTCAGCTGGCACCCAACTGGCATTAACAAATTGCTATTTGCTCCAGTCTTAGTTGGGATGTCAACAAAATTCAATGTCAGGACGTCTAATGAAAATTTGAATTCTGACAACTGAAATTGATATCTGAAGACACAAAGTCCAAGGCTGGACACTAACGTCTCAATAACGTGGTGCCAGTTGGCTTCAAGACTGGAGAGCATTTTCAGGCAGCCACACCTCCTATGACATCATTCACCGCATCTTCTAACATGATGTTCTTGGGTGTATTTGGAAAATACTCTTTTTTGCTCTGTGCTTTAATCAGAGCTTGGATTTTATTTAATTCAAATCAATGGTGCTGAGACAATCTGATGACCTATGTGTTCACATCAAAATTGAGACAGTAGGGGGAACTCTGCAGTACTTTTCTGTCACGTTTCCTAAAATACACTTCCTCTTCCTTTGTTCTTCACACCTTACCCGGTGATGACAAACTTTTTTTTTTTTTTACACAATGAAGAGGAAACTGTAATGTGTAAACCAACTACCACTTTGAACAAAAATCAAATCACCCACAACCCTAAAACTCATTCTTGGCCAAAAACAGATAATGGTGTTCTTACACTGGTACCGGACTTCATCGGGTTTCCCAAATCACAGCTGAGGTATCGGGTCTGATTCTCCGTCTCATAGCTGCAGGTGAGCTGGGTCAAACTCTGGGAACGATAGGACCGACTGTTCAGGACATCAGATTGGCTCCTGGAGTTGAACATTGCAGTGTGCATTACATCTCTACTCACCTCATTATTGCGGGCGATACCGCTATAGTCAGCCTCAGGCGGCAGCACCACATACAACTCTGCCTCGTACGCCCCTCCCTCACCCTCATTCCTGACATTGAACGTCAGGGTCAGCGAGTTGTCATCACCCAGGTAGACTTCCTTCCTGTCCCTGAGGGCCCGCAGAAAGAATAAAAGCTGATTACTAACAGTGTCAACATTAAATGGTATCAGGACTCTATGGACAAATAAATACGGCTGGTTGTTATAAGGAAAGTACAAAATGATAAATTAATTGTCTAATCATGCTAATACATGTTAACTTTCAGTGTGGCAAAAAAAAAACATGAAATTAGATTCATCCAACAAACCCCCTCCTGAACTAGGTAATTAGGTGGAACATGCTGTAAAACAGGACTATCAAAGACCTCCCCCTTCTTTGCTTTCTCTCACCCCCTATGCCTCATTCCAAATCCCTCTACACAGCTAAGAACAATGAAAAATTCCACACAGAGGGCCACACAGACGCTTTTAATTACGGGCCGCTCTCGTAAAAGCAAGGCAGGAGAGCAAGAGAGAGAAGATTTCTAGGTCTGATCCTCTGTCGACCTGCGAGTCAGCTGTAGTCTGATTCTAACTGGCATTGTGCTTTTTAAACTAAACAAGGGCTCAAAATTAGAAAATGCCAAGAAACTGCAAAGCTTCCCCGGGGGGGCTCACTGGTCTTACAGGTTATGTGCTTTGGCAGTGGAATAGAAAAAAACAACACCCCAGGAACGATTTTCTCTGAACGTCTATTAAATCATGTCCGTCCCATTAACCCCTGTAACAAGGCTTAAATCAGTCACTACGGAGCACAAAAAAGCATTAAGCAATTATTCCAATGACATTAATAACACCTTCTATGGCTGATAGACCTGCATTTGAATGCAGTGCCACACTCACAGCAGGTTATTCCATATGTGATGGGTCAGCCATACGTTGAGGAAAAAATGGAGGCAGATGTTAGATAAATATAGGAATGTGAAATCAAAATGACAGAGCGGAGAAGGGAGTATCGGGGTGGCTGTTATTTTTAAGAAAAATGCTAACAGATTTCTCAAATCAAAGTGTGGCATGCAGGGTGCTCCTGACAGCCTCAGAAGCCGGCGAGATCGGGCCTCAGCTCTCGATTCCTTCCAAACCAAACCTTCAACCCACCCCCCACTGTCTTCCCCTTGTCATAGCACCTGTAGAGCAGAGCTTCTTCCTGTTTTCAAAGGACCGTGCACCTCTACTCTACTGTGGCTATTAGCAGCCTCTCACTGGTATGCAAAACTAAACAAAGCAGCAGAGCAACAAAAACAGCTGTATTTTTGTTTTACTACTCAAATCCAAGCTCCCATTTGCATTGTAGAAGTTGAAGAGTTCAGCGTCTGTTACCTTGTTCACTGGTGACACTGTATTTATTCACCATGCTCTAATATATTTTCTAAAATCCAAAGGCTGTGGGATATTTAGAAATGTACAGGGAAATGAAAAGCCTCACCCGTGAACTGCCAGCTTCAAGTCAGGAACACAGATGTTGTCCTCCCCGCAGTCCAGCAGAATCTGAGCCTAAAAGACACACGTTGGTTTTGATTAATGGCTCAATAATGATGATCAGACAGGACAACAAACAGAGAAGCTCCGACTCCTCTTTTCTGAAAGGGTATCCGATACCTGAACCTGCACATCAGCCAGCAGTGATCTGATACACAGTACTGAAAAATAAATAAATGCGTGTATGTTTTTTACTCAACAACTACATTTACAAAAATCTCTGTATGGATTTGACATAACATCGTTGTATGACTTGGTTCATGTTAAACTCTTAAAACATGAACAAAAACATCCAGAGAATGAAGCCACAGCACTTTGTTTCATAACTCACTTTGAAGGTCACCCTCTAAACTACAGCCTTGATACTGGACACACCAATATTTTATTTGTTAATGTAAAGTATTATTACATTACTGACATTTTGCAAGCTTCGTCTGCACAATATACAGCAAATCAATTCATCTAAAATAGCAACTGCCAGTGGAAGAACAGCACAACTTCCTGTGTAGGTCAAGGCTGCTGTTTCAGAGAAGTGACGAAGAATTCATTTCCTGTATGTAACAAAAGTAGCAGAAGTAGCAAGGCCCCTTTTCAGGGCAAATACATGATCAGATTTTCAGCCAGCATCAGAGGTGTTTCTGTTCTTGGAAGCGGAGCAACTCGAACTAAAAGTGCACTTCTTTTATCTTTTTAAGGCCAGCTGAGCTCAAAGGTTCACAGTGTGGTGAAAAAGTTGCAGGGAGAGTAGGAGCGGTGTTAAGCAGCTCAGCTGGGCTCAGCTCAGCTGGGGGATGTCACCTGTGATTTGTTTTGTCTGATCTCCAGTGAGAAACAGTATAAATACAACTAAATACAGTACAACCGTCTCTCAGTGGAACAAGTAGTTGCAAGTTTCCACGTGTTGTCATGAATCTTTAGTCCAACCTGGCCATAAGGAGGAAAACAGGATGAGTGTAGCACCGTGTGACATGTGGTATGACTAATGCATTACACCACGAGCTAACACACACCTGGATTACTGTTTTTACAAGACATCATCACTGCACACAAACTCAGTGAAACAATGACCCTGTGTAGGCACGGACACACTCCCCAGAACCAGCTGTCACGGCACACATATGTTTTCTCTTTGCGACGTAAGAGGAGGAAATGATGAACAGGGGAGCATACAGCACACAGAACGTGCCAGAGGAGATCCTCCTGCGGAGCGGAGCACCGAGCTGCCAGATCTTAACCAGCATGCCACATCACAGCACTATGTGGCCAACCACGCTTTCACCACATGCTACGCCACCCAGCGAACCACAGATGTATATGAGCATATGGAGAGGGAGGAGCTTAAGAAGAGCTCACTGAGACATCGGATATCTCTCTGGACTTTTTTTGGGGGGGTCAAAGATAACAAGAAAAGAACCAAACCAGTGCTTGATAAGAGGATGAGCCCTGAACGTGTGGCAGGGCGGCAGCAAGAGAAACTCTGCGGACTGCCAAATTGCACCCCGCTGTGACTGCGAGTGTGATGATGCTCATGACGATGAGGATAATAAATAGAAATGGAGGAGGAGATTAGAGAGAGCCATGCACCCCCCTTGTCATTACACCATACAGGGGCTCTAATTATGGACACCATGGAAACCGCTAAGTTAACTTGGCCACATGTCCTCCTGGGCCCATGGGTCTGCGTGGGTCAGAAAAATGACGTTTGTAGGCCCATCACTGTAGTTTAACAACACTGACATGACAATTTGAAATGAAGACAAACGCAATACAATAAAATCTAATATCAGCTTGGCAAAGTCCAAGAGTCCATTAATCAAAGTCATACCGATTCGGTTGGGGATTATTTTAGGAACAATGAGGGTATTGATGAAGAATGTTCTGAGAACGTGACAACAACTTGGATCTTTGATCAACTGGGTCATGCGCTCTTACATGATGATGAGAACGATGGCAATTAATAGAGCCAATGTAAAACCATAAATCTTCGTGAAACATATGGAATATCTTAAGATGATAGCAAGGCTGTCCCAGTCTCCCAGAAAGGAAGAAATTGGCCGAGCTAATGAAATTGTGCCACACAATCTGAAAGCATATGTGAAAATCAATAGCGCATCATGTGTCTGATCAGGGCCAAGGCTGCGGTAGCAGAGCAACCCTTCACTGTTTACACTCCCTTATATTCACAAAGACCAAATCCAGAATAATGAAATATGTTGGCACTTTGATTCTACTCCCACCCCCATTTCACTCACACACAGACACACACACACACACACACACACACACACACATATGTATCAAGTTTGCCCTCTTGGGTGTTTAGTAAAAAAAGGGGCTTTTCTAGGTTTAAGGTTGATATCTTAGCTCAAGCTTTCCTCGAGATCTTGGTTTAGCAGTAGACCACATCTGTTGGAGGCCCAGTAGCTTTGATATCCTTAAGGGCATCAATGACTGAGTTCAGCTCTGATCCAACAGGACAAAGACACACACCGGGATAGACTTGGAGATAAAGCTATGATCACTGCCATTCCCTAAATCCGTTGGCTACTGTCGTCCATATAGTCGCACAGTTGACAGGATGCCCTTAGAAGGAAACTGTCAAAATGCTAAGAGACCTCCACCAGAGGGGAAAGTAGCCCACACAGAAATATCTACCTAATGTTCAGCTCCGGAACGAGTCACCGTTGTACCTTAACACCATCAAACATGCCAAGAATTAATCCTGCTGGGACGGGGAAATACCCCGCTCTGAATATGATTCACATTTCATTTCACAAACAGCTTTCCAGGTACCCTTGACATTCTTCCAACAGAGTAGTTTAGAATTTATATTAAAAGCAACACACTTTCATCCAAGACAGTCTGTTAGCAAGCCAATGATGTAGGGAGGGATTACTCAGTGTGGTGGATTTCCTTATCATTGGCTTAGAGAACCTGGTAGTCCCAGAACCACATGTACATTATTAGCCAACATCGTTCAAACATATATGACGCCATAACCCCTGTAGATTAAACCAGGGTTAGGTAACTGTGCCGAAGACATCAGGAAAGTGTAGTGCATGTCAAAGTACCTTCTGCTCAATTATATTGGTGGTTTGATAGTTGAGGATGGGCCGTAAGCCATGTGAGTCAGCTGCAGCATTGGGGTCCAAGGTAAAGTTCAAGGCCACATAAATGGAAGAAAGTTTATCCCTGAAGTCTTTCTCATCCTGCAATCAAATAAAACACATACCAGGGGTTTTATGAGATGGAAATTGTCCAAAAAGTAAGAATGTGTTGTTCAAAAAAAATGTCCCAAGGCTTAAAGACATAGTACTTTGGCATAAATGCCAAACAAGATGGTACAATACTCATCAAGCTCATCACCGCCAGATAAATCTGCATTTCACAGGATGTAGTGTTCACATTCCTAAGCTGCCAGTGGGATGCAAACTGAGCATGCTCCATGGGCAGAGGCTCACATGGCTACTTATGGGCTAACCCTAGGCAGCCATTTGGTTATGGATAAGTGATTTAATCATACGGCTCTCCCAGACTTTCCAAATGTTATCATACCAAATGGATCAAATTCAGATGAAGAAATGAGCCATTTTGCAGGAGAAGTTCGAATCTCAAAACATTTTATCCATCATTTTACAGCAGCAATAACTACGAGTAGGCTACCAGAGCCGGCTACATCCCTTTGACCCTCTGCAAACTCGAATTCAGGTGGATGGTTTAATTTTGTATCTTTTTGAGTTTTTCATAATCTTAAAAGAGGCAATCATTTGACACAGCTTCCTGTTCTTTGTGTGAAAAAAAACGTTGGTCATCCCAAGGTTAATTTGAAAAACATACGAAAAGGCAAAACATTTTAAGAAATGAGACAGAAAGAATCGCCTTCATCTGCCTGCTTGAACGTTTACTTGATTTTTACTTGATCGTGAATATTGAAAAATTCATTGTTCAACTGCTCTAGATTTTCCAAATGTTATCAGGATTAAATTCTGGTTTTGTAATACTGTCATTTCCGTAACATGCACAAAAAGTGCTGTTTTTTTCACTTAAGTAGTTAATTACAACTGACTGTAATGACAATTACAGCCTGAACAATCACAATCATCTAGTTTTTTCATGAGCGAGAGAGAAATCATACCCGTAGGTAGATCTTGGTGTGATAGCATTCGCGCTCGCCATGCCGCACCCTCACTCTCCTCTGGAGCAAGGGCTGCTGGGAGTCCAAGAACAGAGCCCGCTTGACTGCACCTTTCTGCTTGTGCTTATGACTGTCAAGCTGCACCTCCACCTGGAAATCTGGAACACATAAACACACAAATGAGCATTCATGGCATGATGAATGTTCTTGAGTCACATAATGGCAGGTTTAAAAAAAAAAAAGACCGCCATAAATGCTCGGCAGCACGCATAGCGTTGTTAATGGAAATTATGTCAGGGGGAACACATATTTATAGAGGAGGTAGTTATTAGAGATAATGATTAGGGGTTGATATGGAAAAGGACAGAGCACAGAACAAGTTTGGAAGGAGGACATACAAATACATGGGACTCCTGTCTTTGTCATAACAAAATCCAAAAGCCTTCACCTGCCAAAACGCTTTAACCCCTAATGGATTTGAAACGTTACCATTGGTGACTATTTGATAGATTTAATAAAGAGCACATGTGGAAAACTGGCTCACCTAGGATTCCTGGTAGGTGCTTCCCCTCAGCAGATAAGCAGAAACTCAGGTTGACACTGTTTTGGACAGACAGGAGATGATCAGGGGAAGCATATTCATTCATGGCAAAGATTCAGTATAAATATATTGTCACCATAAGATTCAGTCTCACTTTTTCTCCCCCTCCTTTCTCTCAAGGCCCTCTTTTCTCATGTCAGCTCCTTGCATGTTTCACATAACAACACACACGGCGTAATGGGAATACGATGAATAATATGAAAAAAATGCCAAGTGTTTTTCTGGCATCTGACTGCTTTCACCAGCCAGGCTGATAAATTGGTGCGTCTCTCTGTTTCCACCCTCAGCCCCCCCACACTCAAAGGAATAGCAGAGTTAAGAAGGGTGAAATTGGGCAACTCAGATTACAGTCCTGACCAGTCAATGGCCGTCTACATAAGCCTGTAGCCTACTCCCATGACATCAGCCGCACAACACACTGCTGCTGTCCAAATGTCTGCAACCCCAAAACCCCCAGTTCTTTTACTAATAAACCCACATTAAATGCAAAGAGCAAAAAACTGGAAGTGAAAAAGGAAAAAGGGAGAGCCTGAAAGGGAAGAGAAAAATGAAAACAAAAAGAATACAAGGGCTTCTTTTGAGGAGGAGTAATAACTTCATGTATAAGCTCCTGTGCCTGTTTCTGCACAACTCTGTGCGCACGCTCACGGGAGTCTACGTGTCCTGATGTTTCCCAGCTGTGTTCCACCAGCAAACAATATCTCATTCAAAGCAAATGCAAAAACCCCTGCAACCCCTCCCCTCTCTCTCTCTCGCCCTCCTTCCCATTATCCCCTCTGCACTCCCTTCACCCCCACAAAAACTCCTCATCACCAGGCAACCTAGCGTAATCAAGACACATGTGTATACAAGAGCTTCCTTTATGGATCTGGATTTGAATGGGGGGGGCGGGGGGGGGGCGACACATGAGTGCAGTGTCAACCATGTTGAACAGCAAGCAGCCATCGTCTGTTTCCTCTACCCTTCTTTCTGGAGCTGAATACTGTGCACATTCAGAGGAAGCCAGGAATGGCAAACAATGCTGCTATTGAGCACGATATTTCTGTTACACAGCAGAAACAGTGTGGTATAAGACATGTTGAAAATAGGTCAGATAAGAACAGCTCTCGGTACGTATTCATATCGTGACTGCTGATGGAATGGATATTCCTTATCAGAATTTCCTGACAGGATAGAAATGTTTATGCATGAAGCGGAATGGGGAAACCCAACTTTTTGCAGCTAGGACCAACAAATACCACTAGAGCAGTAACCAGAGTGTTGGTCCTGGACCAGCTGAACACTCACCAGGAAACAGGAATGCTGGTGTTTCCATTAGTGACCATGCAGTTCTTCTCCTCAGGGTTGATCATAGTGGGATAAACTGTCAGGGAGGCACTGGTATTAACTATGGGGCGAGCTCTGTGGGTGATAAAAAGTTATTTCAAGACTCAATTTCCACTCTTACTGCCATAAAAGAATAGTTTGATCTTTTGGGAAATATACTTGGACTCCACAATCATTTTGTCTTTTCAAAATAAAATTTTTGTATTTTGGTTTTAATTTGAGGGTGTTTTTGGATGAAGTAGTGAGTTTAAATGGAAAGTGCTATCAATCTTTCATGGTGCAATAATAACTGTAATTTGTAAATGGTGTTCACCTCCATATCTCTGAGTCCTAACAACTGATACCATCACTTTCTGTTTAATTCACCTTCCTAGAAATTCCTGCTTAAACTTAGCTGAACAACATGGCATTTCTGTTCTCGTCTAACTCCTTAAGTAAACAAACAAAATGCCGAAAACAAACCTGTAGAGAACTGCCTTATCAACGCCAAAGGCACCAACAATCAGATCTGAGAATTAAAGGAAGAGAAAACACATTAAATATAGCAAAAGATAATGATGCTAATGGTTGTGAGCTTTACCCTCCTCACCTGGATAGCCATTCATGTCCAGGTCCTGAGCACCTCGGAGTGCAAATCCAAAGCTGGCGGGGACCGTCCCAGCAGCCCACTGGCCTTTGATCACCTGAGATGGCTTTTCCCTGAGTCCCTGAGCGTATCCATTATAGATGTAGACCAGTCCCTGCTGATCCTCCCCTCCAAACGGACAGCTGATAGCTACGTCTGCATGAGAGCACAAGTTTATTTGCAAATTTGTCCTCACGCATTTCAGTTGAAAAGTGGAATGAATGAATCCTATCATATTTCTGATTGCAGCAGTCTCCATCGCCGCTTTTACCATTGAATCCATCCTGGTTCAGATCTCCCAGTGGCGCAATGGTGCTGCCAAATCTCCCAAACTCCTGAGTGCCTGTAAGGTGAGGTAGTTGGAGCTCCAGGCTGAGTGGGCCAAGCTGGAGGTAAACATAGACCCGGCCTATTTCCTCCAGACGGCCACTCGAGCCCCACATCATGAACATGGGCGCTCCCACCAGCAGGTCGGCCATCCTGGAGACAAGAAAAGAAGATCAAGTCATTAAAAGTCAGACATTGTGACACCTGAGGTTGCAGCCACAATGAGATGTGGGTGGCATCCAATAAAGGTTCTGTCCAGCTAATTATTTAGCAAGGCAGAGAAAAAGAACTCACCCATCACTGTTGATGTCAGTCGTAGCCACAGCATAGCCATAATATGATCCCATCTGTAAACAAAACAAGTATCCGGCAAAAATATCATCACTCAGCAGACATCATCATGTAATAAAAACAGACGCTCCTGCAAAATTCACATTTGCTTCCTGTAACACTAAAGGGAGTGAGACAACATGAAGGGCTGATGACTTCAACAGCTTCAGAGCACGATAAATCCACTTTCTTATCCAGCTCTTTTAATTTTCTGTCACGAAATCTGGATTGTAGACCTGATTGTCTGACCTGAGCGTAAGCAAATTCACTTGTGATTTTATTTACTCAGCTGAGTCAATCATCGCTGTGTAAACATGCTATCCCAAGAACCATTTGCACAAATTGCCACCGCACTTTCCCCCCTCAATAATTGAGCTTAACAACAAACCATGAAAGAGACCAAAATCTAACTGAGGAAATTATTTATGCTTACACTTGCTCAACAAATTAGGAGCTCTCAGGAGGAATGGAGCAGTGAAAACACAGATGAGGCAGAGCGTGAGGGAGATTTTTATGGGTTGGAGATAGGACCTCTATGACTCACCTGCTCACCAGTGTAGTTAATCATGGTCCCCAGATTTGTGCCGTTCAGAATAGACACCTGCAAAGCAGCAGTCACATATGGTCTTTTTATATGGTTTAATACAAGCAAAGTCTCTGGTATGGAATTGGCTGAAAAAACAATCCTCACACTATTACTATAGCTGCTTTTTTCCTTTATTTTACTTTACTACACCAGTCCGGAGTCTAAAGCAAAGATATCTCACTCTCAATCCTCTCTCTCATTTGGTGTTCATTTTGGTGCATTAAGCTTTCTTACCGAACCATAAAGCTTGAGTTCTTTTGGAACACCAGCCACAAAATCTGCACAGAGAAATGAAGCGACAATTTATAGAGGGGAAATATCCAGCAAGGAGGACAGAAGAAATTCAGTATTGACAACATTTCCATTTCAATAATCATGTAAAATATTGAGGCTGTCTTCATCTTATGTTTAATTCTGCAGGAATATGAAGATTTGTCCGCTCCTGTGTGTTTTATGACACACCGCCTCTCCTTGTATTGGCCATGAGGGTGTATATTTGATGGACTTACCTTCCACCTGATCACCACTGAATTCTCCAACAGCAACAGAGTAACCTACAGGGAACATAATAGCACATTTATTGGCCTCAGTTTGCGTTAAGATCTACATCAGTGTGCATTCATTATGAAATCACCACGTTTTATTCGGCCTTAACTTACCTTGGTAACTGTCATCATGATTCTGCTGGATCTGTTTGGTCTGGATCTGGCCATGCACAGACTGCATGAAATAGTCTGGGTAGTACGCCTTGATAATGTTCTCCTTAGCAGCAGAGATCACCTGACCTAGAGTTAAGAAAAACAGTTCAATAAGTACAAACTTAAAAGTACATTTAAGGATTATTTCATCCTGATTGGCATGTCCTACTTACCTTGCCAGAAGTAGCTGCCTGGTCCTCCTAGTACGACTTTGCCATCCTGAAAGATAAAAGTTGTAAATTACTACCAAAAAGGAAAAGACACGCCAGACACCATGAGCTGTTCTGACAGGAAAAGAGTTATTACCGATGTGAAGTCAGCGCTGAATCCTCCCTGGCAGTAGCCTTGTCCTCCCTCATCGCTGATCTCTACACAGACAAAATAAAAACTAGTGAATATTCCCTGAATAAGAAGAGCACCACTAAATATTACTCAACTCAGTTAACACTGATTGCTTCAGAGATGAATCTCATGGTCAGTTTTGCAACGAGGTGACAGTTACCTGTGCGACAGGGAGCGTACTCCACAAAGTTAGTGAAATTGTTGACTGAGAGGTAGCATGATCCTGTGGCATCAGAACGGGGGATGTCCTTTTCAGTCCGCCATGAGTAGAGAGGCGCACACGCCTGGGGTAGGGAGGAGGTGGAGAAAGATGGGGAGGAGACTTATTGATGAATGGGGTGAGCTCTTAGGTGGGAGATGTGTTTCCAGTTGCAACAACACCCAAGTGAACTCTGACGGAGACCCAGGCTGGGGTCAGTGGTACATCTGGAGCAGGGTAACCACGTAACCCAAACCAGGTCACAACCCATACTATCAGACCAAACAACAGGCGGCTCAACTCTGATGTCACAGGGGGGAGCACAAAATATTTCTCTACGGTGCGTTGAGACTGGAAGTGAAAATTGGACCTGAATGACAACAATCTAATGGACAGTAATCAGTGAGACAAACTTTTAACAAAGAACACACACATTCCCCCCCTGATGTAAAGGCGAGACATCGCTTGAAACAGAAAGTTTCTCACAGCCATGTGGCCGCCGGAGCAGGCGTCACTGAGAGCCCTAACCATAACAGCACCAGTGGAGTGGAGCAAAGCTGAAACTCAAGTCCTTCTCTGCCCAACCCCCCGAATCATCACCGAGAGAGTCATCTTACCAGTATTGTGTCACCGTGGGAACGCACAGTGGCACCGAACCATTGGCGGGACTTAAACTCAACACGATGTTTTGTGTTGTTGAGCAACACGCTGCGATCCCCTGGAAACAAACACATGAAAATCACAGTGAGAGATGGAATAACAAAACATTCAGTTCTCTGGGGCGACAAGTAGCTCTCCCCTCCCAGTAGGTTAGCAGATGTAAACCATGGTATGAGAATTGATGCACAGTAGCTTATCTGAAATATTGAATTCTATATTTCAGATGTATTTCAAGTTTCATATCTGTCAGGACTCAATACTTTTCCAAAGATATTTACTTAACAAAGAAAAAATCATTTTGTTTTCATTCCTTTCGGGTTACTTTATTTTTTGAGGGGGGGGGCGCATATCAAGCATTAATATGATATTCATTCATTCATTCATCATCTTCTGCTTATTCCCTTCTATTAAGGGTCGCAGGGGGCTGGAGCCTATCCCAGCGTCTACGGGCGAGAGGCGGGGTTCACCCTGGACAGGTCGCCAGTCCATCGCAGGGCCAACATACAGAGACGAACAACCATTCACACTCACATTCATCCCTACGGTCAATTTAGAGAATCCAGTTAGCCTAGTCCCCAAATTGCATGTCTTTGGACAGTGGGAGGAAGCCGGAGTACCAGAGAGAACCCACGCAGGCATGGGGAGAACATGGAGACTCCACACATAAAGATCCCGCGCCCGAGCCGGGACTCTAACCTGGAACCTTCTTGCTGTGAGGCCACAGTGCTGACCACTGCACCACCATGCCGTCCGATAGGATATCATTATAAAAAAAATCTATTTTCAGGTAAGCTGATCAATGTTTGTCATCAAAAGTGTGATAGAATTAAGTGAAACTGCAACTTTAAACTGACATTTCAGACCTCAGTTTGCTTGAATCTGATTCACTATTTGAGTCTTAACTCTGACAGTGACATCATAGTTAGGCAGATTAGATAAAATTGTGACATTCATTCCTTCAACTGGACCAATGAAAAAAATTGTTTTTAAACTATTTATACGTATATATTTACAGTATTTTTCATGTTCACACTATCCGAGTTAGAAAAGAAACAGTGTGTGCGAAATCAGCCACTCAGAGGAGAGTCGATATTTTAGTTTGGGATGGACCGCACTGTCCAAGCTTAACCTCATGGACCCCTTGGCTCTGTTTTGACCACCTGGCTGTTCATGCTGATCCCCCACTTCAACGCTTTGACAGCAGCAAGTGACGTGACAGATGGTCTTAGGAGTCAGGTTTAAAGACAACTTTATTGGGAGGCAGATGTTACATCTGTGCTGCAATCGAGAACGAGACGCAAACAAATTGATTTTGGGAAAGAAGTCACATCATCGCTGTGTAGCTCAGAAACTGACAGAGTTTACACAAAAGGGAAGTAGAAAAACCACTCCACCCCAAACCTTTACAGGCCACTGACTCATTTCCCCTATATACCGTGTCAAATCACTGGCATGTTGCAACAGAGCAGCACCTCTCAGGGACGAAGTACCGATGAACGCTGCCAGGGGTCGTGGCCTATGTGGATGTGACGAAAGTGTGCTGTGTGTCAGGCTTGTCTATCTCTGTGCCCCTCGTCTTTCTTCCAGGCCAACTAGGCAGCCTGGAGCTGGGGTGAAGGCCTGCTCATGTCTTTATGGAAACAGCTAAGGAGCTGGGGTCCAAGGAAAACATACTCACTCTGGCCCACTTTCCTCATAGCAACCTCCAAGTCATCTCTGTTTAGACACACACTCTGTCTCAGTTTCTGTTTTCATTTTCAATATTATCTCCATCCACCTATTCTTTTTTTTTTTTTATCAAACCCAAATCTCCGTGTCTATACAGCCCTTATTCTTCTTTGCTTACAGGGAGCGCTACCTCCAGTCACCCTGAGAGATTATAGTTCTTTAATAACCCTCGCGTAATTCAACTCAATCTCCATCAGCAGTCTTTCCTGCTAACATAATTCATCCTGGGCGAACAGCAGCCCACCCTGCCCCTGCCGGGTAAAGTTCTCAGGAGTGCATGTGTGAAAAGCAGTACTTTAGCCAAACAGGCAATTACAATACACAACCCAGACTTCAAATGGCTCCTTATAAGCATGCAACTAATCTGTTTTAGCCACATGGGCTTTCTTTTCTTTAAGCGTACACCTTCTTAATATTTTCACAACTTGTGGGTTTCTGTTTGGACAAGGCAAATGTAAAGCCGCGGCAGAAGCTGAGCAGGATTGTGTATGTTTGAGTCGCCATGGCAACTGGGATTAGGTGCAAAAAAAAAAAAAAAACCCTCGTGTAACTCATAGCGCGTAGCGGTAACCACATATCTGACCGTGAAAAAGAGAGGAAGCACGTCATGTTACTGCCTTAAAGGTTCTGTAAATGAGATTTTAAACAATAATACAGCAGTTATGTTTGTGTTTTGTAATACGAATTTTCATGTTAGCGCAAGTCCTTTCCTGTAAAACTGTTTAGAAAGAGACTAATACCCTTTTCCCCCTGCACATACCTGCATGCAAGCAGGTTTATTTAACCCTATTCACCCCCTTCGTGTCGCAAATAATAAAGTTGCCTTGTATTTTCCCGGGGTGTCACGTCACAAACACATCTGAAAACAGCGTAAACGAAAAGTTAAGTTGAATGCAGCACCGAGGGCAGTGACAGCAGGCTGTTTTCATACTCAAAGCCGACTCAACGACATTAGAGTGCTGCATGATTGCAGACACTTTGTGGTTGGGATGACAAAAAAAATAATAGCAGATTTTACCAACAGATGTATGACACAAAAATTCAGCTGAGTTTTTGTGCTTACATCCATGGCGATCTGAGCCAGAGCTGATGAATAAACATGACTAACGCAGGGTTATTGGGCCTGGAATTGAATGCTGATTAAACTGTTTCCCTTTCCAGTCAAAAGCCAAATGATAGCAGGAGTCAGAGGGGTTTATGGGTCAGTGGTCACTTTACCAAGATGAATGAACAGCTAATGATGCTACAATAACTCAATCCTGTATAACTTTGGTAGAATCACGACACTACGTGAGAATGCAACAACATGACACGCTTCTGGCATAGGTAACCATTTCTTCTGCAAGGTTTGGGTTTTTCATGCATTCTGTTTTCATGTTTTTGAGAACAGGAGGGGTTGACATAAAACCTTAAAGATGTGAGAGCTCTGAATATTTCTCACATGGAAGCATTTTTACCAGCAGCACTCGTTTTGTGTCACTGTCATGTACAATGAAAAGTCTGGTTTGTTGTCCGTCTGCAGGAAGCCAGTTACACTCACGTGAAATAAAACTAGGAATGTTTCAGAGGGGAGATAGAAGGAAATCCAAAGCTGGGCCACAACAACATGTCATCTAACTGAAGTCTCCCCGGGATGCTGGTTAGCACAGTGAGCTGATGTGACATGGTGCCCGGCCCAGTCTCTCCCGGGACCAGCAGGGGAGTGCGGGGGTCTGGAGTGCCTGCCTCTCGCCTTTGAACTGTGTGTTAGTGCATAGCCATTAGTGGGGTTATAGCCTCTCACTGTGAGAATGTGTATTTTTGTGTGTGTCAGTGGGGTAGAAGACAAATGGCCAAATTCACTCATCACATCAGCTGTCCCTGTGGGAGTACTGACAGCGGGAGAGCAGAGGGGGACAGAGTGGAGGAACAGGGCTCTGGTTTCTCTCTCTTTCCTCCTTCCCCTCCCTCTTTGTGGCCTCCATTCCCTTCCTCCCATCCTGTGTGTGCCCCTATCACACCCTCCCTGGTGCTCTCTCTCCCTCTCTCATAGATCCATAGACAGGCTCTTATCTCAATGGAAGGGGAAGTAGATGGGAGGGGGCCTCTGGCAACTTTGACCCAATTAGTTAGGCTAATTAAGAGGGTCTGTGGCCTACGGGTCAGAGCTCAAACACACCAAGAGACAGAGAGACCTCTGACACCACTTTGTTGAATATGAAGTCCGCTCTATTGGAAGATAGAATAAAAATATAGTGGTGCTCCTTAATCCAAATGTTCATATTGAAGACAGATTTTGAAAAGACAAATTGTGACTGGCGGCATCACCATAGGATGCCTTTTCTGTCACACAAGCTTTTATTATCAGAATTGGCAGAGAAAATACAGTCACAGCTACAATAAATGATTTGCAACAGTGAATGTCATCCATGTAACAGCTGTTTGGCACACATTTGCACGCAGATGTTCGCGTTCTGAACGTTAACGCTCTGCACAACGTTACTGCTACGATCCAGATGTCAGAACCGGCGCTGGAACTCAAACAAGCTCCATCAAAGACCCTTCAAAACACGGAGGACACTCTCTGACAGCCCAGGGAACAAACCTTCACCATTAGACCTTACCGCTCACACATGACATCATTCACTGTGGCCTCCAGCCAGCATCCAGACGATCCTCAACTCAATTTTTTTGTGGCAAAAAAAAAAAAAAAGTGTGAAAATAGTGAAGAAAGTTGTGGGGTCCAATAAAAGAATGTTTTTAAATGGGCTTGTGAAATACTCACTGGAATACTTCTCTCTTTCGTGCACTAAGGACAGTATATTTAAGTTGGCTCACAGTCTAAAAACTAGACTCTTTGATTGTGTCTTTCTCCACTTCACTAAGTCTCCTCTGGGCAAAAAAAAGGCTGGCAGGTCCTCTGTCAATACCCCAGAGCATGAATCCATTCATTAGACAACCTCTTGGACTTCCTCTTGTTCTGCACTAAAACACATTACCTAATTCCACCCCACCTGAGGCCTTTTGTCACAACTTTAGGTGTCTGCTTCACCTGTTATACAAACAGGACATTTCTTTGTCTGGCTTATTTGTTTATTCATTTCTTATCTGCCCATAACTCCTAAGGTAGGGTAACACAAACACAACTTAGAGGAAGGAAGGACTACTCCTTCAAAAAAGCCCTCCTCAACACCCCATTATCCTTTTCATCCCCAAAGAGAGGGACACAAACAGGAAAAAGGAACCTACGCAACTGACAACAGGTCAGTGGAGTAGAACGCTGACGCCTGATCCAAACCTGCTGCTGACAACAGCGGCAGAGAGGAAATGCTCTGCTGACCTGAAAAGTGTACAGAGAGGTAACAAAGCTCTGACATCTCAAGAGAGCTCAAACATCTCCAACAACGGTGATTGAGTCATTAGACGGGGATCTTTATCAGTTATATCACTCTGTTAAGATAAAGAGAGCATTTGTTGAGCATTTTTCAAAATATTCTGACAAAGCTTCTCAGAAAATGACACAAAAAAAATGACAATGAAACACAAAAAAATGACAATGAAAATGACAAAAAGGCAAATTTGGTAATTGGTCATGTACATAGCAAATTTCCTGTGTGATCGATCTGAATTTGGCCTTTTTCAGAATTACGTATTGTTATGATGAAGTCATGATGGATAGGCCATATTAGAGTTGGATTTTTAGGAGCGTTATTTGGACATGTGTACAGCATATTTGGAATATGGTTCTTGTTTTGCGCTTTTCTGTTCTCTGTCTTTGTCTGTCTTCCTCTCTCTGTCATAATTTGTGTCTCCATCACTTCAATTCAGCAGGGCTTTAGTGGCATTGGAAACATCCTTTTGAACTGCTGGAACAAGTGTGAAATTAAAAACAAAAATGAAAAAAAGATTGTTGGCATTGGCATTGTTGAGTCAATTTAAACTAAAGTCATTTACAGAAGGCAGCTGGAGCCCTGCTCTATTTGTACAGAGTCATGAGATAAGTTTTGTTGAGGTTCTGCTTTACAAATCAAACTGAGTAGTCTTACAGCACTTTGTCACACAGCCCCGTGTGTTTCCAAGGTGTGCGTGCAATAAACAACACTTACATGTGAACGGGATATAAGTGGAATTTTCATTTTCAGCAGCCATGTACGCAGCTTGGTTGTAATATTCTCCCTTTTCAGAATAAGGGAATAATCCTGAATGATAGCGGAATATTAACATAGTCGGTCACGTAGCTTACCTTCTTTATCAAACTCAATGAGCTCACAATCTGTTTTGCTGAGGCTCCATGGACAGTAGAAGACAGATCCTCCCTCTATCACACGAGTCTGACTGGTGTTGGCTTTGGGAGCACCTATCACCACACTCGCACTGCAAAAAAGAAACACATAGACAAGTTGCTGTAAATCACATGTTACAGGTTTGCTGATGTACAGGATCCTCGTGAACCTGAATATCTCCACCAAACCACTGCAGAGGCTGATAAACTTATCCCAGCATAATTCCAGACCTCCTGCTCAACAGCTTTAAACATGATGCACAAGTGTGCACATTTTACTGCTTAGCAAGCTGCATACTGACTCAGGAGTGAAACATTTTAACAGGTTGCAGCACCATTTTACATAATCCTATATAAGCATAGCTGTGACGTGCACAGGTGATAATCACGGACACATTCACTACGCTCGTGTGAAGTTAAACTCACAAAGAGGAATAGTTGCTCCCTGTGGGGCAAATTCAACAAGAAAGCAGACAGGCTAAGTGGAGTCACACTCTTGTTTCTACAGCTGTGACGTGACACTGTACAACAGGACAGACGAACAATTCATGAGTTTACAGGTGGCTAACTCAGACCACATGGGACAGATGAGAGACAACAATGATCCACCAGTTGTGAAAACCGAGGTTTTAACATGTTTACGTTGGGGGGAAAATCCCCAGTAGATATTGTATCTTAAGTGGATGGTTTAGCCATTACCTCTTTCTAGACCCACTTGACCTGACAAGCATCACAGACAGCGTGCCGACACTGATGTGGGTAAAGGAGGCTTGAGACCACTGAGACCAGACGATGTCTAGGGGCCTCTAAAACAGGAAGAGCGCACCCTTTCCTGCTTAAGATCTTCCAATAGTGCACGAACGATTACATTTTGGCTAAACTTGGCATCCTGTCCAAAAGAGTTACCCCTCAGTCCGGCGAAAGATGTTTAATTCATCATGTGTCTGAAAGCAATTAAGTCATGCAATATTGTAATCTACACTAATGAAACCCACTGAACCTATCTATGAGCTCAAATGACAGAATGAAGAAAAGCTATGACATGGATTATGGAGGAACTCTGACAGAAGTGGGCCAGCATGTGTTGGTGGTCAGTACAAAGCTTTCAAATAATTTCAACAGCGGAATAACAAAGGGGAAGGTCGGGGAGAATATTTCATATCACATCATTACAGAGTCTTTGCACTTCTTAAGAGATACTATATTCCAAATGTGGAGCACAAACTTGCAGTTTGTGTTGGACGAGAGAAAAATAAACGTACCAGTCAGCTTTTGACAAAGAAAAAAAAGGCACTGTTTTATTTCTGACCAAATATGCAGACAAAGGAAGATCCCAGTGAAGCAGCAGAGTTCCACCTGTGCAAAAAACTAAATCGGAGGCTTCCTGGTTACAGATTTCCAAAATGAGACAGCTGAGTATCTCCCTGAAGCTGTCTTTCAACTCAAAATATGCAAGCAGTCAGTAAATATTTCACACAAAGTGTTATGGTCAGCTTCAGGGCTCATAAAGTCATAGCTCACAGGAAAATGCATTTTAAAAAAAAAAAAAAAAGATATTTGAAAGAATGTCTCAGAGAAATTCCCCTGAGCAACCAGGCAGTTAAGGTTCTTATCAGTCGAGAAGAGCTGTTGTCTCCAGGGGAAAAACCTTGAATGCAAGCACATGTGCATAATAAACAACAACACTGGAGTCACAGCATCTCTGGTTGAATCACATCTAAACAGCCATCATCATTGGCCGTGGCAGCTGTTCAAAGGCAAAAAAAAATATATACAGGAAATAACAAAACAAGCAGATCATGCTTTAATCAGCCAGTTGGCAGGTGTAGCAAATTTTCACTGGGTTCACACACATGTGCAGACACATGTATGCACACATATTGATAGGAATCTGAAAGTCCTGTAGATGAGAACTTAGCATTTAATGGGTTTTTATCTGCTGAGGATCAGTCTAACAGGCATTTCCCCGCCCCTACATCTTATCTGTTAGCTGTGAGCTCCAAAGCTAGAGCTTTTGCAACATTAGCATTTAATGAAGCTCTATCTGCAGCCGGCTGCGAATTCTTTGTAGGAGAAGAGGCGGGGGAGCACAGCCAACCTTTTGCAGTATGCAAATATATGTAATTGGCTGGAGGCGGCTGACGGAGGAGAAGAGATGCTCGTTGTGTGATGTTCAATTGAATGAGGTGAGTCTAAACAATAGCAGGCTTGAAAACGGCACCATCACCGCTGTGATAGGGATCACAGCAGGCGAAGGGAAAGCCGTGCTGCCGTGTCGTATAAAAAGCCATGACCAGCCTTTATTAATGTTTGGGCTACTGGAGAATTAAACCAACATGGTTTCATGTTGCTATGAATAAACAGCAAACCCATTTTTTCCTCATGGGGGAGCTGGCAGATGAAAAGAATTAGCGGCTTCACCATGTCTAGGATTGCTAACCCCACCAGATGCCATACAACAGCCACTAATGACCTTCACGCTACCCAGATGACAATTAAGCATTAATTAGACTACTGTAAGCATTTCGGGCTTTGAGCAAGGAATGCGTAAACAACAGCTTGACTGTAGCTAAGTTGTGAGTTTTTCTCATTAGAAGCTCGAGCAATCTGAGGATACTCAACAAAAAATATCTCACCACACTTCGAGTGCCAGACTGTAACCACTATTTTATGTGGGGTTGAGAAATTAGGGGTGATGCAGAGTGCTGGAACTTGCTGATGTGACGCTATCGTGCGTAGTCGGGGCTAATTCAGTTTATGATGAGGTTGCACAAGCAGGTTGTCAGAGAGTAAGATTCCTTTCTTACCCCCTCTGCTTCGGTCCAAATACCCCACCCCCCCAACCCCCATTTCACATTTAATTGTCTTCCACCCAGCTGCAAGGCTGATGTCACTAGAATACTATTATGATTGCTTTAATCCAGAGAAAAATCACATTAGCTGAGCCCACCAGAGCCAAATGTAATCATAAATATGGCTCAGCAAATGCCATTTAAAAAGAGGTCCAGGGATGTGTGGAGGGGAAAAAAAAGTGGCTTTCAAAAGCTTAAGAGCAAATGTCAGCAAGTAAAACTTGAACAGTGACCCACAGTGACCGATAAACACGTGCTTAAACACTGGAGTGGTTTCATATCAGTGAAGGAACTCAGATGCAGGGACTTGATCTTAGATTGGAAACTTTTGACCTTCCCCTCTTTCCCTCCTCCAATGGATAAACTGAGCCACCACCCTCCCACTCTCGAAAGACTAACCTCACTAAAATTAAATGACATCTGGATCAATGAGAATAGAAATAGGGAGTCGACACGAGCACGAAATGAGGTACAAAATTGCATGATGTCATACTGCTGAAACAGATACAGACTCTTAGTAACATGCATGAGCTGCTAGTGCGAGGTCAGCTGAATGACAGAAATGAGAAGCGCAGCTTGTGTGTGATAACTTATTCTTGACCACATAGAGACAGACGCATAGTCTCCCGTCCTCCCAGAGCCAAGGCCAGACAGAAGCTGTTTGAGTCCTCACTGCTGCCATATGGACGATCGCATACTCACGCACACACAATACACACGTTCTTTGTGCTGCTGCTGCTGCTGCTGCTGCTGCTGCTGCTGCTGTTGGGGAGGATGATGAGAGTAGCAGTGCCTGCTGGGATGCCGTGTGCTGACTACAGAGAGACTACTGTGCTGTACTAAAGCCACATTTTTTTGTAAAGTCAGATCCGACTTTAACTTGGAGATAAATTATCTCTGCGCGGCCATACAAGCCTGAGGCAAGTCCTGTCTTCTCTGACAATTTCAACATCACAAGATAAACTTGAGTTAGAGCAAGTGATAGCTGAATCTGTGCAGATATGCTGATCAGATAAACAGCCTGGCTTGTAAAGGATCTGATCTTACTATCACCACAGAACTGTTTCCTCTCTATTCTCAGAAGGATAATATTGTGGAGAAACAGGTGGACGGCAAATTACAAATGCTGCTAGTCAAGGTAGAGACTTTTTTAAAAGGAGATTTCAAAAATGTTGCGTCCTTGTAAAATAAACCGATAAAAATATAATATAATATGCATCTGGTCAACAGCTACAAACTGAAGTTGGAAATTTAACAATCGTTCTATTTATGTCAAACTTTTCAATAAGCAGAGATGCTTGTGGATGATAACCTCACGAGTGAAAACCAGAAGCTATTAAATCAAAACCACCAACCATGTCAAATCATTGTGAGAGGTAAACAAGTGGGGTGGGAGAAATCTGAAACATTCTGATACTTGGGAAAATGTGATAATGGTTTCTAGTATAGCTTACGTCTCCAATGGCAAACAGTTTCCCAAGAAAACCCCCCAAAATAAACCCACCTCCCAGTGCTTTCACACTCCGACTGCCTTAAAATCCCCCTTTAGGGATTTTAACTGCTGGAGGTTCACACCTCTCCTCAATACTCACATCAGGGGGTCCACTCTTCTCACCTCAGGATAGAGAGGCTGTTGTATTAAACATAGGGAGGGGGGCCTGAAGCAGCTGTTGAAACACCCTCCCACCCCCACCCTTTCTGCACCCAAACATGCAGAAGTACCCAAACAGACATGACTAACGGCCAGTGATGCCACCTCATTTCCATCTCAAATATGAAATGCGGCTGATGTCAATTTCAACCTGTTGATTGCTGTAGGATAGCATTATTTTCTTGTTGCTACATAACGGTTAGTCTTTGTCAAGCTAGCTTCACATGAGTCATTCTGTGACCCAGGGTTAAAACAAACCAGGCATGCTGGTAGTGGGAGATTAAATCTACAGTATGAGTCAATTCGACCCCAACCAATGGCCAACTCCTTTCCGAGGTAGACATGACGTCCTGGGGGCATTCCCAACCTTACACAGCAGACGTGAGAGCAGGGTCCACAGGCCCTTTAAACACATCGTCACCATTCACACTGACTTTTTTTCCTAGTCAAACAGAAACACAGGCTTACTATATAAAGCCCATTTTACATACAGAGTAGTAAAAGCTAGACTGTCGTGCGGGCAGCCAGGATACAAGAATTCTGATTGACCTTTACTGCACCAGACAATAATGGACGCACCTTCTGATCTCATCATCGTAGGAACACACAAAGTCTGACAACAGAGAATTGAAGCTGCTTTTCAGAAGGGAGATTTTTCTGATGGAAAACAGTAAACAATTCCTGCTGTCAAACAAAGAAACCCATTGTCCGCTTGCTTTAACGGGAACCTGGATGAAGAAAAGCTTGGCAGCTCAGATATACAAGCAGTGCACCCAACACTCAAACACTTACTGGTCTGATTTAGAAACAAGTCAACAGAAAAAGGACACCAATGAAAACAATAACAGAAATGAAAATGATCTTATATGGAGAGGCCTGGACATGCAGGGACACAGAGAGAACACTACTGCTAAAAGTGGCTACAAGTGACCCTGGTGGAACAATGTCAATATTAGTCCAACTGTCTTTGAAAAGGTAAACTCTGAGTGTGGCTTACACAGAACAGAGTGCTCATCACGGACAAACCATTCATGAGCTAAAGCACATCATAGCCACCTTACGGAGGCACATATAGACTGGAACTCATTAGGCTCCTATCTCCCTCGGAGGGCCCTCCATTACTGCACACTGATATTGCTTTTACTGACACTAATCTGACAAAAGGCTGTCAGACATGTCAAAAAAACAAGCACATGTTTGAGTAAAAGGTACCACAAGTCCATCCTGAGACAGCAACTAGGACAAGCGTCAGAGGGCAATGACTTTCATACACTCCAGCCTGGGTCTGTTAATTTTTTTACAGCCCCTGACCTTTGACTCCTTCTATTTGAGTTTGATACACTCCCTCCGCCCTGCCTGTCAGAGAGAGTCAAAGAGGAGTACTGTGTTTATTATTAAGTGTTTAAGAGGACTCATCCCTCCCAAGAAGTCCTCCCGATGATGAGGAAGAGGATGTACATAGTGACATACACATTGGAACACACATGATGTTAGAGTATGTAGATTTATCATTTTCAGTCAATTGAAGCTGGACTTTGGCTCAGAGGCACAGGGGTAGAGGGACTGTCTGGTAAACAAAAGATTGCTGGCTCAACCTTTGCCTTCCCCAGAGAATTCGTGTAAGTGTCATTGAGCAAAAATACAGAATCCCTAAATTTATCCTGGTGTGTGTGTGTGTGTGTGCGCGTTTGTGTGTGAATGAGAAAACACTTTCATAAGCTTTGAGTACCACTAATGTAGAAAGGCATTACATAAAATCATTCTGTATATGACCAAACTATGTGGCTGCGGATCAATTTACTGAGGCAAGAATACGCTTCAACAGGCCCGAAATTGGTCTGTGAATGCCCCACAGGTTCTGGTGTGTGTTTAAATTGGAAGTTGAACAGTGCAAAGGGAAAGCGGTATCAGTGTTGTGAGCACTAGGGTGAAAAAAAATAAAATTCTGGGCAGGCAGGCAATGAGGAAGTTACACATTTTTATTTAGTCGTCTTTAATTTTAAGTCCTCTGTTCAACAGCTTGCTAACTTGTGATGCAAAAGGTGATAAGGGAGAAAGTCTGATTGCAGCCCGTAATTGTAAGGAGGCTTCGTGCCACCTATTGTTCCAGAGTTGGACAAAGTTGTGCGAATTAATCAGTTTTTCTCCGGTTGTCATACGCTGAGGTAATGTCAGTAATGATCCAACAATGAACAGTTAAATGGCCTACTAAAGTTTAGCTTGATAGCGATTGTTCTCGTAACCCCACTGACTGACAGCAACACTGTCCATCTTGACTCAACGTGAAACAACACACACACACACACACACACACACACACACACACACACTCGAGAGGACCATATATCCTTGTGCCCTTCCTGTGTGAGCTGTCACACACAGTTCACACACATAGTGTCCTCAGGCATTCTTCCATGGTGGCCTGTCTACCAGAGTCCAAACTTAATTTCATTAGGCTGAAGGGCATGACGGACCCACATATATAAACTCATCGTCAAAAGATCAGCGCCGAAGTGGGAGAAAGTGAGCCTTTGTGTTTGTTGGCTTCAGATTCATTTATGGATAAGTATCGTCCACCTTTGTCTCCACATCTGCCATCATTTTAACTTTGTACCATTGCACGGCTCGCAGCAATGAACACACTTTTGGCAGTTTCTCAAACACAGCAATCATTTTACTCATAAGGTCAGAGCAGAGCTTTGTGCAACTCACAGCGGCTCATCCTGACAAGGAGAAACTCCCCCGTGCAACCCTCAACTGACCTCCCCCACGGGATTCCAGCTACTCCCCCGCTCCCCATGTCTCCACAGTGTTGACGATGGCGATGATGTGGAGGCAAAAACATGAGATAACAGAAAGTCTTTCCATGACTGATCTGATGTGTCAACTTCTAAGAAAATGTGGGTGAAAAGCGACAGATGAATGTGGTTTTTTCAGATAAACACACCGATTCCCAGTCCTCAATTTGCGCTTTCATACTTTGTTTTGTTTGAAATTTGACTTCATACATCGCACTCTGAAAATTACAGTTCACTGAGGTTGCAGAACGATGCAATCGCAGTAAATAAACCATTGTCTCATCTTCTCTTCAATAAAGCAGAGTGTCTGTACTGCATAAAAGTTCAGTCATCAATAAGATGACGTCTCCTATGTCTCATACTTAATGAGGTGAGGAGAGATGATGGGGAGAGAGGCTAGACGGTGGGGGAAGGTCCAAGGAAGGATGAATTAAAAAGCCCCGCTGAATGACATCAGCATATGAGGTCGTAAGTAGGGGGATGTTGGAGAGAGAAGAGGGGTCCATGCATACAAGTTTCACGTCCTAAATCATACAGCTTTCCTGAAGCTTTTACTTCCCAGGAAGAGACATGAAGACCGAGAGCAGTAGGCTTTTAAAAAGACAGCTCGGGCTGGGGGAAGAGGGGGGAATTCTCCCCATGTCTGCCGTCCAGAAGTGGGGAGGAGGAACAGGGAAACTAGAGCTGCTGCTGGCGGCCCACTTGGCATAAAGCCCTTTCTCAAAAATCTCAGCATGCTGGCTGGTTGAACATTCAGGCGAGACACCGCTTGTGCTCAGCAGATGGATTCGGCCAGGAAGTCTGATTATATCTGAGTGAAACCTTGACTGCGGCTGCATAACTTTTTGTTAATGATTATTGCAATTACAGGGTTGGGTCCATTTAAATTCACCGACAGGGTAGCAGCACAGATGTAGATCCCTCTGCAAATAAATTAACCCATTCCTTGCTTTTTGCTGCATGTCAGTTGATCCAAAGACTACAAGCTCCTTGGACAGTCAGGATGTCCCACACTATTATAGTCTGGTCAACCCACAGGGGTATTAGACCCAGCCACAGGCATGTTATGTATGAGTATAAGTCCCTCTACATGACCGATGCCAAAAGCTCCTCTGAAAGAATGCTGCAGACCTTTGCAGCATGCTGAGTGTCACAAGGATCACAACCCCACTGAGCCAGGAAGCATCACAATCAGCAGCAGCAGTTCAGAGCGATGGGATTGCTGCAGTTAACAGGATTTTTCTGGCATTTATAGTGAGATTAGGAGATCAGATTTAATGTCAGTTTGTGGGATAATGAGATTTTGATTTTAAATGTAGTCTTCATATACACACACACACATATATATATATATATATATATATATATATATATATATATATATATATATATATATATACACATATATACACATATATATACACATATATACACAAATATATATATACATATATACATATGCATATATATACACGTATACATATATATACATATACATACATATATATAAATATATAAAGGAACATCTATATTGGCATCAAATTGGTTTCAGTATATAAAAGTGGTTTAGAGTAAAAATCGAATCTCTTGATACATTGGATTACAGTGACGCATATGCGCTGAGGAGCGTGCACTGCGCGTAACGTGTTGTATGTCCAAGGAAGTATACGAACCCTGATTTGATGCCAGACCCAAAACAACAAATACAATTATTAGCAGTAGTATTACTTCAACTACGACTATGTGAGGATGACTTTGAAATGTTCTTTTAAATACAACAACAAAAAACAGTAAGTTTAGACGCACCACGGTAAATACAACTTAAGTTACCAAGACAATATTGAATCAACTTTATCAGATACTGAATGAGCGCTCCAAGCGGAAACGGCACTTTTTGCCACAAGATTTTGGTAAAATCAGATGTTACGTTTGTTAACTTAACTTACCTGGCGGTATTGGCCAAATAAAAGTCAACAGCGTATCCGAAGTAGCTCCCTTTCGCTCCGCTGTAAACAGCTGTGTTCTCCACGTCCAAGTTGAACGCCTCGCAAAGAGGCTGAGAAAAAGTGAGTAATAGACCGAGGATACAAAGGACTGACTGGCCGAGAAAGTCTACGATCCCCGGCGTCTTTGAGCGGAATCGTCCCAAACCCATTTTTTTTTAAAAAAACGAATAAATAAGTTAACTGGCAGAACTGTCCCACTTTTCTTACACTCAAGTCCGCTAATCAAGTCAAAAGACAACGGTGGAATATTGCTAAGAGTGCATCCCGGTCAGTTTCCCATTAATGCTCCGTCAGCTCCTCTGCGCGTCCTCACTCTCCAGACCCACGCCTCCTCTGCGCACCTAATCATGATACATGAAGCAGGGAGTTCCCACAGCCGTGACAAAAGTTTGGAGGAGGAGGAGCCTGTGATTCCCACTTTCAACAGGGAATCTCTCAAAACTGTTAGTATTTGTTTATGTGGTTAAAATGTGGTAACTTTTGCACTTTTGAGCACCAGTGATAGTAACCGAATGAACAATGGATCAAAAGTCCGTATCTAACGCTTGTCTTCACCTTTTGAACTGCTGTCAGAGAGGAAGATAGGCAAACAGAAAGGTCAATGAAACTTCACCTCTCCAGGTAATATGCCTCTGTTTTCCTAGATAATCTCTTGAGGTTTTCACTGATTAGTTAAGTGCAATCTGCCTTTAATCCAACTTTAAACCAAGTTTTCGTGAGCAAAAACACAACAGCCCTGTTTTGCAATAGTTCTAATTCTTTCATCTTGCAAAACTGGAAAAAAAAATAAAACACAGCTGCATCTCCATTTGTCAAATAAACATCCCATAAATACAAGTCTCCTCATCTCAGCAGTAACTAATTTGCACACTAATTATACCTTTATCACACAACCCTGCATCCCAATGTGTGATCCACATGTATGTCTTCCTAATTACAGCATGGCTCTGATTTGAACTGTCCTCTAAAGCTCTTGGGGGTGTGTGGGAAGATTTCGTATTCCTGGTTCTGAGTCACACGATACCAAGGAAAGTGGTTAGACTGTGAAAGGCAACGACTCACTGCTATGAGACCTTTAATAAACTTATCCAGGCAGGCTGGAATTAGTGACTGTTGGTTTAGCTGATGCACTTGAAGCCTTGGGGATTGAACGCTGGGGCCAAATTTGGATGTGTGGCAGTAGCAACATGAACTCTCCGTCAAGTGCTGCTCATATTTATAACTGCTACGAAGTGCTGCAGACACAGGGAGCTAAGTCTGAGCATTGACTGATGGGAGTAATCCAGGGTGTCTGGGGGCCCCGTTCACAGCTGTCGGGGGCATGTGATGGTTCAGAGCCCTAATCCTGAAGTGGTCTCTTTCCCTGACTTTGTTTTGAGGGTTGCAAGTTGGGATGGAAGCAAACAGATTGTTCTGTAAAGCTGAGGTGTGCCATATTTCCATATAAGTGAACATCCCGAACACTCAAACCAAATTTAATCCCATCACCGCTAAAAATCTCATAGCATTGAACGACATATGGAGTTTGAAGCTTTAGCAAAATTCTTGCACTTTCAAGAGGATTCATGCCAGAGACTTACACTGGCTACGTCCAGTTCGCACTCTGTTAATTTTTCATAAATAATTTAAGAATGCGGCTCTTGTGGAATTTACAAATGTTATCAGACCAAATGGATGATGATGGTGATGATGCTGCTCAAAACCTAGTTAGGATACGACAGAAGAAGACGTTTGGCAAAATATCTGCACTGAAGTTTTAAAAATGATCATTAAAGCAAACAATAAATTTATTCTCTCTCTTCTTTTTTTCTTTGCGTCCGCTACAAACATACAGAGAAATAGAAAATATTCGAAATATCAGCTCGTGTGACTCCTGGATATTCTGAAGATGTGAATTCATCAGGGCATCATCACTCATGGACAAAGAGTCCCATGACTTCATGTATGAGGTCAGTCCGAGGGGGTAAGTAAATACTTTGGAAATAGCTGATGCTGTTTGTAGTCATCTTTTTTAGAGTCACCTTTCACAGCTCTAATGTGATCCATATACCCCTCATTATCTATGTGACCTTTCAGACGATCGGGAGAAATATTCCTTTCAAGTGTCTCTCCTCCTCCTCTGTCCGTTCACGTTAGTTTCATCCCCTTAAGTCAGTGTATGAAAGTGTGTGCCGTTCACATATTTTGTGTGTGAAGCCAGAGCCTGTTCTGCTTTTGGTGATGCATAATGACCAACTGAACAATATTTTCCAACTCGCTCCAACTGTGATTTCCGTTGAAAAGGGGGGTGTGGTTTTATTCCAGTGCCTCAGCTTTGACATCATCAACTTGGCCGCTATGGCAACAGATCTGAAGTGCAGCAAAACACTTATAGACCATTTCACAGAACTCAACACAGCTGGCAAACCAGTTTAAATATAGACCTGACACATTGGCACTTCGGCAAGGCCAGGCTTATATTTATGCGCATGTATGTACAGACATATAGGCACACATTCATTGGCTCGCCTCTCTGATAAAGTGCAGCACAATATTAATAGCTTGACCAGAAGGCCGCTTAGCGCCATTATCAACACATCAGCATATCTTAATGTATGAAAGTGGGAATTCTGATACCCAGCCTACAACTCACATCCATCTCATTTGTCTCTGTAGCACAAACGGCGTGCCGACACTGATGGGTTGCACGGGGCAGGGTGGAGAGACACCACTATGGCGGCCATTAGGCAACTGTGAGCCTTTCAAGTGGCTGAATAAACATGGCTTTAACACACGAGAACAGACAGCAAATAAAGTCACAACAGGCAACTCAATAGTACGTACATACAAGTCACAACAATCAGGGGGCGTTAATTTCTGTTTGTTCCTTTAGGCAGTTTCTTTTGGACATATTGGATTTGTGATTCATTTATTTATGGATATACAGTCATGTTGAGTGAGGAAATTAGGGGTAATTATGGAAAATGTGGTTCTTGTACAAATTCCTGTACTGTTGTGAAAACTGGAGGTCAACCATGAATCATATATTAGCTGTATGGCTTCAGTTCAAGCCTGCTCCTGATCTAATCCGTAAGCCTGGAACCTGTCTTTAAATGGCTTTCAAACACACACAGAGGGAGAGAGAGTGAGAGAGTTTTCCTTCCTCCTGCTGCTTCCTGCCTCCTCAACTGTAACACACTGATACACATCTCACTGGCAGGAAATTCCTTCAATGTAAAGGCCTGCCATGGCTTCCTGTTTCATTATGTTCCAACGCTATACCACTCACACAAACCCACTCAGTTCCTATCATCTGCTGCTTCCCTCCCTGTAACATTCCCCACGTACAAGCAGGAAGGGTGGTGAAGCGATGTTGAATGTTCCAGCCAGTTTGAGATATTACAAACTGGATGACAGGTTTGTCGTGTAGGGGTGGAAGTCCTCAGCTGGCTGGAAGTTGCTGAGTGGACTGTCCATTGTTTTCAACACAAGCACTTAGCAACCTAGAAGCTGCTTGACAAATCATCCCAGCGGCTTTTCTGAAGGCAAAGATCACCCGCCCAGGCTGCATTATCGTTTCCTCTGGTGGGCTCCCCTGTCAGTCCGTACAAATTGAGTCGTTGTGTGGGGCGAAATTAACCAGATAGTGTCCATTGTTTAATTGCCTTGTTAAAATCTTCACGAAATTCTTGGAAACGAGCAGTATTCAGTGAGGGAGCAGGGCACTAAAGCAGCAGCTACCACACTACTGGGGGTGGGGGGCTCACACCATGCAGTAGCCTTCTCATGTGCTCGAGTGTCCCAGGACAGCCAACACTTACCGGCAGAGCTGAGTGTCATGTGCTGTTCTTCCTCACTAAACTTAAAAAAACAAACAAACAAAACTGTTTTTTCAAATGTTGATTGCAATGCTTGGAATCATCTCATATCCAGGACTAACTGTTGACTGCAACATGGAAAGAAGGGCATTGGAGGATAAGGAACAACAAGGACAGCACAAAAATCCTCTTGAAGGTGTTACATGTTAATGTCTTAGATTAAAACTTTCAGGAATGATCAACACAATGTGAAGACGCAGTTTAGACATAGGTCAAAGAAATCTGTATTGTATTGCAGAGCTATCATTTGGTATTTGGTTAGCCCCAGTCGGGTTAGGAATATTCTCAGCTCCCTGGATGCCCCCACACAATTTGTTATGCTAAAGGAAAATATTTCCACGTCAAATCCTAAGTAGCCTGCCCAATAATCTACCTGATCACCTAGCTAGAAATGTAACTGCACGTCGCTCTGCAACAGCTGACCACACCACTGCAGAGCATCGAATTTCCTCCTTTGCATTTCAAAACCAGTACCTTCTATCTATGGCATTGCAGTGATTTCAAGAAAGCAACTCTTAAGCACTTATTAGCTCCAGCTCCGTTTTAGCCGCTCTTGTTTGACATACACAAGCACAGTAAACACAGTGGCATAGAAGCCCCACCACACTGAGCCCTTGGCTAAAGCCTAGGCTCCATTTAGATGCAACAAGCAAATAAATCAAGTAAAATCAGCAGTAGGGCCAGCCACCCCACAGAGGAAGCTAACGTCAACTGCTTCCATCTGTGGTCTCATTCTTTTCAGTCTATCCCCACATCATATGTTCATAGGTGAATGGCATGTAAATCATCAAAAACTGTAGGTATCTAGAAGGGAAGCAGCACCACAACTAACAGTTCAATGTCTGGGCTGCAGGATGCGATTCATTTTGGTCAGTCCCAACCATCTCAAAGCCACCGATGTAGGGACGGGGTCCAGGATTGCTTCGTGTTGCTATGTCAGTTTCTCCCCTGTTGGAATAATGCAACCATGCAGTTGCTGCAGGAAGGCATTTGGTGATAAACATATCTGCATGAAGGACAAAAAAATGTCATGCTGGATATGAATGATTGTATTTTCCTATTTTTTTTTGCGTGTTTTTATTTTTATAATTAAATGTACAAATGTCAAGAATGAAAAAAGAAATAAGTAAACAAGTCTTTATTTTGTCCTAAGCCAACTTAAACACAATATTTGTTAGTTTAAGGAGATTACATGCTCATAAAAAAGTGCATTATAGTTAAGAATACGACATAGAATTCCATCATAAATTCTTCACACTGTGTTTTTTTAATATATTTGCCATGTGCACGTTTCCTCATAGAAGTGAAAACCACAACTTTCTGGTAAAATGCTTCCCCCTTTTAGTTTAGAGGGTGAATTTTAACGTTAGTCAATGCTGACATGAATCACCAGTGCAACACAAAACTCAGAAAGCAGCGAAATCATATTAGGCTACATTTGCAGGTACCCATAGTGAAATAAATCAAACCCTTCAATTGGGAAACTACATGAACAGGAATGTTTGAGTTGGAAAATAGTGTGAAACAACACTTGTTCACAGCCACTCATCCAGTTTTGCACTGAGTTCCAGCGTTCACGGTGTCATGTTTAATTTGGATGGCCTATTTGTTTCTGAGAGTAATGATCTACCTCTTGACCCCCTCCTGTGTTTTCTCACTGGGGCGGGCATGCTGCATGCCTGCCACCAGGCCTCGGAGTGAAGGAATGTGGCTGTAAATTGTGTGTATCTGGGGGTAAAGCAGGAGAGGGCAGTGAATCAGTGTGATCACTGGTGAGCCTCAGGGTATTGTTTCACATGCAAATACACACACACACACACACACACACACACACACACACACACACACACACACACATAAACATTCACACGTTCCCTCCAATTTGCTACTATTGCTTTCCCACACCCACTCCTCTGGCCAATGTTGGGTGACACAATGGAAATAGTCGCGTCCGGCTTCCCATGACAAAAACAAACAAGTAAAAACAGATAAGTATAGTATATGTTTCTTTTTATATTCACAGACATAAATAATAAACAGGCAATTTGTTTTTGTTTTTTTTAGTTTTACAGCCTCGTGTTATGATATCACAGTCATAGAAACCTCTGTTTTAGGCCCACTTGAAAGGGCACAGCCACTTTTAAAGAAGCTCTTCTTGTATTGTGAGTTGGTAAAGCTTTCAATGAATTGTTTGTAGCACCAGTAGACACAACAATATATGTGTAACTGTCAGTACTTCATTAGCTGAATGGCGACTTATTGTTTCTCCACCGGTGGAGAAACAATGAGATTGATAGAACATCAGTTGGGCTGATGGCAGAAATAAAGGCTCCCACATGTTTCCAATTGGACAAACGAACAATAGGGTTCTCTTTTTTTCTACATTTACCACCAGCATGTGTCATGGACATGGACACCATAGGTAAAACAGAATCGACTTTAGTTTCCTGAATATTTCTGTTTTATGTGAGCTCAAGTTGTCTCTTCCTTCCTGTGGTGGAAGTACACATTCATCATTTTTGTTCCAGTGCTGGATCCAGTCTACATTTTGGCTGCTACTAGTTTTCTCTTTGATTTATTATGTAAAAACACAATTGAAAACGTGTTTTTATCTGGGGACTCACTCAAAAAAAAAATGGCCATCATTCCCTCCGTGTGTCCAACTACTTCCTGAGGTATTTCATGTTATGTCCTGTCTAGACAACGAGGAACAGCATAGTAGGTCTCGCGCCGTCTCTCCGAAGAATGTACCACCCTTCAGCTGTGTCACCTTTCTATAAACATAAAGAAAAACAATGTTTAGGACAGTGAGTCACAATGCCTTTTAAAACACACCAGCAATCCCCTGACTCCCTATAATCTCCTCCTTATAAGTCAATGTTGATGTTGATGCTGACCAGACCACCGAGGTGTCACACACTCTTGCGCAGCCTTATATAGCAGCCATCAGAGGCTGGTGATCAGTGCGTTAGTGGTCAGTTGGTGTGAACCGACATGAGGAGAGTTTCTTGGAAATGTACAAGTTACTGTCATGTCAAGTCGTCCGATGTACTGATGAGGCTGGTGAGTAATCGCTGAGAGGCAGAGTGGTGGTCCCTTCAGGGAAGGACAAGGAGTACTGGGTTGTATTTGGCATGGTGAGATCTGAATGATGAGTGGGAAAAATATCAGAACCAATGTTCAGTTTTTTTTTGGTGAAATTCAATAAACCTAAAAAAAAAAAACAACAACCAACAACCATAAAAGTAAAGAATGTTCCACACTTGAGCGGGAGTACCTGCAACACAGCAGTCTCTCACCAGGGATCAATAGAGTATTTCTGATTCTGATTCTGATTTCAACAACTTTGCCACGATATCTGTTCCAAATATTGTTTTTTTGGACTCTTTTATTACCAAAGCCTCTTTCCAGTTGGCCAAAAAGAAAGAAGCTAATGCCTGCTGACATCCAGCTTTCATCTGCAGTCCAAACAGTTTTAACTGACATTTACTCCTGGTTCAACCTGCAGGAGATATGGGTGTACCGGCGTTAACGGGAGCACAAAACCTGGGTGAATGTGGTAATTTACGGGCTTATTCAGCATTAGGAAAAGAAAACAACTGCTATTTGTATCGACCCTGAAAATAAATATCAGTCTCCCTCTAGCCTATACATATATTTCACTAAGATAGATAAAGGGGTCAACAGAGACTCGGCCAGTGGTATTTCTTCTGTCTGGAAAACAAACCCGAGCATGCACACAAGCAAACATCGGTGAGGGAAAGTGAGGCGTCTTCTCTAATGAAAGAGCTCAAGGTCAACAGCATTATTATGGTTCAGCTGCAGGTTTTTTCCTCTGCTTGAAATCTGACACATCCCTCAGGTTCATGTGTTTAACATCCCCAAATCCTCACTTGTGCTCTCACCCTGCGCTTTGTTTCCGGAACATAATATGTTATGCATGAATGTATACAACACGTAGTTTCAAATCACAATTCAAACAATAGCCAGAAAGGAGGGGGAAAAAAAACAGGCAGGTATTTTTATTGCTGTTGAACTGGGCTCTGGGACATCACCATGGAAAATCTTTTGGAGGCCTTTTTGCTTTCAGGACAGTCGTTAATTCTGGTCTAACTCCTGGCTGTAAGAAGTCCATAATTCAAACAGTCTGTCCCGAACTAAAAATAGTGTCTCCACTTTGCTTTTTTTACTCAAAAAAGGTTTGCTGAACAGAAATCTTACACACATAAAGACAATTTGTGTTTTTGTGGTGCTCTTGTTTTGTCCAGTGACACACGCTATTGTGCCATGTCACCAGAGTCCTGCGCTGGAGTCAAACAATCCTAGATTTCCTGCATTTGTGTTCAGGAACGTTGTGTTTCGGTGCTGCTGATGACGAGCTTGTGCTTCAAAGGCAATGACGCTCATTTCACATCTTATTTACCGTCAGAGGGAAACAGCGCTGACATCTCCATGTGTGATGGCTTTGTAGGAGCCTATAACGGTTGCTTCTGTGTTTCTGTATTAGATCTAACAGGACACTCACACCTACTTAAATATGTTATGATTTCAGCACTGACTGAAGGCATTTTACTGACCACATACAACAGCGCTAATGTAGGATTACACGGTTCAGGGCGTAGGACCACCAACATGCCACAGTAACAGTGGTGTCTTCCCTTCAGGGAAAATGACAAAATATACATTTTAACAACACAGCTTCAACTCTTATTTCAATAAAAACACATTTTCAAAAGAGGAACACCCAAGTTGACAACAACAGGAAATCTTAATCCTGCCGGTGGCGAGAACTTCCCATAAAACAGTAGAAGGAAGGGTTGTATCAGACGCTTCTTACGAAGGGTCAGATGTTACAAAAATACTTAAGTCTGTCAAATAAGCATCTGGCAATTTAGAGGCTCTTGATTTAAATGTTAACGTAATTATTTCAGACCCTTCTGAACAGTGCCCTTACGCTTTTGATGAAGAAGTGCTATAAAACCAGTGAATTGCATGTTTTTTTTAATTTTCATCATCACAAAAAGACATTTCAATTTCAAGCCCTTTTTTCACAGGTCGAACAGCTAACATCCGTTTTTTGTCTGTCATTGGTAAGGGTTTCATCTTCATTCAGTCCTGGTCCAAATGACCCTCCCGTAAAAGAGAGCAGGCCTATTTTTTCACAAAAATATAAACAACATCACTGCCCTCCATGATACTTTATACAAATAGTTTTCCTGGTGCATTCGTGACATCGGACATGAAAGGAAAGACGTCATTTTCCAAAGGAAAAAGGACCATTTGTCTTTTTTTGAATCAGACACACCTGGATTTACTGTTACAGAAAGAAAAAAAAAACATGTTTGCAGGTATGTGCTGTACAAAAGTGTTCAGACTCATTCAGGAAGCGGCGGCTCCTCTGTTAGCGCTGATTCATTTCCATCACCTGCAGACTAAATGTCTCACTCTCAGGAAGAACTGACCATTCATGGTAATACTGATATAAAGCCTGCGGAGCATAAACACCAACACTAAATGTTTGCTCTGAATTGCTGATTCACTCCCTGTAATGAAGTGTCTTGGGAGAGATTATTCCTCCGTGCCTTGTGACTCAAACATTCATCCGAATGTGATTCTAAATAAGGCTGTGTTCTTTATCACGGTGTGTTCCTCTCAGGACTCCATGTCCCGGCGTATGACCCAACAACCAGCCAGGAGGAGACTGAAGAGGAGCCTCTGTTCTGACATACACGTTGTCTCACTCATGACCAGCACGGATGGAGAGAGAGAGAGAGAGAGAGAGAGAGAGAGAGATTAGTGTAGAAAATATGATGTGAACGATTGTTTTATATCAGAGAGGAGAGGAGAGGAGAGGGGAGGGGAGGGGTGGAGGATGAGGATGAATCATCTGATCCAACATTCCCATGTGACAAATTGTACAATTACACACTTCCTCCTCTTATTCTCCAGACACAGACTGGTAATCTGGCAGTGGGCCACCACACCGAAATATGTGACCGGCTGACCGTGGTGGCCTACTTGATATGGGACCAGCCTGTTGGAGGATTACACGGTCCCAAAATTGCCACACCGAGTCCAGTGACCATCACCCCTCTCTCCCTCCCATCCCCTCAAATGGATCCATCCGTGTGATGTACGACTTAGAGGAAAATACACAAATGAATGTCAGGACACAAAGAGTGGTGTTGTAATTGAAAATACAAAAAGAACTGGAAAACATCCAGAAAGAGCATCCAATGCTAACTCAAACTGCTAAAAACGTGTCTGTGAGATAAAATTTGACCATTATAGTAAACATAGGTTCAATAGAATGATTTACAGGAGCAAAACTGTTCTTCTTTCAACAATGTGCTCCAAAGAATTGGATCAAACATCACCTATTACATCTCCAGAACATACTGCTAATTGCCATACCCGGCCAAAATATTCTACTGATCCAGGATCTATAATTTGATCTGGATCACCTCCAAAAGTTAATCACAGATCCCTTGTAATGTATCAGTCCTAATACCAAATCTGAATTAAATCTGTCCATGATTTTTGAAATACCTTGCTAGCTAACAAATACATGCGGTGATCACATTCGTTCGGTGGTGCAAAAACGGTGAGGCAAAACAGCTCAAGAGGTAGTACTTTTTGAAGTCCCAGAAACTTGGGAAGTGGGTTTTCTCTGCCAAACATTTCCGATTGATTCAGTACTTTCCAAATTTTTTTACAGGGATCCAGTGATGCTCTGGTTACAAGATGAGAACTCTTATTTCTGAGCCCTGCGAAGCAAAGAAGGAAGTTTACAAGCAATGGGCTGCCGATGAGATGCAGGCCTTACTGGTTGTTTATGCTGGTGACGACAGCCAGCAGGAATTCAAACTCAGAAAAGATTGTTTTGGGTTTTTTTTCATATTACAACTGACAAATTTATCCAACTTCACAGGTTGTAAAGTAGATTAAGGAAGCTTTTTATTCCAAGACAGCACCAGAAGTTTTGGTTAGAAAGAAGCTGAGCATGATTTAAAAACACCTACAGGCGAAGCTCTGAAGAGGGAGGGTGGTTGAGGGTGGGATGTTCGTGACAAAAAAGGCTACAGCCAAATATTGTTTCCAATTCAAGCCTGTACAGACATGATTTATTTGAAGTATCTAACACTATAATCAACTTTTCACATTTTTCTGTCCATGTTCATCGTCTACCATGTGATGACTGATGGCTTCATTTCAATCCAATGTCAGCGAATTCATATTTGACGCCCGGCGGTTATCTGAGTGTGTGCATATGGTTTTAGTTAGGCACTTTATCTTTAAAGCCAAATCAATGAGACGCCATGCAGCGGAGTGTTTTCTCACATACGCAGCAGCGCAGCGCTACTCTGGATTCACTCTCTGCAGCTGGTAGTTGCAGTTGCAGAAATCCAAAATAGCAAAAAGGGGGTTAACTCTCTCTCATCTCAGTCTTTCTTTCTTTCTTAATTTCGGACTCTTGACTCATGCATCCCACCACCTCCTCCTCATCTCCTCCATCACTCCAATTCCCTCTGGAGCTGAGCCTCCCTCCTCATTTGCTATGCGTCTGGTTTCTGTTAGTGATTTGGCGAAGGCCTTTTCGTGCATTCTGTCTAGGTACGGGAGCTGTTAAGGCAGAAACTTCTCTTTTACAACACAGCCACCATCCCTCCGCCTGTCTTGTCTTACACACTTATGTACATACAGGATAAATGAATTACTGGACAGCGCACACACATACACACACATGCAACCACACTACTTGCGTGCATTAAAACGATGGTTTCCATGGGTAACCGGGAGACACAGACTCCCTGTGGAGCTGCTGTCGTGGGTGCGTCCAGCTTCTTTGGATGGACCCACCTCATCTCATCATGATCTGGCTGAAACACAGCAAGTTGGGTTTCTCTTGGAAGAAATGTCTTGTTTTCTTGTAAAACTCCATGTGATGTGAACGATAATGGCCTCTGCCTGGATGGAAGACCAGAGGGGGAAAAAGTAGTAGAAGTATGATGGGAGGATCAGAGAAAATGTTGGACGAGCCTGTGAGAAGGACGTGGTGAGAGAAATTATCATCTTCATTCAGACCTTTTTTTCCATGAATGTTGTGAGAATCAAAGCCGCTGGTTTGGGTCCAGGAGCAAAAAGCGAATTCAAGGACCATGTTGGTGGTCTTGTATTTTTAGCCCATTAACTAAAATGTGTATATTTGACATTGCTACTGACATTTTTCAGGCTCACCGCAACTTCTTGGATTGATATGTTTTCTTTAAGCAGCTTAGTTCTTGTCATTACTGAGTCAGATTGAGCTGCTTTAATTTGTCGTTGAATTTATGATATTGTTGCAAGGATTCGGAAACGTTAGAAGGGAACAGATTTGAAAAGTCTTTGGCTGCTCTGATATCCGAATTTCAGTGTCAGCTGCTCTTACACGTTAGAAAATCCAGCGTGCAAACAATACCATTGCTTTTCGCACATTTTCATGGTCAGAAACGACAGATTCAGTGTGGCGTTTAATGGTCTTAATTCATTTTAATAAGCATATTAATCATCGTAAGAATACATAAATTAACGATAGTTACAGTATACATTGTGACCCTTTTTTTTAATGAGTTCATGAGGCGCATGACCGTGCTTAGACGTTTATTGAAGTGATTTAGTGATGTTCCGTTTTTCCAGAGATTTGTCTTGTTCACACCCTGTTGAAAATAACTGCATAGACAAAGACTCTGAAACAGATTACGTTAATGTGGTGTTTCGAAACCCCCCTCGTTACTGCTGCAGCAGAGGATTTCGTCACTTCTTCCGTGTACGATGATGATTAAAGTTCCAAAAACCGGAATTCGACACTTCCCATGAGGTGATTTCATTGCATCTTTCATCACACTCCCACGTCTGGTGAATGTCCACCATCTTACAAAATCAACGCCCTGTTCGTAATGTAGGTTTTCCACTGAAGAATTCCAATCCCAGAGGCCACTTTAAGATAACTTTTAAGAAGTTATCGCAGCTATTTTTATCAAACATTTCAGAGCTGCTCCATCACTACAACAGCTGTTTTCACAGGTTGACATGTACCCCTGTGTGACAAGACAGACATTCTCTTTAATGGCGCTCTAATGCCTGTTTCCTGGTGTTAGACAATAAAAAGTCGGAAGTACTGTAGGTTCTTGCGCCTGCCGCTATAATTGCTTCCATGTCTCTCTGTTGTGGTGCAGGCCATGCTGTTGATGTTAGCGGGAGGTGGAGAGGGGACAGCAGAGACCAGCTGGGTGGGGTCATTTACTGGCTCAGCTGAGAGTCCTGCACGTCGATGACACAGCTGTGGAGGCCTCACTGTGTGTGCTCTATGACTAAGGCTTTCCTTTACTCATAATATGCTATTTCCATGACAGTCGTCTGGAGACACAATCTCATACTACCAATTAAAGTCATCACAGTTAGCAACAAAAAAAAAAATTATCTCATGTAAACCTCTCATAGCTTTGTGAACTGTGAAGGATCCAGAGATGCAGAAAAATCTCTGCATCTATTATCCAGTTAAAGTTACATCCCACTCTTTGATTCTTTTTCTTTCTAACAACAGCACTCTTAAGATAAACCCTATTGCTTTGTCCATCCCAGTTTATTGAGCCCTTAGTAGAGTGCAATAAATTGGCCTAAACCTCTTTTATCCCTCAAAGGAAAAATCTAGTCACAAGCTGACTGTGTGATAACAGCTCAACATTAAATGGCAGGAGAACCAAATACCTTCCCTCTTTAATCAAAATGCTTTGCTGCTTATTTTTTTGAAGGATAAATGGACATTTTTGTCTCTTAATGTATACAAATTGGGTCTGGAATTGCATTTACCTGCAGAAAAACACTCAAAGCCTCTATAATTATCAGGGCAAGTTACCCGAAGATGAGTCACTCTGTGGGGAACAAAATGTGACAAGATGACCTCAAATTCACTTCTTCTCCCAGACATGTAAAAAAGGAAGAAACACACCCAGAGATTGATAGTGCTCTTTGCATAAATACTGGAATTAGATGGCACCACTCAGCCTGGCTCTGTCTATCTCATGAGAATCATTTCCTTCCTTTTCCAACTTTAAAATGGAACTATTTTCTTCTCTCGCTCATGACACTGTGAGCAAGTAAAAGAGCCTTTCTCCAGACGCTGTTACGCTGTCAAGTATGTTAGAACATCAACCACAGACAGACAACTTACATGTTTGTGTTGCTTCACTGGTGATGAATGCATGTCTACAAGGTCGACCCTCAGACGGTGGAAGTGAGCAGAAGCGGAGTCACACGCTGAGCAGACGGATTCAATCCTACATTTCTGTACATTTTCTCATTCTAAAAACTCCCGCCATGACCAAACCAACTTGTTCCCTTATGAGTGTTAACAGACGATATGTTCCCTGAGATGTTCTCTCACATTTGGTATAATTTTCCTTTTGGTCCTCAAGCAGGATGGAAGTTTGTCCTGGTGTCCCCTGGAGTGTTTTCACAGGAACACCTGGCACGCAGGGGGCTGGGGAACCAGTTCAATCACACCTGTGGATTTCAGCTACCACATCTGCTCTGGGGGTGTGGAGCATCCAACCACCTGGATGCAGTCTGGACACTGTGTTCATTCTCTTCGCCCAAAAATGTCTGACTGTGATGGACTGTATGAACTCCTGCGTTGAGAGATGGAAAAAAAAGACCTGTGTTCAGGAGCTTCTGCAGCTTTCCAGTTATCATAATTGAAAGGCCGGCTGATTATTGTGTACACAACTGCTACGTTTAAGTCAATATTCATTTTTCATATAATTGCAGAGCTAAGATCGCTGTCGTTGAATTGATGCACACTATTTCATCAATTAATAACTGCAACAGAAGGCACAAGAGGATATCTAGTATCTGTGAGCTGATAATTCCCAGCTCCGGCCCTCTACAGGGATCTGTGTGCAAAATAAGAAGTCCTTCAGTGTGTTTACACACCCAGTAGTCGATATAAACACCCGTCGATTAGCAAGGGGGAGAAACTGATTTTGTTTTTTTGGCACTTAAACACAGTGAATATTCAGCAGCTCAGAGATGCTGAAGAAAAAGCAAAAGTCAGTTATTTAGTCCACCTGTGGCCCTTTAGCTTGTTTCAGCATGCAGAGTTGACACTGTCAAGCCAAACTCTGCGGCCACCCCCCCCCCCCCAACATATTCTGAACATATTCCAGACCAGAAATAAAAACTGAGGCTCTCGTAGGAGTAAATGGACTTCCAGTTGACTAGAGCTATGTGGCTACAAGGCATATCAAATATTAAATATTGAACCTTTTCTTCCATTGTCATTATTTCTCTATTATAGTTAAGGGATACTTTAGGATCAGAATGGCATTTCACATGTAGATTATATAATCAGTATGTCTTCCATGCATTCATATATGCAAATTGGAGTATTCGGCATTATCATGTTGAAACTATCTCCACTGTGACAATGCCATATTGCTCAAAAAGTCACAATTCAGTGAAATAAAAGCATAATGAATACTTGTACTCTTGATAGTTTCAGTACATTTTGCTTACAGTACTAATCGAGATTTTGAATTAAAGATTTTTCCATGTCATCAAGCTATTTAGGAAAGGAGTTAGGCCAGATGTTTCCTAAGCTAATTGGCACAACGGTGGTTTCGTGGACTGTTCTTGTACAAATGAGCAAATCTGATTTTTTTTTAAAAATCATGGGTGTTTGTAAAATCAACAAAAAGAAACGTGATGTATGCCAATTGACCACGCAAACATTCAGGTTAAGACCTACGCTAATTCATTAAAAACTAGACACACTAATCTCTTAGTCAAAGTCTCCTGATGCCAATTGACTCTGGAACATATTCCAATGCTTCTTATAAAGAAACCGTTTCTACCCAAATCCTGTAGACCTCATTCTGTGGCTCCATTTTCCCGCAACCTCCTCCATATTCCAGAGCATCCATGCTGAGTTAAGGCCCTGGGTACCCTCATTAAAACAGCATGAGGCTCCAACTGCTCGTTTTCTCTAATAGGAACACGCCCTTCTTCAACAGTGATGCAAAGCTAAACTGCATGGGATCCTAAACCCTCACCGCTTCATCCTCACTCCCTTTCTTCCCGCTTCGCCTCCCACTGTAACTTCACCATCTTTCTATCTTCTCCCTCTCGTCTCTAATTGGGTCGTATCAAATTTCCGCACTCATTTTGCACACACTAATTTTGCTCCATACGTCATTAACAAGACTCGAGGTCATGGTAGCACAGAGAAGATTGGAGGGTTGCGTGGTCTAACTGTAAACCTGAACATATAAGTAGAAATTACCACAATGAATACAAGAACGTGCCTTGAAAGGGTCGTCAGCCATGACAAAGAAACAAAACATTAAAGTAATGAATGAGGAGCAGCTGCGTGTTCCAACTCAACAAAGGGACTTCTCTGACTCACTGGCTTTTACCCCGTAATCAGGACGAGAACCAGGGAGGGGGAGAAAACAGACCTTCAGGTGATTTGACAAAGAGAACGTTGATTCACCTGCCAGCTGCTGGTGAGGGGTCTGGCTGCTCAGCGATGGAGGCTGTGATTAGTAAAAGGTTAGAAGATGACCTCTCCTCCCTGGGTGAGTGGCCACACTCTCCAGGAGCCTAATGAAGCTGGCTGAGTGCAAAGAAAAAGGCCTGCAGGGTCAGAGAGGGATGTCAGTGAGAAACTACAGACCCCTTTAATCTGGTCACGCCAAACACAGAGCGCCGAGGACAGGACGTGTGTGTGTGTGTGCATGAACATAATTTAAGACCGCTAGGACACCCAAAATACATATTTCTCTCACTTACTGTTGTGGCATCTAGCCATTGAGATACTTTAGGTTTTATGAGTCCAGATTTTACAGTAAGGTATCTGTCTCTTATACTTTTGCCTTCAGTCCAGTGCAAGTGAATCTTATTTATGGTCCTCAACACATTGAAAATGTATATTCTGAAAATCACAGGAGCAAGTTTTGTATTTTAAAAAAAACAGTACACCGACTATTCAAGAGAATGTCCAAACATGCTAGTAAATGAATAAGTTTGCCATTTTTGGAAAAAAAATAATAAAAATGTCAGACTAAATATTCTATTTGTGGTTTTCATAGGAAATTTTTGCTTAGGAAAAAATACTTTTAATCAAACTTTGCTTTTGGATGAGTTATTTTTCAATGTATGTACACCACAAACATGAGTCGCAGTTTTTGTATTGAAGTAAAACCCCAGAGACAAACACCTCTGCTCAAAACAAAAAACAAAGACCAATTTTTCTGGAGCGCATAACAAATGGGGTACATGCATTTGTAGCGGAATTATAGAATTACTATATTTTAGTACATTTTCTACATAGGCAGTGCTTGAGGCAACAGTTTTAAAACATCACCATTGTTACAGTTGAAAATCGCAATCCATCTTTGTGGTGGGATGTGAACGGACAGCGTGGCAGTTTGCTGCCATGCTGGTGGCAGCAAACTGCCACGCAACTGTTACAGCTCAAGTCTCTCAGTTCAAAGTCTCTCAGCTCCCAGAGCTTCCAGTTACTCCAGTTACTCTTTACTCTCAAGCTCCTCATGTCCTCACTTCAACTTTCTTTGCAGTTTTAGTGAAGACTGATATCCATTTTAGGTTTTTAATGGCCTTTTTTCTTGCCACAGTGATGGATCATTGTCCAGACAATGTATTCAGAGTAAAGAATTCACTCACGCTAACTTCAAGCGAAATCCACGTGGCTGGACCTTCGTTCTGGAGTCAGAAGAGGTGATGCAGGAGGTTGAAAAGCATTTCATGACACGTGTTCGTACGTACTGGAAAGGCAAAATATATTTTGTAAGTGAAGCATTGCTTCAACTGAGGGGGAAAACAATGTGATTAAGCGCGTAAATAAGCAGATTCCTCTACAAGATGTGAGCCATGATGTAGAAAAAAGTGTATACACCCACATAGTCAAAACTTTCCTGTGAAATCTGCACCCAGCACGTGTCCTCCATCACCAAATTTATATGAGCCACTATTTCACTTTTATTCTTCAACAGGCCAGGGAGAAAACACTAATTGTGCTTATTTTAAGCCTCCGCGCCCAAGCCGAACAACGAGTCCTCAGTGTTCAGGCCACAATGTGAGGAGAAAAGTGGTTGGCTGTGAGAAACAATGCCGGAGGGTGAAAGGAGGGGGACCAGGACAGATTCTAATCATTAACCATCTCCAGTTCACGTTACTTCTTCAAGAATTTATGGCAATTTGAACTCCTCCTGTCTCTCTTTGGCTCTGCTGGAGCTTAATCTCAGGGAGGGCGGTTTGGGTTTCTATTGAAATATTTTATCAGCTCCCAGGATGTTGTCTGACATGGGAATCACGTTAATCTGTACTGAGATCACAGCGGTGTCCTATGATGTTTTTCAGGAACGCCTCGTCAGTCTCTGTTAACTCTTGCAACCCAGACAAATGAAGAATCCCGGTGACCAGACATCTTTATGATCCCCCTTTGAGGCCTGGTGGGAAAGCCTTCGTATCTCACGGGAAGCGCTGAGCCGTAACATTTTTTTTCTGGGAGCAGCTGGAGTGTGTAGTCATTAAATGAGGACCATCATATTGAGATCCAGCCGTGACCTTGTAACTTTTCTCCTCTTGATACTGAATTATCTCCCCTCTTTTCCAGTTAGCACAGGTCGGGTGACTGCATGTGACTGATGACTTCTCAATGTTGTGGAACATGGTAACCATCTCTTTTAATATTTTTAAGCAAAAACTGTTTGTTTTTTGCAATATTTTGCACCTGGTTTATTTTACGGGGATTTATCCTTGAACCTAAACTTTAAAAATTACCCAGACAGACAGAAGAAAAATGTAAACAGATACGGTTCAGCATTCCAAAGCCTGAAAGAGCTTAACCTCATGATCATTTAGCTGAACTGATCTGCTGTATTTTACTGATTGCTATCACTTAAAACTTGACATTGCTTCACTGATGAGGAGCAGATCTTTACAAATCCAAACTCAAAATGACCTCACGTTGCTTTGTTTGGCCGACGAGTCCAAGGGATGTCACTGCGTCCAGTACAGCAATATATTCTTAGAAAAGGGCCTCTGATACGTCCACTCTATCCAGTGGGATCCACTTTCCACTAAAACCCAGGAGACAGGCTACAAATAACGTTATGAAGTCATCCCTGATGTGTAATTAATTTTCAGCAGTAGTTTTCCTGTGATGGAGCGCAGCAGTGTTGTGACAAGCCCCTCTATCAAGCCCATCACCTGTTACATTCATGCTACGCCTGTTTCCCCGGCAGCAACCCAAAACCAGTGCCCGCTTGCAGGAAAACAACACTCAAGTTAAGGATGTGCTCAAATTGTATCCACTGATCCCTTTAAAAAAAGGAGTTGCATGAAATCACCATCAAGAATTTCTTATCGATTTTGTCAGGGAAAACCATGCACAAGTACATACCCTTAACAACCGAAGTATTTCCTTATGTGTTAAAATGTTTTTTAGTATTTTACTTCAAACAGTTTTCAGGAAATTTAAACACTTTAGGAACTTAAGGCCGTGGCCTCATTCATAGTGATAGAGGTCAAGCTGAAAAATCGTCACGAAAACTTAAAACGTCAAAACAGAATTTCTCACAGATATTTTGTCTCTTACTTCTTGTAACAGCTTCTATTTCAACATGTCTGGGTCATATTTATTCTGGATTATTTGCTTTGACTGATGCTCATGAACTTTTATCTTTCTTTCTTTTCTTTTGTCTTCCTTTTTGCCGTCCATTTTAGGGAAAATAACAGTGAAAATTAAACTAATGATAGCTGATGCATGACCATGGTAACTGAAGAGTATCCTCAGCTATATATATACACACACACACACACACACACACACGCACATAATTTGAATAAGGGAAGGACTACACCCTTGTTTGAACCATCACCAATTACAGTGAAAGTCCTAGCCTAAACACAGCAATCTAACAGCTTAAGGGGCTTTATGAAATTCCCTTAAATAAATGTTGTAGTTCAGGGACATATCATGTCCATGAGACAAACTTTAATAAAGTTTTGGTCCTGATTCTCAGCCCTGCCTCATTCGACTGGTCTGCTCAAGGATAACCCGATGGAATCAAGTCAAGCAGGTAGTTTGATTCGTCTGAAATATGACTGTAGCTATTTTTACAGAAGCGTGGCCCTCTAATTGCATTGAACTTATTAAACAGCTTTCCATGAAATGACTTTTAATTTGGAGATTAAAACAGAAATTTATAAACGATTAGCAGAATTATAATATATGACACGTGCCATCAATAAATGTATTTACATAGATAGGAATTACTAAAACACCACAAGAGAATCAGTGCCGCAGTTAAAAATCAATGCAAAATTAAATGCTTTCAAATGGGATTTGACAACATTTTCAAAAGAAGTGCATGAATATAGAATAACTTACTGCCTATTTCAATGAGACCTGTGATAGCCCTCAGTAGATGGTTGTTCCAATCAAAGAAGGAATCAGGATGGAGAATATTCTAGGAGTACAGTAGAAAGATGCTGACTTATTACAAGCACCACAAGAAAGTTGTTTTGTATGTTGCAGAACAAAATGTCTCATGACAGACAGTCGAGACTGCGGCGCAATCCAGGTTTGACTGCAGTCTTTAATTAGGGTTTCAATGTGCCAGAAAAAGTGCAGCCAAAACCAGAAGTCACCAACCTCTGGGTATAAGATGGCAATGCCAAAACGAGAAAAAAAACTGAATGAAAGTAAAACATGGCGGCACAGCTGAGTGGATTGCAGCAGAACCAGAAAAACAGCTGTGTGTCCACAGCTGTGTGAAATATGGTGTTTCTTGCGCTGGCTGCTGATCCCTGAGGATACGTCGGTCATCACTACACCCAAGTTCCCTAACAACAACACTAAAACACGATACAATATGGAAATAGGTGCAAAGAAAATCAGCACTTAGTCTCAGTTCAACTCGTGATTTTCGGTATTTGTTCGGTTTTATGATCATGCTTCTTTTCAGTTGTGTAACAAAACCCATCCCATTAGCTGAGCCGTTGGCTGAGAGCCCAGCTTTCCTCGAGGTGGAAGTTTATCTATAGATGCTTTCATGCTCTCTTTACAACAACATTAACAACAGTGGGTAATCTCATCTGAATGTTTTCCATTTTACCCGTGGAGACAAAAGAGGTGACTTCATGTCAGAGGGATGTCCTGCCTGACCCTTAAAGCTCTGAGGAGGTATATAAAGAAATCCATTAATCTCATCAAATGCGCTCTTTGGTGAATTGTGCTTGTTGACTGTTTCTGTTTTTTGAGATTTTATGGTTACCTCTGTTTTTTAAGGTCGCAGATGGCTTGTGAAAAGCAGCGGTTGATGACACTGGTTAAGACCCAGTGTTCGCAGACTGGTGGCACTGGGTTTTCATCCTCCCAGTGTGATGCTATTATGTCATTAAAATAATGTTGCTGCAGTATTACATGACAATGTGGTGCTTTCTCTTACACCCCTTAGCCACATTTTAGCCCCACTATTTCACACCACAACAACTCAGCAGTTATTGTGTTGGTAATGCAGTGTCTGATGTTTAAGGGGTAGAGCCATTAGATGTGTCATGTCACAAAACATCAGACATATGTGATGCCTTAACAACTGCAGGCCCCACCCCTTTGTCTGTTGCGGTGCCTGTTGTTTAAGGGACAGGGTCGAACCTCCCTGGCAAATGCATGACATTGATCTCAGTCATTCTATCATCCTGTCATCTTTAATCTACCGCTTTGATCACCACATACTGACAGACAGACAGCATCAAAGCTGTCCAGAATCATCACCTCCGGCCGCTAAACCACAGACTACCTCGGACCGGAGGCTTCGACCTTGGCACTGCATTTCTTTAAGGTACCAACAATTTGGACACCCATAAGATGACCAGTTGTTGAGACACTTGGGTCATAGACAGCCAAAGACTTCTCGTTTTTATAATGAAATGTTTCAACAGCTTTTGGATTTATTGCCTTAAAATCCAAGATGATGGCCAAGTGATCTGAGTCGGATTTTGAAACGTCAATTAATGCTAAAATACTTCAGAGTCAACTGCAGTCCATGTTCTGTTAATTTTGTTAAGACTTTCATGGGTTTTTGGAAGTAAGTGAGTGTTTCTTGGTGTTTGGGAAGCTACTGGAACTGGAATTGGCAATGAGTACCCATCAATGAACTGTGTGTGGCATTTAGTGGCATGCTGTCAGTTTCCCTGTTCATGTTGTTCATATTCATGCTAATACGGTTAGTAGTTGTGCAGTACATGAGCTGCTAGACAAATATGGAGTTCTGCTTCCTGGCATTTGCTTTAAATTCCTTCATGGTGTGAGTGTCGAGTAATATACAAGTTTCTCAATCGTTCCGACAGTAATTCTCTTTTTTCCTTCTAATTCTTAATAATGCCACCTCAGTTCTGTTTCTGATCCTGATGCTGCTGTCATCTGAGCTCGAGTCATCCGCCCATCCTTGTGGGGGTCTCAAAGAGGTGATGGGAATTAGAAGGAAACATGTTTTTGCAAATCTGGGAAAGGAAGCAGAATGACTTCCTGTCCCTGTGCCCGAACTATTCCCTAATGGACAATTAGGTGAATCATGTAAAAGTCCCTGCTTGTGGTAGATACCTAACCTCCACCATTGCAGGAAAGTCATTCATTCTTAATTAAAGCCATATTCCTGCAGCACTTTTTGTTTATCTTTTGCTCGTATAAAAACTGGCATTCACAGCAGGAGTCGGGCAATGCAGACGTTTATTGCGGCTCAGTTTTCAGTAGCAGTCTCGTATATCGATTGTTTTGTTCAAGTGACCTCATTTCCTGCAACACACGGGTTCACTTTTCTACCTGTAAAAACAATTCTTTAGTGTTGTGTGGTGTGGGTGAGTTTCCATACTGTATGTGCAGGGCCTGTTTTCCCCTCTCGTAGCCATGGAAACATATATGCTGCAGCAATTGTATTGTGTGTTTGGGGTATGAACGTTGGAGAGCTGAGGGCACTTTCCATCTGTGGAATAATCATAAAGGGCGATGATGCTGAAACATTACGCCAATGACCACAGGTGTTAAAAACAAAGCTGAGGGGTCACTTGTGAAAAACATCACTTCACCATCTGTAAAATTGTCATAACCACCATAAATAGTCTTATTTAATCTGGCCAAAGGCCAAAAATTTTGGCATCCTCCACTTTTCTTTTACACAATGGTCTGAGCAGCAGCAGTTTTGGTTTGAGCTCTCCTGTTTTAATTGTTTCCTGAGTATGGATCCTGAGTATGAACTTTGCACCAGAGAGAGAGAGAGAGAGAGAGAGAGAGAGAGAGAGAGAGAGAGAGAGAGAGAGAGAGAGAGAGAGAGAGAGAGAGTGAGTCTGGATTTCCCTCCTCAGTTCAGCCAGCATGTGAAGAGTGCCGGCCAGAGGAGCGAAAATATCGTACGCCTGTTTTATGAATAGTGCCATTTAAAAGGGATTGGTTTCGGTGATGATGCCATAGCACTGGCGTCACAGAGAGAGAGCATTCTTTCCAGGCGCTGGAGCAGCAATTTCAGACTGGTCAGCTGGAGGGATTTTACTGATTTCACATGTGTCACTCCTAAATGCCCTGTCGCTCTCCATGGCACTGTCCAGTCACAACATTCAAATTAAAGCCCAGACAGCGCTTTTGCACATCTGTCCACACCAGGATAATGACTCCACCACTCTGGATGTTTTTTTAAATGTTCTCTCAAAATATTTTGTCCAGTTCGCCATGGACTCCATCGTCAACCCCCCAGCTTCTTCCGCCCATTGGTAGGGGGAAACAATAGCTCCTGAGGATAAACAATTGATGTATAGTTACAAGACTGTTTACCACTGCCACAACTGTTCCAGAGGTCAAGTGTTTCTGGTGTTTATTTGTGTGTACGGGCCTCAGTCAGTTGGCTGAATACACACTCAGGCACATGGGGGTGATAGAAGAGTACTCATGTTTAAATCAGGTATCTTCAGGTAAAGCAACATACTGAAAAGTTTCCAATAACAATTTGTCATTGCACCGTTGCGTTTATAGCAAGATGGGAAACCTGCAAGAGACACAATGAAAAAAAAAACTCTGAAAACTGAGGCAGATATATCTTGACTTTTCGTCTGTATTCCAGGTATTCACGAAAATCTTTTCGTCTGTGGCCTCTCTAGGTAAGTGATATAAAATTGGAGTTCAATTTCCAAACTCACGTCGTTTCATAAGACTTTAGAAAACTTCCTCCAGAAATCACAAATGGCATCAAATGTCTAAGAGCTACTAACTGCCATGTGAAAAGTTGGTCCAATTCAATTATCCCCTTTGAGATGATAGCAGTCTTTGAGGAAGCCTTACAACCCCTGATAGTGGCTGTTATTTCTACCCCAGTTATCAGTTTGGCTTGCAAAGCCTTTTGAAAGGAAGTGCATGTCAGAGCAGTGAGTCTGTATCCTGCAACCAGAGCAGTGACCTCAGAGTCTAGTGCTCAACTGACAAAAGGCCCCATATAAGTAGCTTCTGACTCAGGCGCTCAGGGAACAGAGGAGAGTCATTGTGTCACTTCACCCGGCGAGCAACTTCCTGCTATTGAATTTTTAAATAATGCAAATATTTTTTCTTCCGCAATCAGTTGTTATAGCAGTGGCAAGCCAGACACCCATTTCAAGCTGTAAGATAATATAAGAGGCGCTTGTGAAAGGGTTGATACTGAAAAATATGCTCACCGGCATGTGGAACACTGGGCTGTAGCTTTCTATAATACTATCCCCAGTACTATCAGTCTGTGGTATGGATACCACAAGCAGCGTAGCTACTGGAGCGGATGAACACAGTAATTTAGATGCTGCAACACAGAGAGCAGGTGTGAGCGGCAATGCAATGTTAGTGCTGTCATCTAGTGGTTAATAATTGGGCTGCACCCAGCAGATGGTCACCGTTATGACCTCCAGAGGACAAAGGCTCATCATTTTCTACACTTTTTAGTGTGATTTCATGTAATCTACAGCCCTGACACATTAAAAATTAAAATGAATCACATAACACACAACACATAAAACTGTGCTTTTGTCAGCTTACTTTACATTTATCTTTGCCATGCCATATACCAGATCGAAATGTAAAAAAATGAACTTCAAAGTGTTACTGGGACCTGCTTGAATATGGCAAGAGAGCTTTCTTACATTGTGATATCACATTGAAGTTGAATATAAAATGTAATTTCACCGCGTTAGACATCCGAGTGACATGTTGTTATAAGTATTCGTGTTTTAATTCCAGAGATCGTCTGAACCGTTTTTGTGTGTAGTAACAATAACCTTGAGCTTTGACCTTTCATCAGTCCCAAGTGGAGGTTTGTGCCAAATTTGAAAAAAAAACAAAAAAACAAACTTCACTCCAACTGCATTTACTCACATGGAAATCAACATTTTGATCATACAGATCTTCAGCAGGATTGAAACGTTGATTTCCATTTGAATAAATACAGTTGACGTGAGCTCAGTCTGGGCTCTATTTTCTTGTTCCTCATTTCATGCTCTGCATCTTTGTCCTGCACCAGATCACCAAAGAGGACGCGCATGTTTTACGTCTTAAAAATCTGACCAGTGTCCCTCAAGGTCTTGTTGGGGTATCATATTAATGAAAAAGAGATGGACAGATGAACAAGCGGACATCACGCATGTTGAAAACTGTAAAAGTACTTCATCACAGGAGTAATGGTTGTGACCTATCGCAACCTTTGTGTTAGTTAGCTTTGGGTCATAGCAACAAGCCATCGCTGACGACGCAACCTTCAACCTTTAAGACCAGCCATCAATCCAAAATAAAAACACACGTAAATCTTGATCCTTTTTTTAAATGAGTACTTTATTGTTTTTATTTTTGTATATAAAAAAAACTTTGTGTCCACTTTAGGCAACAGTTAGCATGAGAGTAGCTCTCACGGCTATTAGATGAAAACCTAGAAGTCTTTTCAACAATCACACGCTCCTTTCATACAGAGAAAAAACATGATCACATCGTGTACTGGAGTTAATTTCACACAGCGGTCTCAAACCTTAAGTCTATTACAGGAAAGCCAATAGCTCAACAATAGGCAGCTTGTAATTAGCATCACTTCAAAGATGGTACTATGTTGAGGCACAAACACTAAGAGCTACGGAACAAACCGACAGCCTCACAACAACAACAGACGACTGCTTTGTTCCAATCTGATGAACGAACGCATCACTTAATTAGGTCTGAAACCGCTGCTTTGGTGCAACTCTGAAGCAAGTTTATATTAAGACAATACAAAAGGCAAAGAAATACATCAGACGTCTCATACACAGCAGCACATCCCGTGTTATAGCTGGCGACAAAACAAAGGACTGATTTTGTGTAAGAAGAGTCGGCACAATTACGCTGATCAGTACCAATCAGACGAAGCTTAAAAAAGACATTTAAATACCAGAAATGTTATACGATTGCGTTTACAATGACAAAACAGCTCATTCCATAATCACCACATTAATGATTTGCAGTACAGTAGCTATTGCGTTCCTACGAGAGGCTCTCCAACACTTCAGTCATCGAGAAACAGCTCCGTATTCATATAATAGTATTTCTCATGATGGCGGGGAGGAAAAAGCAGGGAGTTGTAAATCTGTAACATCAGCACCTTTCAGGAATAAAATATGTTTCCTCACTAATATACTGCCCTCATTCCCTAGTACAGTACTTACACGTGTACATGCACACACAGATGCGTACACACCTTTCGCTCACTCAACTTGTATGTTAGGCGTACACAAACACACACGCGCACACACACGCACACACAGATTGAACATAGAATATACAAATTCAGGTTGTTGTCAATCTGCACCATAAATTAGTAACATCACATAATTTTCACATTATTCTTTTAACTCTTTAAATGCTATTTTCTTTATTCGAACTTGAATCATCTCTTCCTAGGATTCTGGCATTTCATTATCACCTGAAATGACTACATGGCATTAAGAAGTAACATCTCCTCGTATCTCGTCTTGTTCAAATCCAGCAGTATCTAATCAACAAGAGACACAAAGAAATAATATCATAGGCATCGCGACTATTACAGGTACAGGTGTTCTGACAAAGTGACTGCAAGCAGGCCAAGGTGAGCAACAACTGAGGCCACAGCTTGCCTGCTGCTCTCTTCGCTTCACGTCTCCACGCAGCCATCGCTGCTCTCAGTTCACAATGTGCATACAGATTTTTTTAAAAAAAGCAGCAACCTCGGCTCGGTCTTGTACAATGCAGATGCATATACAGTACACAAGAAACAAGTATTTCCAGGATTATTAGGTCTATTTTCAGCGGCGGATTCTATCTGATGCCTTCATTTGGCTTGACTATGATCGCTGCAATAGAAAGTGAGCCAGTAAGAATCGAACAACATAAGCTTCTTGCACACTGCGAAAATGCTCAAGTGTTTTGTGTTGATAGCTTTATACATCACCAAACAAAGGGCTTATGTCAGCATTCATACACACACACACGCGCGCGCAAACACACACACGCACGCACACACAATGTGTTTTCTGTTTGCTGCGTTGGAAATTAACAAAGCACTACTCGCGGGGCTTCCTCATCCACAAACCACTCCTTCACGCAAGTGTTTTGTTTTTTTTTCCCATTAATGCCACATTCATCATCCCCAACAGAAATACATAGAATGTTGCCATGTAACTGCATCCATATTACTTCTGGGAAGTGATGTGCTTTCATTGTCGCCCCCCACCTACTCTGTTCTATTGTAATACTCCACATAACTCAACGACGATTACTACTACAGATTGCAACCTGTAATCATTCTCAACGATAGCAGTAATAAATGTGAAATGTAGTTTATTCATCTTAGATGAAGCTATTGTGCAAAATATCTGCAGTGAAGCTTGTACTAAACTTCAGGAGGCAGTGGATCCACCTGCTCCTCGGGGAGGCCCTGCTGAGTACTGGGGGACTTCTCCTCCACAACCTCCACACCTTCCTCTGAGTGCAGGATTCCATTGGTCAAAGACTTGCCTGAATTTAGGGAGGCCTTTTCAGGATTCTCCTCCTTTAACTCTGCTTTTTCTAGTTTGCTCTCCACACGCTTCTCTACTCCGACATCTCGCTCTCCCACCAAGTGCTCCTCCTGTTCTTCTGCTCTGGGTAGCGTCTCAAAGGCTGCAGGCTCTATGGGACTGAGCTGGTAGTAGAGCAGAGAAGTGGAGTCTCTGAGAAGCTCAGAGGGGCTCTCCTCCTGGTTGTCAGTGATGCAGAGCACTGTGGTGCCTGTGGGGAAGGGCCCCTGCAGGAGGACCTGCTCCACATCTGGCACCTCTGCCTGCTCTGGCAGCTCCCCTCCTAAAGCAGCAGGCAGGAGGCAGAGAGGCTGCTCTGAGAGGTCTCCAGTGCCAAGCTCTTGCTGGCCTGCCTCTCCTTCAGCCTCCTCCCTCTCCCTCCTCTCCTGCTCCTCTGCGCTCTGCAGGTGCAACACAGCTGTCTCGTTCTCTCGCTCCAGAATGTCCTGCTCTGCCAGCAGATCCTGAACCTCCACAACTGTCTGCACTTCGCTCTCTTCCAGCTCAGAGTCCAGGCCGGCCACTGAGGATAGGTCCGGGGATGTGGGACAAGTGGAGGAAGGGGAAGACATTGGGTCAGATTCAGCATACTGGTCCCCTGGCCCTTGTATCAGCATCCTCCTCTTCTCCAGGTCCAGCTTCATGATGGTGTGTAAGTAGTGCGTTCTGACACGCAGAGGGTTGAACTCAATACGGCCGGCGATATTGCCACAGCCATCCCTGGAGCATCCACATGGGAAAGACATTCGATCCACCTGGAGGAAAACGCATTCCAAGACACAGTAAACACTTAAAACTGTAATGCTGTGCAGTTTGACGGATGACATGCAGTACATGTTGAAGTAAAGACATCACCAGAGCTCACATTGTAAGGTTTTCAGGTGAAGACACACATGTACTTTCTCTTCAAAAGTACATTTAAAATATGATCATTTATAAAATCAAAAAGCCAACAACTGTTACCTGGCACTTGATGCCGGCCTGGCTGCAGCCACAGTGACGAGGGTCACAGTAAAGACGGCAGTCGCAGCCACATTCCTCCCGTGAGAGGCGGATGGCTCTGAGCTCGGCTTTCTCACGCGCATCAATGCGGGCGATGCCAGAAGCCCGCAGGAGGGCTCGACGACGCTTAGTGGGAAGGGGCTGAAGGAAGAAGCAGTCATCCACCTCCACCCCGTCTACATCCAGGTCCTCGTCTGATACGTCCTCCAGAGTCAGCAGATCTGCCTGAGCACACTCCACCGTGCCGTTCCTCGTCAGCTGCAAATGACAGTTAGGAAAAAAAAACATCAGCTGAAGACAATAATGTGAGAGGTAATGATTCCCTAAGGCTGAATTTTCATTTTATTTTAGAACTAACCGGACAATGGTGGAACTCAAGAGTTGACACAACACTCTATGAAGTAAAACTCCAGCCATTAAAGTCCTACTTAAGTAAAACTAGAGAGGCATTATCAACAAAATACTTCAAGCGTCAAAAGTTGTTATATCCAGCAGTTCCCAAGAGTTCCCACAAGAACTCCTGTGGTGATGTGATCTACTGGGACGCATCCCCAGATGCACCTCTGGAGTTCAAAGAGAAAACGATGAAGCGTGAGTGTCAGTTCGACTAAGTAGGCTACAACATGTTAACATTCAACATCATTGACTCTGTTTATCCTTTTAATAATTCATCAATTATTTGTTTTGACTTTAACATGTCTAAAAATACTATTAAAGCTTCCCCGTGATCAACGCCACCTCCTTCTAGACCGTTTTCTTTGTCTGACCAGCGACAACAAGAAAGTTTTCATTCTAAAACTACACGAGTGAAAAGCAGGAAGCATCTATTAGCATTTCTGAAGCTCTGCTGCATAAATATTTGCATTTTTCCTGGATACATTACTGAAGCTACGCACTTAATATCCAAATTACGATGGACTCCTCTTCTCAATATCAGTTCATCAGTGTAGTGAGCACTCTGGAGTGCAAGGAGGAATGCAGAGGAGCACCACTGAACACAGACCAGACCAGACCTGGTCCCCTTCCTGTCACTTACTGTAAGAACCAGAGGCTGCAGGGAGATCACCAAAGTAGAACAATGGAGGACTGATAAAACATCACTTGGTCTCATGAGTCTCCATTTTCTGCTATGACATTCCTATCTGATGCTGGTTAATTTCACAGAATCACCACAGACGTTGCCCATAGAAACAATTTGTAAAAGAATAGAAAAAAAACAAAACAAAAACCTGGCAGGTTAGTAGATGAACTACCTGTTTATTGAACTAAGGCCAAAGAGAGTCAGATGGTGAAAACATCTTTTAAATCAAGAAAAACCTTCAGTTACTCTCCAGCTCTGAAGATGCTACAGTAGCATCCATGCTAACCTCATCAGGAGCTGCCAGCGATGTTCTGAATGAACCTGTCCTGCCGACACAAATGCAAATCTGGGAAGGACCAAATGAACTGCAACCAACAATCAGAAGGTAGAATTTGAGGTTAAGATACATGAATCCATCCTGCCTTGTATCAATAATCCAGACTGCTGCTGGTAGTCAAAGGGTTTAGGAGATATTTTCTCGGCATGCTGAGCAACACCACGGCCAGCCTGAATGTCATTGACCGTGTATGTCCCCTTATGACCTGCAAAGCCCTTGTCTAGTGGCTGCTTTCAGCAGGACGTCACAAAGCTCAAATCATCCTGGACCGGTTTCACGTACACAAGAGTTCACTGGACTCAAACGGCCTCCACGGTCACCACCAGATCTCGAGATGAAGTGGAACAGGAGATCCACATCATGAAGGTGCTGCCCACAAACTAAACCAATAACTGAAGCACTTCTGAGGTCAAAAGGGAGTCCAACGTGGTACCAACAGGGGGTACCTAATAAACTGGCTGGTGAATGTAAGAGAGAAAGTAACACAACTTCTTTCAGATGTGTGGTTTACCTTCATCTTGCGAGCGTTGAGCTTCTCTTGGCGCAGGTGCTGCCGTAAAGTGTGCCGGTGGCTGGTTTCCTGTTCACGTGCAAACTCGCCCAGCGTGTAGTGTCTGATGGAGGAGTGGTGACGGGCCATACCCAGGGAGCTTCCCCCTTGGCTGGGCACGCTGGTGAAGCCCTGCCGCCGGGGGAAGTAATACACCGTCACCACATCAAAACGTACCCGCTTCCCCCCCGGTGACGGCTTTTGCTGTCTGAGGATGGATGTGGCTGATGAAAGGAGGAGGAGGAGCAGAGGCGGTTAACTGAACGCTTGCATTAATTAACTTCTAGTATTCTGTTGATTTTTTGATTTGTTTTTCTTACGGGTGAATGCGGTGCTGGAGGGGGGGTTGAGGCTGTCACAGCTGTCTGCGCTGTCACTGCTTGAGATGTCATCATCAGAGTCTTTAGATGTAGAGAATGGAGAGCTGTTGTCCACCTCTTCATATCGTCGTTTGAGGCTGAGGGACGAACCTGCCTCCATGGAAGCTCAGTGTCTGAGGAGCCGCAGAGAACATGAAGATGAAGCGGATTCACGATGGCTATTTGTCAAAAAAAAAAACAACACTCTTCAGTAATGAAGTATTACACAGGGATTCATATCTGCAAAATTTTAAAAGAAATTTTGTAGAATGCTGTGATAAAATTTTGGACGCAATCTGGATTAAATTGTTAATCCTGGATCCCGAGGACTGTTTTAGGCCCTAGGCTGCATCCTGTCCCATAGTCCACGAGTTCCCAAACTTTTCCAAACCCCCTTTAACATTCAAACTCTTGGCATGTACCACTTCTACTTCCACAGATGGCACTCGTACCAGCGGCTAAGCTAACACCGCTAACATTGATGCTGACTGGTGTTGGGCTGATGTTTTGATACTCAGGACAGTTTCCACTGCACCCATAGGTGTGGGGGCAAAATTGTTTCAACCATTTATCCGTATTCAAGCAAGCTTGGCAACATATTTGGAGCTTCTTCTATGTCTTTGGCCCCAGGTAGAAATGGACAAAGTCCACCGGGCTTGAAGGCTCAAACAACAAACTAACCAAACTCATGACCTGAATAATTTGAACCCAACTCTTCCTGTCTGAGGTCACTTCTCTGCACTAAACCAGAAAAAGTTGCCATCAGCTTTTGGCCCTGTCTCCTTTCATCTGTATTCCAGCGCTATCATAACCCCACCCCCCCCCCCACCCCATCCCCCCACCCCATCTCACATGAAATCCTTCTTTGAAATCATCAAGTCTAGAACCATCACCATGGCAACTAGGCAAGCAGGGTTTATGTGAGCAGGCTTGAAGGGAAATTATCTCTATGGCTTCACGCTGTTTTGTTGTTTTGTTTTTTGTTTCTCTTTCTGCTCAATTCTGCAATAAACAGAGGGCGATCGATGTGAGCGGAGCTGAAAGCAAATCAATCAAATCAGCTGGAGAGGTAAAACAAGGTGATGCACCTTCAGCTCACGCTCAGCGACGTCCTGTTCAAGCTGCCGGCGGCCTGCATCCCTCCAAGTTTTAAGTCTTCCAGACACAAAATTAATCAATACTTGCAATACTTGCTCAAAAACTATGACCAGTTCCTATACTATGACTAAGGTGTCGATACCTGTAATTAATGATTTACGATACGTCTCTGCGTCTGAACAAATGTTTAACCAAAGCCTGGGTTAACATGTCAAGTGGGAACGACAGTAAAGCTCTTTCCGACATGTGGATTCCTCTCAATGAGTCATTCAGATTTTAAAGCTGTCAGAGGTTACACTTCTAGTCTAAAAGGATTAACATGCTAGTACTGTAATACTGCAGATGTCCGCCTGTAATGGGGCTGAATGACTTCTGTACTACAGGGTAATGAAAGCTGTCTCGTCATTCAGTATCATATTTCAATACTTGAGGGGTGAACCTCCGAGGTTGTGGTTTGTTTTCTGTTGTCAAACTGATCTGAGTGGGAAAAATGGAAATGTGCTGAAACAAAAGAAGCTGAAACAGACAAACGAAGTTCAGCAAACTGGTTTATATTTGCGCGAAAATGCCAGGGAGTTGAAATCTGAAACCAAAGATGTGTAATATGTAATTGGGCCGTCTGATTCAGGATTTTCCTACAAAAGTGGTAATAAAATTTGGTTATGAAATGTTGTTATCAAACTCCTGTGGCAGCGTTTAGTAACGGAGGCAGGACGATTTATAATGCAACACAAAAGTTAATGATAGAAGTCATTACCCTGAGCATCTCTTCACGCGCTGGAATCACTACATATTAACCAAAATGGATTTTTGCGGCTGATGCAAGCACCAATATTACGGAGTAAATATCAGCCAACATTCTTTGTGCAATCATCTTTCAAATGTACTTACCAAATGCGGGATATTTTACCATTTAATAACAAACCTTATTGCCCAAATAATGACATCAGAGTCATAATAAACTTCAAAGAAGAGAATCTGATCGTTGGAAATAAATGCAAGAATCTTTTTTTTTTCTGGGATACAGTCTTTAAAATCAAACCGGCGCGACACCGACAGGGTTGGGCTCCGGCGAGGACCTGCACGATACGTATCACCCTACCATTTCACCATGGTATATTGCTCTATATTCCCTACACTCGAAATAACTGACGATAATTTTCAAAATAAAGAGCTGGCTTGTATAATAATACTTATATGTGTATCATATATCACAGCTGCAGGTGCTGCTCTACTGTCGCCCACCATGTCAGTCCACTGAGACTGTAACTGGGTGCAGGGGGGGTGATGGGAGGCCGTGCTGCAGTGAGGGTGGCCAGCAGGTGAAACTCTGCTGTGGCTAAACTTTACTCCTCTGGCGTCTGACATCACTGCCCTTTGGTTTTAGCCTCTTTGTTAGCATGTCACCTCCCATGCCTAGGGTGCAGAGTTCAAGTCCAAGGGTGGACGGTGCTTACACAATGCAAGGTTACACAGTGACATCTGCAGGACTTATGTAAAATATATCCACACTAGAAACCGGAATATCGTAATATATTCCTGTATCGATACCCCCCCCCCCCTCCTTAGAAAAGTCATACAAAAAGCATAGAAATTCAGGTTAAGGCTCCAAGATGGTATTTGGAATGAGGCTCTCAACTAAATAAGAAGCTGTGAGGAGCACAGACACGGATAATGGTGCAGTTTATAGAACTATGAATAGAGAATATAGAGCAGCAGAGGCGCAGTTCTGACGCCCCTTTGATAGAGTCATCCTGGTACTTTAACAGTTGCCGGCAGGTTCAATGTGGTATATTTTACATGCAGCCTGGATGAGGTATTTGTTTAGCTGGCTACACCACTGGGAGCAGATGCAGGGACTGACCAGACTGTGTTGGGGGATGTTTATCAGTCTGACAGGCGAAGGCTCTCTCTCTCTCTCTCTCTCTCTCTCTCTCTCTCTCGCTACACTACACCAGCTTTTACACACACACACACACACACACACACACACACACCACACCACACCACACACACACACACACACACACACACACACACACACACACACAATGACAAAGCGCCCGGTTAATGAAATACTAAACCCTCTTACCTGAGGCAGAAACAGGGACCCTTATTCCAACCAGCCCGTTGTCGTTTCCCCTTCCAGAGCGAGCCGCACATCAATCTTTTAACGCCCTATGAGATGCCTTTCTGTGCCAAGAGCAATATCCCTGAACCGAGTAGCCACACCGCAGCCGGGCAGCGCTGGTAACCGAGTGTGATCTGCTTGTGATTGTCAATTTGCAACACTTCTGTGTGACTACGAGGCTACTAAAGGCTCCATTCTCATTGTTCTGTTGAACACGAAGAAAACAGGAGCTGCCTGTTAGACCTGCGGGGTTCTGTTAGATGTTGCATGCCTGTCTATTTAAAGGGCACACAGCAGAAACAGGGGCGTCATATGATTCGCTGCAACAACATTTTCGGTGAATAAGTCTTATCTCCTTGATGTGAGCCTCGAAATATGTGCAAAGGAGAAATCCGCTGACATCTGTGTTCGTTTATCCTTTTTTCCCCTCTCTCTCTCTCTTCCTCTCACCGGGGCGGGTTCAGTCGGCGGAGTCGCTGTCTTCTCGCATTAACGCGGATTTTTTGTTTTTGCTTTTGTTTTGTTTGTTTTTTTTGGCTCGATTCGGTTGATGTCAGAATGTTGCAGGATTGTATGGACGAGAAGACGCTTTTCTCCCGGTTTCGCCCCGGCCCCGTTTGTTACAATGTAACAATGGAGGAAGAAGTTCCTCCCAGTTGCCGTATATATACTTATTGTGACATCACATACGTAGCCGGCACCGGAGCATGCCGGGAGATGAAGTGACTTTGTTGGCTTCTTTGTTCATATTGTGCAGAAACCAGAGGAGACGTGAAACATACATTATTAAAGACCGGAATAGTATTTAACATCGACCTGCGTTTGAACTCAAACTGATTTACATTGTTTTTACTTTACCCTGATTACATCTTGTCGAAACTAGTTTCCATGGTAACAAAATGACTGAGCATATTAGCTATGAGCCTCCACATCTGTTTAGCAATCATGACATTTTGGAATATTTCCTTATGAACTTAAAGATCCCACTCACACGGGTGTTCCAAAGTAGGGGTCAAGACCCCCGGAAGGTCACAAGATGTTTCTCATTTTATTACTTTTATTTTTTTTGGGGGGGGGGGGGGGGATAAAAATGGTTTTACATCTAAAATAGAAATGAGTTAAATTTCTATTCAATTTAAATTTGGCGGTGTGTTAAAGCCTAGAACTTTGTGTGGGTGTCTGTAGACCTCAGCCCCCTCAGAGATTGTGTGTGTGTGTGTGGGGGGGGGGGGGGGGGGGGGGCTGACATCTATAGTTTGAGGGTCATGAGCTGAAAAGTTTCAGAACCTCCTTTAATAAAGTTCACAAAAATGCTCTTAAATACTATTTTTGTCTGACAACGTTAGTTTGAAAAAAATAAACGATCAAACTGAAATCTTACACCACCATCTACTCCTGTCCTTGCCTAAGAATTCTACATTACGTGAACATTTTCTTCCACATTTAAGTGGTGGACACCAAATGTTTCCTACCAAAAGTTACTAGTAAAAGTGGCTTTCGTTTGTTAATTCTGAGGTTGCATTTCCATGCACTGTGTTTTATCAGTTAACCATTTCTTTCATTTCCTGATGTGAATCAAGTGCACTGAATTGAAATATAAACCTTTGCTCTCACTGTTTGGGTGCTGGAGTCTGCGCTCAGTTTTGCTCCGGCTTACCGAATGTTTATGGTGTCACAAATCATGAATGTGGAACTGCCATTTAAAATACAAGTTTAACTGTACAATGAAAATGTACACTTACCAATGAATGTGAAAACAGCCTTCGCACTGTCAAACTCTGCACAGATACGATTCTACACGTTAAACTCAAACATTCAACTGGGAGAACAGGAAGTCCAAGTGTGTGCACAGCTTTTCCAGGCCAGACGCTGACAAAAAAAATATGCACAAATGATGATCGAGAAAGAGTTTTGTCCGAACACTGGCTCAACAGCTCCCAATGTTCTGTTTATTTACTTGCAACATTTGGACCCACTGAGGTCTTCTTCAAGCCGAAAGATTCATTGTGCGGACAAAATTCTTTCCCAATAAGTAGGAAAAAAAAAAAAAAATTGCCTTGAGGGGGATTTTTAAGAACATTTAAAGCATTGTTAAAAACACATTTTATTTTCGCACATATTTTAAACACACACTCAACAGATAGCAGACAGTACATGAGTAAGTATTTCAATAAGGTGAACGTGATGGAACCAAGATGGGTGTCTAAAATGTTTTAAGCTATCCACTTCATGTCAGCAGCTACGATGGACTGAACATAAACTAACCACATGTCTTGACATGCAACTCCTGTGCGCCCAACGGCACATGACACGTGTCAGTATTTGGAAACGGTAATATCCCAAAAATCGTGACGGAGATTATGTGAAACAGACTATTAAAAAAAAAAAAAAAACAGTCAACATAATGTATGATTTGTTATGAAGATAATTTTAAAATAATGATCTATTGAAAAGAATTTAAAAAAAATTTAAAATAATGAAATGCAGATGAACTAAAAAAGCTTTTAAAGAAAGGAAGCACAAGGACCAGAGACAAATTGCTGGTGTAAACCACTGTGATCGCTAATGGACAGTGTTTCATCATTCGAGATTCATTCGTAACAACCAGTAGTGCCAATACAACACCAATGACTAGATGGAGCAGTGTTTGGGAGTCTTCGCTTTCTAAGGAGTTACAGATGTTTTGAAGGACAGCTGAAGTCCTGGAAGTTTCCCTTAATGTCCTGATTGTTGAAGTTGATGCCTCTGGTTGTGTGATTGCGTTAGCTTTGACATACTCCTTGCAGACTGGCTTATCTCCCAGTAGAGTCAACTTACATAGTGTGAAAGTCCAAGAACTGTCAGTCTGAATCACACTTTTGTGGCTTTGATTTCCTTTGTTTGTTTGTTTTTTTCCTTGGTTGTTTTTTTTTTGTTTGTAAGCGACAACAAACCATGAATTCTGAAGTGCAGAGCTTTGGCACAGCAGATGCTACGATAACTAAGAGTGAGAGCAGCTGTCGTACCACCAAACTCCTTCATGAGACACGAGCAACAGAGGAAACTATATCCATTTAAAAGAGAAAACAGCAGGGGCAAGGAGAACGTTACTTCACTGTGGTAACAGAGTCACTCCCTCAAAAGTAAGACAGTAAGTGAGGAGAGGCCAGGTGCTTCAGGGGCCTCGGGTTCCTCCCAGCAGCCACTTTCTTGGCCTCTCTGTATATTCCAGGAACAGCGATGAGGAGGGTGAAGCTGCAGAAGGGGCTGACCGGGTTTGAAGAGAGCAATTCAACGCTACTGTCCTACCCAGCCTTCACTTCAAGATGATGTGGTAGCCATCGTTTGTGTCATCTGCAGAGAAAAGAAATAACAGCTAATGGTTATAAATAAAGTAAAAACTATTTAACAGGCTCTCGTGGCTGTGTTAAATATAGAAACACATTATCATGCTCAAGAGTCAGGCTCAGTTACCTTTCATTGTGTCCAAAACAAAACATACTTCATCTTGGAAATTTTGAATCATCTATAAAGAGAGAAAATGTTGAAAAGCTGAGGAGGGAAAACACAGCAGTCCATAATCTGAGCATAAAAGCAGGTGTCATCTCAGATAGTCTTTAGTCTAGAGAACCCCTTTCCCAGCCGTCAAATACACCATCACCAGCTAATATCTAGCTTTTGTCTGCAACACGAACACATGCATTCATTATCTAATTCCAGATCAAATGACTCAGGGATTTATTGGCTCTGATTTAAACGCAAAACCCAAGTCAAAGTGGTAGCTTGCAGCCCACTTCTGGCACAGTACGACAACATGTGTCACAGGGGTTGGCGCATAGACGGCAGGGAGTAGACGAGGGTTATAAAAAAGTAACCACAGAAACACCGTAACTACCCTTTATACTGGTTTCTATGTTGTTGTTGTTGTTTTTACTGTTTTCTGGTGGGTGTCATCTTATGTGTGAAAACACCGTCTCACCTCATCGCTAACCAGCACATGGATGCCAGTGGGACCCTGTTTGAAGATCTGGTTGATCTGTCTGGGAGAGATGTTGAAGAGTTGAGCAATCTTCTCTGTCAGCTCAGTGGCGGTAAGTTCCTCCAGATAAATGGCATGATATACTGCAAAAAATAATAATAATACATGGGTACAGTCATCCTTGACATACAGTCAAAACATGTAGAAGTGTGTGTTGTATGGTTTTCACTACTTTGAATTTTACCTGACAGAATACTCTGTATAAATACACAAAGCAGTTGTGACATTAATGCATTTCAGTGTGACATTTTACTCAAACCTGCATCAACTTGCTTTAAATAAGTTCAGAATCCGTAGTCATACGTTAAATCAGCCACCAGAGTTGAACAAAAGAATAAAAGGTGAATTTAGGGACAACATTTATGGAACTGCACTTATTTCCTTGCTTGATTGATGAGACGCTTCTCTACAGACTAAATAAGCTCCAAGTCTTAGCTTAGCATAATTTAGCATAACGGAAACAGATGGCCTGGATTTGTCTGAAGGTAACAAAGCATCTCTTCGCAGCCCCTCTAAATTCCACTAATTACCATGTTATTTAAAATCAATATGAGTGATGATTTCACTGCAAACTCACAATGACAGCAAGAGTTGTCATCAGAATTCAAATTTAACTAAGAACGTCTCTCAGCAAGAAGGCAAATAACTGGGCTTGTACAGCTTTAGAAAGAGACAAAATCATTTTCACAGCACCTGAGCCAAAAATTACCACAATCATTGTATATTTACCAGCAGCTCATACTTACATTGTACATTTTGATCTCTATTATTTATTGCTCGCTTATTTCAAGACTAAGAGGTTAAAAAAAAAAACATGGGGACAACAGGATGAATGAAAGAAATAACACATATTCTTACCAAAGAAAGTGTTGGTGGCAGCTTCTCCATTTTCATGTTTGGATTGCTGCTCTCGCGCTTGTTGAGACTCCTGACATACGTAGATGGTTAACCTTGGACGCACCACCCTGTGCACCACAGCACCCACAGACAGAATGGACACAAATGACAATGGATAGAAATTTGACCTCATAAGATATATTTGATTTAATGACATGGTAAAAGAGGATGACCACAACGAAAACCCACCGTCCCTTTAGTGCATTAAAGAGTCGTATACCATCAGCTGGCCCACAGATCTGAATGACATCGTCCCTGGTCAGCTTCAATAGGTCTGCCCCTGGTAACAACAACAAAAGCAACATGTATTGGTGTATCGATCAGGGTCTTTTATATTCACTCTCACCCCATCTGTTGAGCCATCTTACATTATCAGATTAAAATATTCATCAAAACCTGCCCCACAAACCCCCAACCAAACAATAGGAATAAATAATAAAAATAACATTTCTCGCCTCTGCGTGTTGTTTCAGAGACAGTGAGATGTGATGAGAGGGTGGACTAGTAATGCGGAGCTGCTTTCAAAGGAAGACGGAGACATGAAGCCACAAACAAACCCACTATATAATCAACCAAGCTATGAGTCACCAGCCCAGATGACACATTACACTCATGAGTACTCGAGCAACTCAGTGACAAAGTAGCAGACAGTTTACAGCTCCATCTCCAGAGGTCTGAATCAGGCGCAACTTATTTGTGACTTATTCTGAACGCTTCCTGACCTGACTTAACTGAATCTGTGACATTTTCTAGAAAGAGTGCCAAAAACCACCTTATCTGCAAGACTTGGGTGATCTTTCTGAAATGGTGGAAGTGGGTTCACCCGGACCAACTCAGATCTTTCACTCAGACCCTTTAACTAACCCAGGACTGGCGACTCTGTCGTCTCCGGTCACCCGGATCCCTTTCTTCCTACACCTGCTGCTGCTGTCACTATGCTATGTTAAAAAATTGCCTCAGTACCTTTCCGCATCACCTGCATATTCTCGTTATAATATATCTACCATCTGTCAGGCTTTTAGCAAGTAGCCGAGCTGCCAGTATTTGCAAGGCAAGGCAAGTTTATTTGTACAGCACATTTCAGCAACAGGGCAATTCAAAGTGCTTCACATAAAACAAACATAAAAAGACATTCAACATAATTAGAGAATGTAAAGACAGAGAAAGACATTCAACATAATTAGAGAATGTAAAGACAGAGAAAGACATTCAACACAATTAGAAGAGTTACATTGCAGCTAAAGTAAAGTTAGAGATAGAAGCTAAGCAGGCAGATAGAAGTTACAGTGCAGTGTGAGATACTGATCAGAGGCCTCAAGTTTGATTTAATAATAGGCCACGGCAAACATATGGGTTTTCAGCTGTGATTCAAAAGAACTGAGAGTTTCAGCAGACCTACAGTTTTCCGGGCGTTTGTTCCAGATATGTGGAGCATAGAAACTAAATGCAAGTCCGGAAACATAGCTGTCACTCACAGATCCAGACTCATCCTGCATGTAGCACTTCCGTAATAGCAGACTCAGACCCACAAACCCAAATGGATCTGTGGCTCTTCTGTAATAGCAGACTCGGACTCACTAGTGAGTGGATCAGTGGTACTTCCTCTATAGAAGATCCAGACCCAGACCCATTGATCCAAATGGATCACTTGCACTTCCGCAGCAGCAGACTCAGACTCACTAGCCCAAATGGGTCAGAGGAACTCCCTAACTAGCAGACTCAGATACGCAAACCTGAGTGGATCGGTGGAATTTCCTCAATACCAAGAAACAGCAGATTCGTCTGAGCTCTGGAACTTTCAATAGCACAAAACATGGCTCAGTTTTGTTCATCATAGGAGAGCGGGTTACACCTGGTGCGAAATTCTACATTTCCGACTATCACTATCAATTAAGCAGCTTTTTCACCTCCATTAACACAGGAAAACTGTGTTCACATTAATTTGCAATGTCATGAAATGAAACGATCACGCTCGTAAAAAGATTGCATGTGGGCATGTTTCACAACATGACAGACTTTTTCTTTGATTCAATACAAAAACAAAACATAAAAGTAAATCCCTTCGCTTCTGCCTAAATTCTTGTCCCTGTCCTGCAGCGCTCTCATTGAGTCCCCTTGCTCCTCGGGGCAGGTGAGGTCAGCAGGCGTTCGGGCTGTGTGTCATCTAGGATTATGCTCTTGGTGACACTGATTCAAGTGACTTAAAAGACTCATTAACCTGGATCTGGTGAGTGACCCAGAAGGACTCAAATCCGTAAAAGGGAACGAATTTCCGGGCTGCACAGTGGTTAGCACTGTGGCCTCACAGCAAGAAGGTTCCGGGTTCGAGTCCCGGCTCGGGCACGGGATCTTTCTGTGTGGAGTCTGCATGTTCTCCCCGTGCCTGTGTGGGTTCTCTCTGGTACTCCAGCTTCCTCCCACTGTCCAAAGACATGCAATTTGGGGACGAGGCTGATTGATACTCTAAATTGACCGTAGGTATGAATGGTTGTTCGTCTCTGTATGTTGGCCCTGTGATGGATTGGCGACCTGTCCAGGGTGAACCCCGCCTCTCGCCCGTTGATGCTGGGATAGGCTCCAGCCCCCCCGCGACCCTTACTAGTAAGGAATAAGCGGTAGACGACAATGGATGGAACAAATTTCCCACCTCTATGAAATAGTTCTTGTGTAAAGTAGCAGGAGTGTTACATGTCAGCATCACTCATACGAGAACAACGGCCTCAAATAAAGTCTTACATTTGCAATAATACCTTGCTCAAGAGTCATTTTACCTGAGAAGTTGGTGAAGAGCCGACAGAAGGGTGAGAAGCGGTTTCTATGAAGCCACTGTTGTGCATCTTGTGGTGTTGCCGTGGGTAACAAATTCTGAGAAGGAAGAAGATGGCAGCCTCCAAATCAATACTTTACTGCCACTTCCTCACAACTTCCAGAAGTTGTGGTTAAAAATTAATAGCTTTGGGGCAACTCCTGTATGTCATTTAAGTCCTTAACTTGAAAAAAGTTATACACAAAAATATACGGCTTAGCAACATGTCAGCTAAACAGATGGATGCCCGAAATGTCTATCTAAATCATTGGCTACCGTAACAATGAAGAATTGCTCCAATCTCTTGCACTCAACAGAGGTTGACTGTGACCTTTTTATCGATGATTTACAGTTAACAAATGCCATCCCTCACACCTTGAAGCAGAAAAGAACTTTTGCTACACTTCTCTTTTTCTTAAGGGTTTCAGTGGATTTACTAGGAAGCAAAGATGTAACACCTAGATCACTTTCGATTTATCAATATTGACACACATCAGATCAGTGAGGAAGGAGCTACTGTACCTTGGCAATCAATCCAGAAGGTGAAAAAGCACTTACATCTACTACCTGAACGACAGGCTCAGGCTGGTGGTTCGGTGATCCATTTCTAAAAAGAGGAAAAATTTTCCACGTTACAGAATGTGAGGAACGGATGGAAACCTACATTCACAAGTACAGGAAATGTATTATCCAGATTTCATACATTTTCTTATGAACACTTCGCACCATCCTACACAAACTCTACAGCCGTTTCAGTCTTTGAAAAAAAAACATGTACAACCATGTTCATTTCTTAAAATACATCTTTTTAATTTCTATCTTTACTTTAAAGTAAAGAGTATGACTGCGTTGATTAAACTGCATGTTTGTATTAGTCTCACTATATTCTACTCTATGTTGAGGACAGACTCCTTGTACTTGGAGACTTTACCCAGCAATAAACCAGATTCTGAGAATCTAAACATCCTTCACTTTCTGTTGAACACACATACCCTTCTGCAACTGGGAAGCTGTTTTGTGTGCTGTTGAAACCAGGAGATGGTGAGTTGTTGACATATGTGACTTCAGGCCAGGGAGAGCACTGCAAAGATATTAACAGTTCTGTTATTGTTAATTAAATAACCAAAGATATATTTCTGTGTGGTAGCACAGAGGTGCAGTGGTCAGCACTGTCACCTCACAGCAAGAAGGTTCTGGGTTTGAGTCCCGGCTCGGGCACGGGATCTTTCTGTGTGGAGTCTGCATGTTCTCCCTGTGCCTGTGTGGGTTCTCTCTGGTACTCCAGCTTCCTCCCACAGTCCAAAGACATCAAGAGAGGACGAGGCTGATTGATACTCTAAATTGACTGTAGGTGTGACTGTGAGTGTGAATGGTTGTCTATCTGTATGTGTTGGTCCTGCGATGGACTGGTGACCTGTCCAGGGTGAACCCCGCCTCTCACCCGAAAGCTGCTGGGATAGGCTCCACCCCCCGTGACCCTTCACAGGATAAGTGCAAGAAAATGGATGGATGGATATTTCTGCGCCACGGTCCATTTGAGTGTCATCCTTAAGTGTTCTTTCATAGCTGTAAATTATTTGTCAGCCACTGCTTTCATAAAATTGTTTCTCAAGCAAATGTGCCCATCTTGTTTTTATTTCTCACTGTAAAGTCAACATCTGTAAACATCTTTGGTATGCAACTGTTGGTCTAACAAAACAAGGAAATCACATTTCATCTTGAGCTCTGTAATCAACCATTATCTGGGTTTTTTTCTCAATTTTTTTTAACGTACATGGGCGAAACACTAAATCGAAAAGTTGCAAGAAAACGATAAACATTCATTGGTTGCAGCTTAATTTGGAATGCTAGTCCAAGTTTTGATAATAACCCAGCACGCAGCTGTTTCTGCTCTTGCGCGAGGTCACTGGTTAATCACATGGCTTACTTGTGGAGACAAACAACCATTTAGCAAAAAAGTTAAAAAAAAAAAAAAAAGTAGTCTGTGGAAGGAAACCTGCAGACACTAGAAGAGCATGCAACCTTCACACTGAATGGCCAAAACCAGCTCACCCAGAATTTTAATGCCACAGGCATTCAGATCATAGATATGCCACTAGACAGTTTAAAATAGTTTAAAATGAAACATTCAACTAGTAAAAATGCCAAAACGTCTCTATTACTCCCACTATGATTTTAAAGAGTCTTTAGAAGGAACCACCAATGCAACCAAACTCTCCTGTCGTCGTGTCATTGTGATAAACAGGGGGAACCAAATAAACTTGTAGCGTGCGGTTAGTTTATGATTAAGTGACTTCAAGTGATTGTCAATATTCCGAATTTTGTTTTTCTTCCACAACTAACAGCACCCAATTCAATTAGATTCCACATATGTAGAGAGACAGACACTGAGCCACATTTGAAGAAATTTCCAGCAACCTACAGTGCTTATGTTTGAAGTGTTTTGTTATGAGTTAATTTCAGAGCCGGCCCTGACGTACCTGAGGCCCTATGAACAATTCTGCTAGGGGGGACTTCCGACCTGCCCCATGAGCCATACAGACCTCACCGTCAGACCTGATACTCCAGTACTGCCAGTGTAATCCTCCTTCCTTCAAAACAGGTTGCTTCAGTTAGTCTAACAGTAAGTAGACCTATTAACAAAATGTATAAAATATTAAGGCCGCTTGTGAGCCAATCTGCTGGACTAGACAGTTAATCAACATTTAACATTTAATAAAAAAATCAATAATTCAGCATGTCAAGCCATCCAATGCTTTAGATCAAGTCCAGACTTGTAACTCAACCTGAGTGAGACCAGACGATCATTTATGCGCCGTCTACTGAGGTTGCAGTACAAGTTTGGTCTTGTGCGTGAATATGAACATACGCTCATGCACGGTGCAGTAATCTGATCTGCGACTTATAAACACGGTTGCGGATTGGCGATAATCAATCATAACAAATAGTTGTGCGTCACCGTCACTTCTGCCAGGCACAGACACACAGAACACAGTGACTGACAACAAGCAAGCGAGACACAGACAGATCAGGATGCACTGCGAGACAACACTGCTGTTGTTTGTTGACATCAAACCTACCCGATGGATTCAACCACATGTCAGATTCTTTTTCTCTTTATATGACCAGAACGATAGCTCCACTTCATCTGCTCACCAAAGTGTTTTGTTGTTGATTTTTTTTTGTTCATTGGCACCCACTTTAGCTTTTGACACAAGGGGGAGGAGCAGCTTTGTGTAATTTGAGGGGGCCTACGCAACCTGCAAAGTGAGTGTATAGGAAGGGCCGGCTCTGGTTCGTTTGCAGGGAACAATAAAATAAGAGTTCACTGTACAGTTTTGATCAAATCCAATCCAATAATGATGTCAACTAATTCTACTACAAGGTAGTATTTCAGAAAAGCACGATTAGCATATTTTAGGCCACGGTAACCATAGCAAGAATACTCTCTACATACACAACAGTAAATAAGGCTAATTTTGATGGCCCTCATTCATATACTAACCTCTGTAAGAATGGTAGTTTCATACGATGGCTGGTATTTCTCCTTTTCCTGTGGCGCCCTCTTCTCCATTTTCTCCCTGTCTGTCTTCTGCTTTCTGTCTGCACCTTTAGGCTGAAGCAGGTCGTGTGAGGTTAGGTTTAGAAACACCATCACCAGAAGTAAGATTTACATCCTAAATATACACTTTTATTATCAGTATTGTGTCTCCTTTGCTTCACTGCCTGTATTTTCCAGTACATTCCATTTTTTTGTCTTTCCTTTTTGGCCAGTCTTCAGTGACACTTACCTTGAACACCTTGACTTGGCAAGAGGCAGAGTGGAGGTGTTCTGTGTACTCGCCACTCTCATTCTCTTTAAACGTGTCAATCTGGATACGGAAAGGCACACCCTTTTCTCCTCCGTGCTTGCGCATCGTAAATTCCGTGCTGATGCAGTGAACCTAAACAAGAAAATAAACATAATGTGGAACTTTAAACTGGAATGATGACATTGCATAAAATGTAAGCCAATTAAACCAATAACAACATTTACTCAAACTTTTTGTATGTGTAATTATATTGTAAATATAATCATTGCCTGTAGAATAAGACTCTAGCAGAAATGCAAGTTTAGCTCTATAGTTCCTCCAAATTGCCTGGGATTAAAGCCAATGTTTTTAATGAATGAGCGTAATTGAAGGACAAGGCTGCCCACCATGCTACCTGGATAAAAACTGAGGTTCTTTTTGATGGTTCCCAAAGGAACTCCACAGTGTTAAGCTGAGTAGGGTTAGCCCTGGGGTCGATTATGCCGACTGACATGGGGATATCTGCAATGGATCAATGTAAAACAGGCTGTTATCAAAAGAGTTCTGAATGGATACCAGTGTCATCTCAACTTTGTGCTTCAAGAATAGGCTAACATTCAATATTCAGAGCTATTAGACTTCTCTACATCATTCTTACAAGTAAATGAAATCCAGTAAATAAAAGAATGAACCAGCTATTTTTTGATAGGTGCTCACCCAAGTCAAGGATACGATCTCCAGGTCTATTCCAGCGCCAGCCTTCCAACTGCTGGTGTTCTGTGTACTGGAGTCGTCGGTCATGAAACACCACACGGATGATGCTCTGGAATTCAGAGACATTATTTTCATGACCAGTTCAAGGCAGATGTTAACACTATTGAAGCTAGGTCATCAATACTTAGACCCAGCAAGGACCTTGGAAAAAGGTGCAACTCTGAAACATACCTTTACCATTTTACCCATGATTTCCGGAAGTTCCCCAATTTTCCGATTGTCGAGCATGATAATTTCATAGGACTGCCCTGCAATGACAAGAAAACATAATGAATAAACAAGTAGAAATGAACATTTATAGCTTTTATCTGATCTTCAAAGTCACATTCATGCTTATACATACTAAATTTACTTCGCTAAAAGTGGGTGTCACTGAGTAAACGGCAATACTTCATCTTGAAAAGTGGCAAATGGAATGGCATCCTTGTACAGTCAACTCTGCAATAATTGTTAAAAAATAATTCAATACACATCACAATTTCAGCATGTAAGAGGACAAAACATTCTCTAAATGCTGTCTTTCAAAGGGACATAATCCTGCCAGAAAGAATGTTTGCTATAACTCTGTTTACAATCTTACACCACATATACAAATACACACAACATGGAATATGCTGCATTTCTCCCAACAAATGTATGAAGATTCACAGACGGTCAGGTGATAAAAGACAAAGAAGGACAAGGTCAAGGACAACGGAATTTTCTTTCAAGGAATACTCACGTAGCGATTATATTACAACTGTAGCAGTACAAGGGGATTCATAATCGACCGAGACACTGATGCATCAACTCATAAGATGATAAATATTTTACAAAGCCTCTGTTCAGTTATGGGCAGTCTACAAATCACACTGAACTCGGAGAACAGCCCTCACAAGGCATGTTTTACAAGTGAGTCTCACATTTAGCGCTAATTTCCTTCAAAATTGATGTGAGAAATGTTTTCAGAGAAACGCGATGAGTGCGTCGTGGTCACAGTTTAGCTATCCTAGTGCACTGGGCTGAATGATACACTGAAATTTTAGTGCAATCATAATTTGGCGTGGAGTAATATCCAAATCACAGCAGGTGTAACAGACAAACTTGGGTCAAAACACCCTTCAAAATGAAGTATTGTGGTGCTGCGGAGATATCACAGCCTGTGAATGGTACTCTACAGACATCAGCAAAGGACTACATTTGGTACAGGTACCTGCAAAAATCACACAAATATTGTTTCAATATTCTTTTCCATTAAAATATAGATAATAATAAGAGAATGAGAATTCTTCCTGAATCATATTACAATCACAACATCGGTCAAATAATCTCAAAGTGGTGGCTAACAGCTGAAGACTGGATTATGCTGCACAGTGTTACACTGTCCTCCCGTACAATCAGTCTCTGTTTTCTTCTCTCTGACAAACCAACATAATTTTAGATAATGGTCTGAATATTTTACACCTTGCAACATTGTCCTTATTTGCTCTGTGTACAGTGATGCAGCAATATATATAAAAATAAAAAAAAAACACTGATATGACTGCTAACTCAAAGAGTCAAAATTGAGAGGCAGCCTTCACATCTATCTATCTACATAGCGGCTGAGATCCAAGTGCTGACCTTGGTTGAGGTAGGTGAGTGTTTCATCATGCAGTTTAACGGCTGGCGAGGTAGCTGCACACAGAACATACTGGAAGGGAAGGACCTTGTTTTCAGTGTCTGGAGGAAGGTTTGACTCCTCCTGTTTGAAGATTGGCAGGGCAAGTACATCGCTGAGGATCAGACAAAAGAAGGAAAGCTGTTAGAAAGACACCAAAGCCCCATCACCTTGCTGTGAGACATTTACATTTGTTTTCCTTTACCGAAAAAAACAGGTTATATAAAACCTTGAGATTATTAAATGAAAAGGAGGAAAATTCATTAACACTCAAGGATAAATGGGTAGTAATTGCGTTCGCTGGCATTACAGTTCATTAATCATAATGAAGGTAACACTAATAAATGCCAAGATTTCCAGCCTGTATCTCATTGCTCCTCTCAACAGAAGAATTTTAACAACAAGGAGGCACTTTGCAGCTTACTCGCTATCATATAACAGGGCACTTAACCAGCTTGAATAGGACTCAAAAGACAGGAATCTCAGGTCAGCGAGACCTGAACTGATTTCACATAATGTTTTATTCCATGACATAAGGCAATTCAAGCAGCACAAACATCATTAATATCTACATGGACATTTTAGTCTTAAATAAGTCCTCACCACATGACAAATCAACAGGTCTTCGCCGATCGATCGAGGACAGGCTAGTTCTGCTGCTCCGATTAAATTTCATTACTCCTACAAGCAGTCCACTTTAACATATATGTTAAATTATTCCTGAAGAAATTCATCTTCTAAAGATATGTATGGGTTCAGTTTTTTATTAATGTGAATATAAAGGCAAAAGCTAAGCCTAGAAAAAAAAACTACTCATAAATGAACCTTGATCACTGTTTACAAAATTTCATCAATTTTACAAACTACTCAAAGTGACATCTGAAGCTAAGACGTCACTTTGTGAGTTCCGTCGCTATCACTGCCATATCTGAAGGTACTTTTGTCAATACTGCTTTGAGACACCGTAGATAAAGTGTTTTCATTGACATCGGGATACGAAGGGGTCTAAAACTGTACCTCATGCTATATGCCCCTGCACCGAGCTCCTGGCCGATGCCCGAGAGGCTTGCATCAAAGTCCTGGACCAGTCCGGACTCAATCACTTCATCTGTGAGAGGCAACTTGAGAGCCCACGCCATGGTAACGATGTGGAGACCTTACGGATTGCGGTTCACCTGGAGCCAAGTTTTAACCGTTTCCCACAACCTTCGTGGGAAAGGACAGAGAGAATAGTAGCGGCTCTAATACCTTTGAAACTGTCAATAAGAGACAGCAACAACCTTTTGTAGACGGACATGCCCACAAAACAACAAAATGGTATCAAATTATTCGTTTTTGCAATTGTCAGTAATAAGTCATCATTCTTCAAAATTAACAGCTGTAGTTTTAAACGCAGCACATTTTAAGTACTGATGCAAAGAAGTTGAGAAGCCATATCAACTTTGTTATTTTAATTTAGTTAAATAACGATTTCAAATACACAACTTACCTTGATGTAAAAGCTACTTGCTAAGACTGCGAGAGCTTCATGCCATCATGTCGCGCTCCTTCGCTTAACACTAAAATAAACATGTCGAGCTAACCACTTAGCCAGCTAACTGAGCCAGTAAAATGTTAGCCCACCTTTGTCTCCCTAGTTGGAAGTTTCACGCAAACAAGTTCTTCCCGATATACATATCTATAAATGAGATTACGTTGAATATATCCAGTAACTCTGAATAAATGTCACAGAAAATATTGCTTTTGTTTGTTTATCTAGCTTCGCCAGGAAAAGGAGCTGCCGTAACTTCCGTTTCATCTTCTTCGACGTTTTATTTCACAGTAGTACAAATGCGAGTGAGAGCGCATTAGCACCACCTATCGTTTTTAATTATTAAAACGCCACAGATTCCTCGTTTTAATAGGGATATTGGTCAAAGGGGTCCAAATGTTTCCACACGCAACAAAACGGAGTAATTAATAAAGGCTGTTTATTTGATTTCTGACATGAAAAAAATAGATGTGCTGAGTGAAGGTTTGAGGGCATAGTTGAAGTGCACTGAAGACTACAGTGCCAGTATGAATGTTGCAATTGCATTTTTGACACTGGATTTGTCTTTAAGCCTCCAAAGGCATTTTTAATGCAGTGTGGTCTGTAAGGAAAATTAAGCAATGATATTTTCATTTTTTATTTTTGATATGTCGGGGACTGAAGTTTGGAATTATTCAACAGGTCAGCAGACATTTAAATTTGCTATCAGTCACTTAAAATTTTCAATACAGAAAAAGAAGACTAATTCTGCATGGTCAGGTCTGTATTGCCATGCATTTTTTCAGTTCAAATACACTGCTCAAAAAATAAAGGGGACACTATAATAACATCCTTAATCTGAATAAGTATTCTTAAATACTTTGTTCTTTACATAGTTGAATATGCTGACAACCAAATCACCCACACACACACACAAAAAAACCTCAATAGAAATCAAATTATTAACCCATGGAGGTCTGGATTTGGAGTAACTCAAAATTAAAGTGGAAAAACATTATAGGCTGATCCACTTTTGATGTAATGTCCTGAAAACAAGTCAAAATGAGGCTCAGTAGTGTGGCCTCCACGTGCCTGTATGACCTCCCTACAACGCCTGGGCATGTTCCTGATGAGGTGGCAGCTCCTGATGAGGTGGCAGAACTTTCTCCACAGTGTCTCCAGACTCTGTCACGTCTGTCACATGTGCTCAGTGTGTGAACCTGCTTTCACCGTGAAGAGCACAAGGTGCCAGTGGTTAATTTGCCAATCTTGGTGTTCTCTGACAAATACCAAACATCCTGCATGGTGTTGGGCTGTAAGCACAACCCCCACCTATGGATGTCGGGCCCACATGCCACCCTCATGGAGCCTGTTTCTGACTGTTTGAGCAGGCAAATTTGTGGCCTGCTGGAGGTCATTTTGCAGGGCTCTGGCAGTGCTCCTCCTGTTCCTCCTTGCACAAAGGCGGAGGTAGCGGTCCTGCTGCTGGGTTGTTGCCCTCCTACGGCCTCCTCCACGTCTCCTGGTAGCGCCTCCATAATCTGGACACTACACTGACAGACACAGCAAACCTTCTTGCCACAGCTCACACTAATGTGCCATCCTGGATGAGCTGCACTACCTGAGCTACTTGTGTGGACTGTAGACTCCATCTCATGCTACCACGAGAGTGAATGCACCTCCACCATTCAAAAGCGGCCAAACCATCAGCCAGAAAGCATAGGAACTGAGAAGTGGTCTGTGGTCACCACCTGCAGAATCACTCCTTTATTGGGGGTGTCTTGCTAATTGCCTATAATTGGGGCCTGAGCCCAGAGGTACTCCGGGGGGAAGACCCTATTGAGTTTGCTTGACACACTCGGCACTTCAAAACTTAATTTGACCCCCTAAACACGCTCAAATTTGGTACACACATCAGCTGCGGCGAAAAATTCTATATTTTAATTTTCTATATTTAGATTTTATAAGCCCTCAAAGTGGGGGAGACACCTTTGACCTTACAATTGCAACCAATGGGGAACCTGTCTGCTCTCATGGTACATAGTCTCAAACACTCGCTTCTCACATCCATCGTCATCTTCCGCTTATTCCTACACATTAAGGGTCGCGGGGAGGGCTGGAGCCTATCCCAGCGTCAACAGGCGAGAGGCGGGGTTCACCCTGGACAGGTCACCAGTCCATCACAGGGCCAACATAGAGAGACGAACAACCATTCACACTCACAGTCACACCTACGGTCAATTTAGAGTATCAATCAGCCTCTTCCCCAATTGCATGTTCTTGGACTGTGGGAGGAAGCCGGAGTACCTGGAGAGAACCCATGCAGACACAGGGAGAACATGCAAACTCCACACAGAAAGATCCTGTGCGCAAGCCAGGACTCAAACCTGGAACCTTCTAGCTGTGAGGCCACAGTGCTAACCACTGCACCACCGTGCAGCCTTTGCTTCTCACATGTAAACTAAAACTCCCTCAGCTTAAAAAAAAACACACTGACAATACACTGTATTCCTGACAAAAATCCCTACAAAAATACGGTATTATGTTCCACTTTTGCCCAACACATGCAGAGCTATTTCATTTTGACACACTAAAAATGTCCAAATCCTCCTCTCTCTCCACTCTGACACAGACAGCAGAGAGCAGCAGGGGAGGGGTTCTTACAGGGTCAGCTCTCAGCTCTGCACTCACGCTCTGCATCAGACTCAGGCTTCTATCTCCTAAACGACAAGGCCTACAGATTTGCCACTTATACCATTAAATTCGCACCACAGGCGCACATAGGATCAAGCCCTAACAACACTGCATGTAGCTTTAATGGAATCTCGAAACACTTACAGTCAAGGTTTAGAGTTGAGTTCAGACGTGAGGTCATTTTGGGACAATGCTGAGTTTGATTTGAAAAGTTGGGAAACAAATTTAGAGCTGATTTTTTTTTTTAATTGTTTAAATTTTTTTTAGTAAATGTATTTCTGAATGTGCGACTGACATGAAATTTTCACCAGATGTCGGGAACAACCCATGCAACCCACACATGCAAAGAAATCAAACCTTAGATGTCCATGAATTATGTGTAATAAAATGGAATGACACAGGAAAAAAGTATTGAACACACATCTTAAATCTATTTTTTACTTTTTACTTAGGGATGCACCGATGTGTAAATTTTGGCCGATACCGATATCCCATATTAATATTGCTGTCATGGCCGATAACCGATATTTACTGATACCGATATTTTGTACAAAAGAACATGTAAACACTGTGAATAGGAAAGTCATGTATTTTCTTTATTTCCAAAACTTGCAATACATTGTTCTTTCAAGCTGCAGGGCCTCCATAACACACACAACTAAGTGTTAGTTTAACCCCTGAAGCAGCACTGCTTTTTTCAGGGTTTTTGTTAAAACACCATACCAACATTCAAAGCAGCACAGCTTCCACATAGTTCAAGACTCAGATATGATCTTGGTCTCTTTGGAAAGGTAACATTCTCAGGTGTCTTGCAGAAGTGTCCATTTAATTCTAGGATTTACTGACAAGGAGATACAGTGGTTAGAATAAAGAGTTTTTAGTTCTGCCCATTACTCTGTCTGATTGTTGACGATTAAAAACTAGGTCCATGACCAGCTAGGACTGAACAGACATTTCTAGTCCACAGACATAGGTCCTGACCTCCTTCAGTCTAAATCTGAAGTCAAAATGTCAAAAAATGACGTGTATACAGTGTTTGGCACGCAAAAAGTCCTAGAATTCATCCATCGGCACAATTTGGAGACTCCAAAAGAACATCTGGATACCAAACACAAAAACATCAGATCCAAACAGGTTCTTGGTCTCTAATGACAACCAACACTGGCAGGATGCAGCTTTACATGGGATTTGGATATTTTTGGTCGTTTTGGGATGAACAAATAGAGAAAAATGGCGCAAAAGGCGCAGCGTCAAAGAGCTATAAAACTGTAAAAGTTATCATAAATTGTCATGTATTCTCAATTGAAATTGAATAAGACTGACAATAATAACTCATATTTCACTAACTAATAATTCCAGCCGCTCTCCGCCGCTCATACAGTCGAACTCCCTGTAGGAGACCGCGCCCCTCCCCCCACTGACGCAGTGACTTCACACATTCCTCATGCAAATCAGGCTGCTGACTGGCCGGCAGAAGTAAAGACAAGTAAACAACAGTATTTAAAACATAGCATAGCCTATTATTTATTGTTTGTACATGAACACACATCTGGAACAACTGGATTGGTCACTCATAGCTCCATGTCTGGGTCCACTCCTGTAAACACTGCCCGATGTCTGCCCGGTCAACCGCAGGTGTCTGAATGTCCGAAGCGGACAGCTGAGGATCCATTTCAGCCTCTTCCTCTGCCGAAAAATCACTTACTTGCCATCTTTTCTCTCACTCTGTCCCGTTCACGAGCTTCAACGACGACAGCTCTGCTTTACGCAGCCAAGCTAACTTTACGCACCGCGAGTACGCAAGCCTCCTGCTGTTGCCCATGTAACCTGATCCCCTCATGCTAGATACCGTTTTTTTCGTCTGTTTATTGGCTAAAAGAATAATATCTACTTTATATTGGGAAAAAATCTCATAGTGTCAAGTGTCAATCAAGTGATGCATGGTCCACTGTGGAAGCTGGGGTCTGGTTGGGGTTTCAGCCCTGAAGCTCAACAACCCAGGCACTGATTGGCTCATGCCTGATGTTTATGTATTCAGCAGAACGAGTGTCGCGGAGATCAAAGTAATACCGGCTACTGTATATAGTGCTGTGGCAGGAAGTTAGGAATGTTGCTGTTACCACTAAGCGACGCTGTTATTCTAATATCCATCCATCGTCATCTTCCGCTTATTCCTACACATTAAGGGTCACGGGGGGGCTGGAGCCTATCCCAGCGTCAACGGGCGAGAGGCGGGGTACACCCTGGATAGGTCGCCAGTCCATCGCAGGGCCAACATAGAGAGACGAACAACCATTCACACTCACATTCATACCTACGGTCAATTTAGAGTATTCAATCAGCCTAGTCCCCAATTGCATGTTTTTGGACTGTGGGAGGAAGCCGGAGTACCCGGAGAGAACCCACGCAGACACGGGGAGAACATGCAAACTCCACACAGAAAGATCCTGTGCCTGAGCCGGGACTCGAACCCGGAACCTTCTTGCTGTGAGGCCACAGTGCTGACCACTGCACCACCGTGCAGCCCGTTATTCTAATATAACACGTATAATTTGAAAATAAGGGAAGCAGGATATAATCATTCTACATTCTACATCTTTGGACTCTTGCATATTGAACAAAATGCAGTTTGTTTGGAAAGTCAAACGTTAATCGCGCCAGGAGCACGAAGTTAGTATGAGGGAATTTAAACTTCGCATGCCGGTTGCCCAGCAACATTCCAACTTAACTCCGGCGACGAGTAACTTTATTCATCGTGATTTGGTGTGTCATAATGTTAGACCACCAGGTTTCGAATGCGATAGAGCATGATCGGATACGTTGTTGTATGCCGCTAAAATCCATCGAATTCCGACGTTGTTTACGCGCTGTTCCAGCACCAGTACAGTGCTGCTTACAATACTATTTTGGGCTCGCCGTGTCTTTAGTGGCAGCAGCATTATCCCTGCGCCCTTGGCAGAAAGGCACAATCAACTCTCAGCAGACGGTTGACAAAGAACGATCTTACTACATAATACAGACGCGCTAAATGTTGCAGGCTTATGATCATCAATGCTGTTCCAGTGCTGGTGTGCTCCATATGAGCACCTAATCAAACCTACATAAAGTATCTTAGCACTGATAAATGAAGGTAATTAGCAATATCTAATATTACATTTGCACCACAAGCTGTTCATCAGTCAACGAGTGTTGCTCAGGATTACTGCTGAGAGTTGAACTCACTGAGGAAGACTTTCTGACAAATTGGAATCACAACAAGGAATCCAGGGGTGTTCATTACAATTGTATATTAATGCACAATGAGATCTTGCATTTTCCATGATCATATTCTGGTGTTCTTGATCTTCCAAAACAGAAAAAAAAATCACTTTAGGGAGCAAACGGTCATGTCAGATGCTCTGTAGACCAGAGAGAACATTTCAATCATCATCATCATTATTAAGGATTCAAGAAGTTTATTGTCATGTGTACAGTAAAAACAGTACAATGAAATTCCTACTGGCCTTTCTCCCTGCCCTCAATAATACGATATGAATAACTGCAGCATCAGTAAGCTCGTATTCAGCTGGCGGTCTGTGTGTAGAAGCTCTCTGTAAGTCTGCCTGATGGCAACTGAGTGAAGAGGCCATGTTGGATCCTGTCCATGAAAATGACGTGAGCTCTCCTGATGACATCATCATGTTATATCTTCATCATTCCGGTGGTCTCTGGCTGGGACAGGTTTCAGCTGGACCTCCTAAATTAATCCTTGACTCAGTTACCAGCTCATCCTCAGGGCCCACTGCAATCTAGTAGACCGAAGTTGTAAAGTCCACTGGGAACATTACTGATGTTGCTGGAAACTGGCATGCCATTTGCTGGTATGGCTCTTTTTAAACCAGTCTTTCTGTCCCTTTCAAGATGGTCCTTGTTACAGCCAAACAATAAGGGTAAGAGCCCAGGCCTTACACAAGAAATCATACATCATGTTGCTCCTTGATTGAGCTTTGCTGATGTGTTTCTTCAAGTGTCGAAACAATGTGTCAGCAAATGATGGATCATCAGAAGCTTTGGCAGCTTCGAATAACTTCTCTGGTGTTTTAAAGTCTTTCAGGAGGTCCTTTGCAACTGCCTTGAGGGTCTTTTCCATGTTTTCAATGTTTTTTAATTCCTTAATGGAGTTGCTGACCTCCTCCGGCACCTTGCTGGACAGATGGTTAATAAAATGAATCATGTCCCCCATCTGCAGAGAGTTTCTACTTTTGGCAGGGAGGCGCTCAAACAGCCGTGCCATCAGAGAAGTTATCAGAAGCCTGGCTCGCTCTTCTTGCACATTGTCAGAGGTGGTATGTGTTTTAGAGTTGGCTGGCGACTGGGACTCTGTGAAGGGGGACACCTCAGATGGTGACCCAGAGCTGGCATGCAGGGACACCCCAACACATGGAGCAATCTCGCTGTCTGGTTTGGACCCGACCTCTACATCCACTTCAGCGAAAGAAACCTCGCTCTCCAGCTGGGACCCGACTTGTTGATCCTCCTCAGCTGGAGCCGGCTTGGACTCCACATGAGGGACAACCTGGGAGCTGGTATATCGGGAAGCCTCCCTTGGTGATTGGCTCCTGATGCTTGTATCCAGCTGGGGCACAACTTGTTGAGCCACCTCAGCTGAAGAATGGGTCTCAGCATCCACAGGCAGCTGTGTCAGCTGCTGGTCGAGGTAGCAGGGGGGCACCTCTGCTAGTGACTGGGACCTGAAATGTAGCGGTAGAGGTCTTGGCTCCTGGAGTGGAGGGGACACCTCAACAGGTGAGCAAGACCTGTTATTGGCCGACCCACTTTCTGGCAACTGGCACCCAAGACGAAGAGGCATATGCCTTGGGCGCCTTAGTAGGGGGAGCACCTCAGCTGCCAACTGACCACGATCTCGTGGAGTCAGATGTCCTGGCAACTGGGGCAAAGTTAGGGGGGACACCTCAGCTGGTGGATGAGACCCAAGATTTAGACGCATATGTCTTGGGTGCTTGCGTACAGGGGACACCTCAGGTGGCGCATACAGTTTTAGATGCGCTGAGACCTCTAATGCCAAATGGCAGCTCTCAGGGGGTGTCGGTTGTCGTGGCAACTGGGGCAAACTTAGGCGGGACACCTGTGATGGTGAACGGGACCCACACTTTAGAGACACATGTCTCGGCTTCTGGAGCAGAGGGGACACCAAAGGAGGCAAAAAGGACCTGCTTTTGAGGGAATTTGATGTCTCGGTGAATCCTCTTTGATCTCAGACTTTAACCTGTTCAGTCTCTACCAAATAGATTAAAGTCTGAGATCAAAGAGTAAAAAAGAGGTAGCCAGCATCCACTTCAAAGAACCCAGTTAAACCAGTTCCTCTGCTGAGGGGTTCCTTCACCACGATCACTATCATTTGAAATTGAAATGATACACTCAGGCTACAAGACGTTCCAAGAAAAATGTGAAACAAAGCAAAGGTTGAGCCCTATTTGTTCTTTTTGGACCATGAAGAGACACTCTGCAGTCATTGTGAGCAGGCTGGGCTTCCTCAACCCTCCTGTCCTCTTCTTGGCGTAAGTACCTGTAGTCAAAGAATTCTGTTTTTTTTTTTTTTTTACCATGGCGACAAAAAATCTCAGGTTGTCATCCCACAATTCCACACTGATATTCAGTGAACATTAAGGCTTAATCTTTAATATCTTGATTAATATCTTAATATAGGATAGATGAAGCACTGGCTATGGCTGTCCCAATATGCGATCCAGGAAATTCTTGTGCATGCAACACAGCTCTTCTCATCTCATCTCTCAAGTTATCATCAATCCACTAAGCAGTAATTGCGTGTTCACACCAAACGTGAACGCGAATTTGACACCGGATCATTTTAGTGTCCGTTTGTGTCATTCGCGCCAATACGCGAAGTCGCTCAACTGCCCGAGTAGTGAGTATTTCCGGTGAATTTCACCGCTCGGTGAACCAAGTTTGTCCAGGGGCTGCGTCTGGATAACTGCCGCTTCCAGCGGTATTTCCGGATGACGACTGGCCAGTTTAACGTCCTGCTAGCAAGGATCGATTCCACAAATTGACACCAATTTATTCAACTGGTTCTTGTAATTTTCACACATAGTGTCATATCGCACCGGGTTCCCACAGATAGCCGCAATCAACTTGTCCGCCATCTTGTGACAGCCAGCCGTGACGTCGGAACATTCTCAACGCTGATTTTCTGTCTTGACAGGAATTTTCTGCCGAAGTTGAATATTTTCAACTTGCGCGAATGGCGAAATTTCGCCTCCCGAATTCGCCTCATTCGTGCCGCCAGACTGAAAATTCGCCTCATTCGCAGTTTTACTCATCGGACCGATACCGGTATATTAAAAAATGACAAACATCGGCCGATACCGATGTCACGGCCTATATATCTGCATCCCTATTTGTAATAGTTTCCATTGGTCAATGCTTATTTTATTGTCCCTGTTATGAACTTTAATTCATAGGTTTTTTTTTTCCATTGTTAAATGTTTTGCTATGGAATTCATAAAAAAAATTGTTTACCTGAAATTTATAGTCAATATGTTGTTTCTATGATTTTGTAAAAGTTATGATTTTAGTTTTAAGTGGATTATAAGGCATTGACAAAACTTTATTAAACCGGCAATCTTTTAATTCATACTTTCAACTTGAACCAGACCGAGGTGGATGTCCTGAAATCAAACGTCAATTCACTTTGTTGAATTTCAATTTTAATTTTAAACTAAAAAGAGACATCTTGACATCAACGTCTTTTCATCCAACATATGGGCCCAATTTAGGCAAATGAGAAGTGGAGTGTACCATTCATGATGGACCTCACAAAACCAAAAACCTTTTATGAAGAAGTTATATTTATAACATAGCATGTTACCTTTATTATTTAATCTGCAGTATTTCATATTCAAACTGCTTCATAAAGTACATTAATCATAGATGTTTGTCATTCTTATGATTGCAATTTTGACAATACTGCTACATTTTGCAAAGCAAAGATTTTTTTTTTCTGCCCAAAAGAACTGAAACACAGGAATTCATTTCTCTCACGAAAACAACAGGAACCTTACACTGTACAAAACCAATCACAATCCCTTTGCTCTTCCAGGTGTTACTAAAGTGCAAATAATTCATGAAAAATTGCCAAAGGTAAAAATAACTGCCATTGTAATGTTCTATAGAAAACAGCACATGAAAACACGCTCAGTTAACTCATTCAACATGAAGGTTATCAGACAACATTACCTCTTCCAGAATTAGTCAAAAATTGTAATTCTGTTAATCAATTTGATTCATATAAGGCTTATTAAAGATATCTAAAAATCTGGCACTAACGTATCAGGCATGTGAGACTAGTTTGAGTTCTTAGGCCAATTAAGCTCCTATTTTAAAAGATGAGCATTGGAATATAAAAAAAAAAGGAACAACAAAAGAAATGTTGGTACATTAAGTTAAAAGTTATATCAATAAACAAGAAGAAAGACAGAATACTCTCAGAGCATTTTAAGTGCATTTAAAAAAAAAAAAAAAAAAAGTGAAACCGAGACAGACTGTCGTGACACAAAGGAAACACGCAAAAAAACACACTTACATTTACAGGTGTGGCATCATATGCAACAGCCTAAACTAAAACTCATGAACACAAATGCCGTGAAACACCAGAAATGACTCCGGACCGCGTGACACGACTCCAGCTGATAATGAAAAGTACGAAATTCAGAGTATCAATGAAAAACATGAAAAAAAGCTTTTAAGTTCATGATTATCAATAAGAAATATTGAAATGATGATTGTCCCAAAATCCTTGTTTATTGGTCGGGAGTCATTTTTGCTGTTCTTTAGACAACTACGTCTGATAAAGAGAGTTAGATTATTAGCGGTACCAATACTGCATGAATACAAATAAGTAGAATGGCACTTGGAGAGTGCAGATGTCCGCCAAGGTCCACGTAAAATAAATGCAGATTTTTCAAAAACAAACAGCACGGAAAAAACATTTCCTCCTTGGTGGAGGCAACAAGCAGCAAATTCAAACATCAACGTTGGTAAGAAGCTTATTCTTCAAATGTGAGAATAACGCCAGTCATTGTGCCAAAGAACTGAGGCGACTCAAATTAATTTCAGAGGTGTAGCTTAGAAAATCACTTGTATAAAAATTCAACATGTGTTTTTATGACAAGTCTCTATCACCACATATGATACGAGGACCATGCAGTGTACACATATACGGCCTTAAAACACTCATTTAAAACTCTTTCATAAGTCTTTTTTTTAAATTTCCTTCATCTTCTCATATTCTTGCAATCTTAATGAAGTTTATACTGTATTTACATAAGAACCTACATCTGAGTTTAACGTTCAATTAGCAAAAACGAGACAGGCAGGATGAGTTTGCTACTGGACCTGGAAGACGTTGATCTTGCTTGTGTTTTTTAGAGTCTGTCGCCGGTTGCAGAACCATACTCGCACAACCTCGCGGTCGTAGTTTAGCTCCCTTGCAATTTCTGTAATCTCTTGGCCTGTCGGCAGAGAATTCTTCTCAAAGTAGGAGTTTAGGACTTCTATAGCCTGCGGTGTGAAACTGGTGCGCCGCTTGCGTTTTTTGGACGGCTCGCCACCAACAAACTCCATTAGATTCTGCTGGCCCTTCTGGTTCCAGTGCTCAGCTTCAGCGAGCCACTTCTCCAAAACCGGCTTCAATTTCTGGGCACTCTTTGGAGTGATGTCCAGTTTTTCAAACCTGTAATACAGAAAGTACAAAATTGACTTTATTTCATGACTCTAAATCGCTTTTTGCCATCGGCATTTATGCATCAGTCCTCTCCTCTACGTCTTGGCAAGACAGGCAATGTAGGCACATTTCCAAATTGCTGCTTCAATGCAGCGTATATAGTCTCTATCTGGATTTATGAGTTTGGGGGGGAGTTGTTGACTTCATTGTTAAATAAAAACCATGGCTGGTGAATTTGAGTCAGGCTGAAATCAGGTTTGCAGATCGCATATCAGAGTTCAGTTTGTGTTGTATTTAGTCACGTTCATTCACGTTATGCGTTCGCGTGATGTAACAAATGCGATCGTTGGGTAGCCGAGCGCCGTCGTCAAAACAACTGAATGGAAAATAAGTTCATAAGCATGTTGGAAGACACTTGTTAGTTGTCAGTTTTCATGCCAGCAGGGATGAATTAGAGACGACTACACTGAAAGCTGTTTGAGCATGAAGCACTCTTCACAGGAACATTTTAGACATTCATACAGAAATCTTACATTTACCTGTAAAATAAGTGAATTCCATTTCACTTGCATTACTGCACTAAATGAATGAGCGTGAAGGGATTCGTGATAGTATAAAAACTATGTTTTACAGTTTCTTACAAAGGTAAAATGAACGTGGGTGTAATTCACCTGCATATGGCAGACTGGCTGTAGGCCGGGCCCTCGGTTGCGGTCAGAGCCTGCCCTACTTGTGTCTGAGTAAGCCCCAGGGACAGCCGGCGGATCTTGAAATTCTTAGCAAACTCTCGGATTTCCTCCAGATTAATGCCTTCCTCGCTGCTGACGACCTGCTGGGGTTCTACAATTGTAAAGAGATTGGTTAAAAATATCTACCTACTTACAATGGATCTATGTTTGGATGTAGAAGAAGCAGGTGTGCGTACTGCTGACAAGCTGGCCCACTTTTGCCATGTCTCCACAGGTGATGGGTACAGTAGAGGAGAGCGTGGTGGATGTCTTCAGAACAGACGGCTGAGGGGCGATGACAACTGGTGACTGAGTGACAGCTGTTACAGAGGCCTGGGTGGAAACACACACATACACATACATCTTGAATAAATAAATTGGACTCTTATAGGTGCAGATCCAACTGGCAACATGCCATAATAACGTCTACCTGTGTGCTGGGTTTGGTAAGTGTGAGAGGAGCAGCAGCTTTGGGCAAGACGGCGGCAGACGCTGCGACCGTGGCAGGTCCGTTCCCAACTGTAGCAATGAGCTGGCCCTGGGTGTTAAGAAGCAGCTGTGGGGTGACGGTCTGGACCTGGAGACCCTGGAGGGGGAGGGTGGGAGTAGCTGCCCCTCCAGCCAGAGAAGCTGGATTCAACAATAGCGGGAGTGTTCCTATAACCTACAAGTGTTGTAGAGATCAAATACACGATAAGTGGATAGAAACCTTAGTGTGGTTTCTCAAGATTCTACATCACATTACTGTACGAGTCCACGGAGCTGCATGAAAAAGGCCAATTTGAGAGGATAATCAGTTGATGCATTCACTGATTGAAATTACAATGCTGATTGGTTGACACAGATGCCGATTACCTTAAAACGAGAAACACAATATCAAAACGTATGTGGCCTGTCACAGCTAACATGCAGCTGAAAAGCACTGTTCTACTGACCAGTGTTCTAGTGAGGCCAAGATCTTCTTTTATGGCTCATGGTACAGGACTACAAGGACAAATAAATTCTCCTTAAGAGGAAATAAAGAGTAAAGACATTTAGGGAGGGTTTATGATACCAACCTGCCCCTGGGCATTTGTGATAATCTGGCTGGTGATGCCAGCCATGTTGGACATGGCACTGGTGATGATGGGTGTAGAGGTGAGGGAACTGAGAAACTGGGCCTGTGCGCCAAGAGAAGCAGCGTTGATCTGAGAATAAAATCACATGTGCATAAGTACAGCAAATCACATGTTATGTAGAGTTGTGTCGAGAGAATAAATCTCTTACAATGGCAGGATTGATGGAGAGCCCTGCCGTCTGTAGAGCTGCTAGAGATATGTTTGATGGAGAGACCGTGGTCGCGGCCGAGCCGACCTGAGCTGCCGTCACCTGAGCAGCAGTAACTTGAGCGCTGGTCACCTGTGTCGGCTGAGACGTCACCTGCTGCATCGCCTGCTGAACTGGCTGAATGGAAGCTGCTTGAGGCTGGAACATGGTCTGTGCGTTTGACTGAAGCTGGGGCTGGACTGAACTCAGGACTGTTGCAGCTGATGGAAGGGTAAAGTAAGTTACTTTGTATTTGCAGTGCTGGGATAAAAATCAAAGCGGCTGTAGTTTATTAAGCATACGGTTGGATACAGAAGACATGGATGATACCAGACAATGTGTTTGAGAGTTTGTTAACCGATGTTTTTGCCGCGGTTATATTTGCTAGCCATCAGACGCCATAAGCTTCAAGCTAACGATACGTGGCTGGCCCTTTCTGTACTCTAGAGACACAAAGATTCAATGCAAAGGAGAAAAATGTCTACATGAGCTCACAACACATCTATTTTTGAGCACTTGTAAGTAAAATTTATTAGTAAAGTATCTCTATGACTGACTAGTCAACCCAAAACATATCTATGAATAATTACATGTCAGATGACTGCCTCTTTGCACCATGGTTTGCCCTCTGATTGCACGCCCCTTAAATCCCTAAATGAGCCTAAACACGCCCCGAACGCACACAGAGTGCCATCCGACAACCACCTGCCGCAATAGACCACCTGAAAAGGGCTCATTATGTTTACCATCCTGACCATCTCAGATTAGCATATTAGCATGCAACCATACGCTTACTTGCTCAAAAATCAAAGTACATGTCAATGCGTATATCATGTTCTAGTCATCTTTTATGCTGGGACATTTAGTTTCAAGACACTTTTGTGCATGAAGCTAATTGGTAACCTCATAGCAACAAATGTGTGTGTGTGCGTGTGTTTTACCTTGGAGGCCAGCAAAGGGCAGCTTGAGGAGGCTTCCAGCCGGTGTAGCAGCTGTTAGCCCAGGGAGCGAAGCTACATTGCTGGTAGGGAGAGTGAGAACTGCCAGACCACCCTGGCCAGCAATGGAGCCTGCCATACTGAGGGGGATGAGCAGGGGCTGGCCCAATGACCCTGTCTGGGCCAACATACCCGTCATCAAAGTAGCCAAACTTTCCTGAGACAGCATCTGTATGTCAAATAGGAAAATTTGTAAATGGGATGATATGTCAGATGGTACTTTTTTTTTTTTTTTTTTACAAGTATTCATGTACTTTTACTGGACTTCATGCAGTATAATACAGAGATTGTGCACACACTTGAATGCTATGTATTTTTAGGAATGTTTTCCAGTTGCTAGCTTTGTTGCTAACAGATTCTCTTGAATCAGTCACAATGTGCACCAGAGACAAACAGCTTAGTCTGTAAGTTACTTAAAGTAAACCTGAGCAAGATAGTTTTAAAATGAATCCCTCTGACACATGAATGTTGGGCAAAAAAATAATACACCACCAGTCAAAAGCTTTAGAGCACCCCAGTTTTTTTTACTGAAAATTATTCAGGTTAATGACTCATTGCACTCTGAAATGAAGGCACATTACAAATAAACAATTGGAGCTGCTGAACAGCTGAACACACCCGTGGCATTCTTTCTACAACAGAAATCACACATTCTTCAGAAAGTTCTTCCCACGTCTGTTGCAGGAGGTCCCATAAATGTGCGGCTCCTCTTCTCTCCAGTTCATCCCAAACCAGCTTGAAGGGGTTGAAGTCTGGAAGCTGTGGTGGACACTCCATGTTTTCAAGCTTGCCATCTTGTTCTTTTTTTCCTGAAGTAGCTCTGGCATAGCTTGGACTTCTATTTTGGGGCATCACCTTCCTGTAGGATGAACCCCTGACCAACTAGGCTCATACCAGAAGGCACTGCAGAATGCTGTGGTAGCCGTTTTGGTTCAGGGTGCCTCTCACTCTGCACAAGTCACCAGCCCTGGATCCAGCAAAACAGCCTCAGACCATCACACTACCTCCTCCATGTTTGACAGTTGATGTCACACACTGTGGAACCATCCTTGCGCCTACCTGACGGCGTACAAAGATCCTGGGTGATGAACCAAAGATTCAAATTTGATTCATCAGTTCATAATACCTTCTTCTAGTCTTCAGTAGTCCAATGGCAGTGTTTCTCGCGGCAACTCATCCTGTCAAACCTGCAGCCCACAGTCTTCCCTTCATAGTTGAAGCTGAGACTTGCTTAGAACGACCACTTTTAAGCTGAGCTCAAAGTTGTTGTCCTATCACTTAAGCTCTTAACGCTCAGAAACTTGTCCTCTGATTCAGTTGTGGCTTTGGGTCTGTCAGATCTCTTCCTTTCAGAGTTTCCCCCAGTTTCTGAGTGCCTTTTTGTGGAGAAGAAAACTGTATTCACTGACACCTTGAACGTCTTTGCAATTTCTCTGTAGGAAAAAAACCCTATATTTTTATGTGTTGTGATGGTCTGTCTCTCTTCCATTGTTAATTGCCTTTTTCTCACCATTTTTGCACCAACACACAACTTTCTGCAGTACAATACTGTTCAATTGAGGCTCACAAGGGTATGGTACCATAGTGTGATCCAACACTGCAGACAGAGGGGGTTGCAAGCAATCAAGGAAAGTTGGAACACCTGTAGGAATTAGTAGCACCCGCTTTCAAGGCTTGATTAGCCTTCATTGCAGCAGAGCAGCTTGAAACTGTTCACCAATTTCATGTTCCCGGAAAGACGCCTTTTTGTATAATTCTGAAATGTACAACCTTTTTCTTTAACCTCTGGCAGTTCAGCACTTCCATATGTTCCATTTCAAGCTATTCACCGGTCTTGCACAACTTCAATTGCAGTAAATAACTGGAAATATTGGGCTGTTCCAAAACTTTAGACTGGTAGCGTTTATGAAAAAGGTCAAATGTAAGCGAGTTTAAATCAGCCATACAAACTTAGGTAATATTTTTTGGCTAACTTTTTTTTTTTTTTATTCCTGCCAATTTCACCTGTACAAGTAACTCAAGCCCTTCTAGACACCACTACTTTAGGCCTTTTTTTTTTTTTTTTTTACAGCTGCCATTTTGCAGGGCCAACACAGGTGTAATTAATAACTTGAATTATGGCCCTGTTCCATTTAGGTAGGCCAGGGTGCTGGTACTGTGCATGCTCACTTTCTGCATACTGACATACTAAATAGAAGAGGCCATCATTTTTTATGCCTACGTTTACAATGTCAAAATGTCTGCTGTCAAAAAAAAAGGGGGCCTATTATTGGTACCTTCACCCAAAAACTTGATTCACATCTGACTCTCAGTAGGTGTCTGCATCTTACAAAGCGCTGTGAGAGACGAGCTACTAGGAACAGTGAGACATGAATATGTTGATGTTCATAGTCCTAAACTGAAGTCTTCTAGTTTGTTTTCAAATTAAATCGGTTGTTTATGGATTATTGTGCATGAAGCTGAATAAAAAAGGATGATACTGGATGATGCGTTTTGAAACATATGGGTTGTCAGGTGTTTTTTTTTGTTCTGTTTTTAGTAGTCAGACTCCTTTAGATTCAAGCAGAAGATCCGTGGCTGATCCCTCATGATGAGTACTTGAAAGGCTGTACATTATTTGGGTGAACTACCTTTTAACAACATGAAGCAACAAGTGTGTAGATTCAGTCATACCTGCGGACAGCCTTGTACGGTGATGGGCATGGCTGCCTGGGGCTGCGGCAAGGACACACTGATGGGAACAGCAGGTGACAGCGTTTGGACAGCGGGGACTGGAGCCTCTACAGATGCCACCTGCTGCTCACCTAGCACTGCAGGAGCACAACCACACTTGGTTCTTCCTGACATTTCAAACACCTTTCAAAGCTGATTTTCACATTTGCACTACAGTTGTGTAAAGTAGCTATGAATAGCAGATCATTTGCTATCCACTGTGATCATAAAATAACCATAGCTCACCGACTCCCCCTGCGTGAGGGGGCATGGTGTTGTCGTCCTGTGTGCCGCTAGCCTCGAGTTGCTCTGCAGCCCGAGCCGCTCCCTCCTCAGCTTTGCATTCAATTTTCCCATCAGGCACTGATGATGTCAAAGATGCATCAACCTCCACCTCTAGCACACGAATAGTCTCATGACCAGACATCACAATGACCTGCATAGTGATCAAGAGTTAAAGTCACCAATTATTCATCCTCTAATCAAATCCTATATTAGATTAAAAAAAGGTTAGGATTGTGTTATAACTTTCAAACATTTTAGTTTAGTAAGTGTCACTTGAAATAGCCACATATTGTATTTCTCCCTCTAGCCACATGTAATTAATCTGATTTTTACTTATGATTAATGGAATGCAATAATGAAAGGCTTAGAGGCGAAGCAGCGAAACAACCTGGACTGTAGGACAAGGTGCAGAGACACAATGCAGGGAGAGGGAGAGGGAGAGAGAGAGAGAGAGAGAGAGAGAGAGAGGGAGAGGGAGAGGAAGATGCATACCTGGTTGTCTTTGGCAGGGAATTTCAAAGTGCAGGATTTAAATGGCTGAAAAAAGACGTCTGCAGTCAGACAGTGAGTGGCTAAGGAGAA